>NW_006400029.1:136184-161798 GCF_000299155.1 Elephantulus edwardii
TTCCAGTGCAATCTTCAGAGTTTCTTCTGACATCCATTTTGGTCTTTTTTTCCCTCTTCAGTCTTTGTAATGACCGTTTGCACTCTTCCTGGATGATGCATTTAATATCCTCCCACAACTCATCTGGTCTTCACTCATTAGTGCTCAAGGCCTCAAATCTGTTACTGAGATGATTCTGAAATTCTAAAGCATTAGTGCTCTTTAAAATGAATACACACACACACAAACATGCGCGTGCGCACACACACACACACACACACACACTCTTATATATGTTGTTGTTGTTGTTAAATGCCGTTGAGTTGTAGATAACTCATAGTGATCCTATAAATGACAGACCTGAGCACTATTCATAGAGTTTCTGGATGCAAGCCATTTCAGAAGTGGATGCCACTCATGCTTCCAAGCTTGTTTTAATTGAGAAATTCCACCAAAACTGTGCACCACACGTAACCATTATTGCATCTGGCACATCAGTGTCTCAGTGTTTAGCATCACACCAACCACGAGTTACCTCTGTACAGCAATGCACCAACCAGTGCTATACCAACCAGACCTGAGGGCCATAGATGAAAATCAACTACCTTGGGCTTGGTAACATGACTTTCTGTCCACTAGGCCAACATAGCTCTCTCGATGTTGTCATTGCTATTGTTGGTAAGTGGCATCAAGTTGTAGATGACTCATAGCAACCCTATGAACGAAAGACCTGAGCACTGTTCATAGAGTTTCCCAGGGTCTTGGTTTTTGCCAATTCCTCCGGAGCAGCTTGAACTTTCTTCTTCATCACTATAGGTTGGTTGTGCTGTTGTTGTTTTTTTTTCTTTTTTAGGAATGCATTTTTAACCTCTTCCTTTCTTCCATTGTAGAGTAGAACATGTTCCCTGTTGCTGACTTTACCAGCATTTTGCGATGCCTTCATAATTTTTACTGGAGATTGGATATATACATGGGGTGATTATTTATATTTCTCTCACTAGAGAGTAGGCTTCATTACAAGAGGCCAGGTATGGTTAGCTTTTCTGTACCCAGATCAGTGCTTGCTGTGTGGCAGAGGTTCAATAAATATTGTTGGCTGACTGACTGACTGACTAACAGATTTAAGAACTCTAAAGAATGACTAGTAATTTACTCTGTCGGAGGCAGCAGGCTCTTTACTGTTATCAGGATAAAACTTGCTAATGAGTTTGTGATGAGAAGACTAAAATAGGTATGAAAATACAAAAACTTTGGTGGTGACATGTACATTTTTTTTCCCCTTCAGTTATTTCAGCAGTATTAACTTTTGTTTGTTTGTACCTGGCTATAAAAATGGACCAGGATAACAAACATTTATTTGGATGACATCTCTGCAGTTTTGATTTTTTTAAAATGGTGATGGAGAAAATGGATTATATTGTTTAAAATTAATTTGTGAGCTACATAAGAAATCCCTTGTAGAACGTAAAGGCTGCTTCTCCTTTGTGACAAGTACATAGTACTTTTTGATGATACAGTAAGAGTTATGAACCAGTGGATTGCTCGCAGTGTTGGCTGACTGAGCTGACTCAGATTTTGGGGTAAAGTGTAATAAGATTTTTCAACAGACGTATTTTGTAATATTTATATTCTCTATCCAATATCATTGATTTCACATGCAAGCAAGATTCTACTGAAGATTATCCAAAAACGACTGGAACAACAAATCAGCAGAGAACTGCCAGAAGTCCAGGCTGGGATTAGAACGGGTCGTGGTACTAGGGATATAATAGCTGATGTTAGATGGATCTTAGCTGAAAGCAGGGAATACCAGAGGAATGTATATCTGTGTTTCATTGATTATGCAAAGGCGTTTGACTATGTGGATCATAACAAACTGTGGCTGACTCTAAGAAGAATGGGAATCCCAGAACATTTGATCGTGCTAATGAGAAACCTATACTGGGACCAAGAGGCAGTTGTCAGAACAGAGCAAGGGAACACTGTATGGTTCAAAATTGGGAAGGGCGTAAGCCAGGAATGTGTCCTGTCTCCATACCTTTTCAACCTCTATGCAGAACAGATTATCCGGAGGCTGGGCTCTATGAGGAGAAATGTGGGGACAAGATTGGTGGAAGATCTATCAACAATCTGCGATATGCAGATGACACAACCCTGCTTGCTGAAACTGAGGAGGACCTGAAGCGCTTGCTGCAGAGGGTCAAGGACTGTAGCCTCCAATAAGGATTGAGGGTCAATGTCAAGAAGACAAAGATTCTCACCACTGGGCCAATTGGCAGCATCAGGATGGATGGTGAAGACATTGAGATTGTTCACAGCTTCAGTTTTCTTGGCTCCACAGTAAACACTCTTGGCACCACTAGCAAGGAAATTAGAAGACGTATTGCCATGGGAAATTCTGCTGTTAGGGACCTCTTCAAAGTACTGAAGAGCAATGGTGTCTCTTTGGAGACTAAGGTGCGACTGATACAGGCCATAGTCTTTGCTATCACTTGTTATGTATGCATCAAAGAGTTGGACAATGACTAAGGAGGATAGAAGGAGAATTGATGCCTTTGAGCTGTGGTGCTGGAGGAGAGTATTGGGGGTACCATGGACTGCTAGGTAAACAAACAGATTCATCCTGGAAAGGGTCAAACCAGGCTCCTCCTTGGAGGCAAGGATTCTAAGGCTCCGTCTAACATACTTTGGACATGTTGCAAGGAGGGACAGGTCCTTGGAGAGGGACATCAGGCTTGGTAGGGTAGAAGAACAGCGCAGAAGGGGAAGGCCCCTATGAGGTGTATTGATTCAGTGACTGGGGTAATCGGGATGGGTGTATCGGAGATGGTGTGATTGGCACAGGACAGAGCAGTTTAGGGATGTTGTATATAGGGTCGCTATGAGTCACAAGCAAATTGATGGCACATAAGAAC
The DNA here is from genome assembly GCF_000299155.1 of Elephantulus edwardii. NCBI lineage: Eukaryota > Metazoa > Chordata > Mammalia > Macroscelidea > Macroscelididae > Elephantulus > Elephantulus edwardii. Next base: position 139,079 of record NW_006400029.1, read on the forward strand.
AACAACAACATCCAACCTTTTAGAACTTACTTTTCAGTTGTTTGTCTTTTACATGTTTTATTTTGTGTTCACTCGTGTTGCTATCACTATAGGCTCTTGATCATACATTGTTTCATGAAATTCTTCTATGTCAGTCAACTCCTTTGCACAGTGACTCTATATACTCCTTCCATCTTCTTTTAATGCTTCCTGGATCATTTCATATTCTTTCCAAAACATCCTTAAGTATTGCAACTAGAGGCTTGAGTTTGTTTTTAAGTTCCTTCAGCTTAAGAAATGCTGAGTGAGTTCAGTCCTTTTGATCTTCTAACTCTAGCTCTTTACACATTTCATTATAATTCTTTGCTTTGTCTTCCCTCTCTGCTCTTTGAAATCTTCTCTTCAGCTCCTTAAGTTCTTGATTTCTTCCCTTTGCTTTGTCTTCTCAGTTCTCTAGTGCAATATTCAGAGTCTCTTCTGACATCCAGTTTGGTTTTACTACTTCCTCCTTCATTGTAATGACCTTTAGAATCCTTCCTGGATAATATTCTTGATATCCTCTCACAGATCATCTGGTCTTCACTCATTAGTGCTCAAGGCCTCATATACAATTTTTAAGGTTTAGTTATACGTTAACCTGTAGCTAATATTTTAGCTGATTATCTGGTTTCATATAATTTTATATAGGGGATTAGAGTCTTTGAAGCGATTGAAATGTATTCTTTTAGAAAACAAGAGATTGATGAACAGGTCCTGTTTCTAAGATTGCAGAGATTTTGTAATCTTGGTTCTGTGATGTTCTGGTTGTTTTAGCAAGGTTCTTATATTCTGTACTTTGTAATACTGGAGCACTTTGTTATTATCTTGTGAGATTTATGAATTCTGACACAGTTTAAAAAAAGCAATATTCTAAGTTCCTGATGAAATTGTATATATATTGTTCTTTAGATGCTATTAAATTACCATAGCTGGGGCCAAACACATCTTAGTCTATACACTAATACCTTTGTTTTTGAGCACTTTAAGAGTATCTTGGCAACAGTTCTCCCCAATAAAACCCATTCCCCCCCCCCCGGCTTCTGTTATCTTGGGTGTTATTTGTGGAGCCAAGTAAAAGGAAATGGTTCACAACTTCAATATTTTCTCCATCTATCAGAAGAAGTTCAAGCTGCTCTGAAGGAATTAACAAAAACACAGGTCCCAAGAATTAATGGAATACCAATTTTCATTTTTCAATAAACAGATGCAATCCTAAAAGTGCTCATCAGGCTGTGCCAAGAAATCTGGGGGACAACCACTTGGCTAACTAACTGGACATGATTCATATTTATTCCCATTCTAAAAAAAGGTGATCCAACAGAGTGTGGAAATTATCAAATGATGTCATTAATATCAAATGGAAGCAAAGTCCTACTGAAGAATATACAACAGTGACTGGAACAGTACATAGATAGAGAACTACCAGAAATATAAGCTGGGTTTAGAAGAGGCCATGACATTAGTGACATCATTGCCGATGTCACATTGATCTTAGAAGATGAGAGTACCAGAGGAATGCCTATCTGTGTTTCATTGACTATGCAAAGGCATCTGACTGTGGATTGCAACAAATTTGTAACCTTGAGAAGAATCTTTGGGAATCCCAGAGCACCCTATTGTGCTCATGTGAAACCTATACTTGGACCAGGAGGAAGTAATCAGAATAAAGCAAAGAAACACTGCATGGTTCAAAATAAAAGAGTGGTTAAGGATGTATCCTGTCTTCATACCTTTTCAATCTGTATGTAGAACAGATCATTCGAGATGCTGAACTTTATATGGAGGAATGTGTCATCAGAATTGGAGGAAGACTCATCAGGAAAGCCTGAAACATCTGCTGCAGAGATTGTAGTTTTCAATATGGTTTGAAGCTCAACATCAAGAAAACAAAGATTCTCAGCACTGGGCCAATTGGCAGCATCATTATAGATGGAGAAGAGATTGAGGCTGTTAACATTTCTGGCTTATTTGGTTCCACAATCTCTTGACACCAGCAGCCAGGAAATAAAAAGTAAAATTGCATTAGGAAAATCTGCTGTCAGGGACCTTTCTAGAGTTCTGGAGAACAAGGGCATTAGTCTAGAGACCCAGGGGCACCCGTTCCAGGCCATGTCCTTTGCATTTATTTGCTATGCATTAGACAGCTGGACAATGACCAAAGATGGCAGAAGAAGAATTGATGCCTTTGAGTTGTGGTGCTGGTAGAAGAGTATTGACCATTGACTGTCAAGGGAACTAACAGGTCTGTCCTGGAGAGGATGAAACCAAGATGTTCCTTGGAGCTTACTCTGGACATGTGTCTTTTGGAGGCATACTTAGAAGGGTCAAAGGATAGTGCAGAAGAGGGAGAGGAAGGCCCAAGATGAGATGGGTTGACAGAACAACTGGGGTAATAAAGGTAGGTGTGTCAGAAACAGTGAGATTGGCTCAGGATAGGTGGTTCAGAGCTATTGTGCATAGGGCTGCTATGAGTCATATTGACTTGACAGCACATAACAATATCATCATGTTCCATATTGGTCTAGTGGGGAGAACTTTCATTTTCTTGATATCAAAATGTAATTCATACAAAGATTAAAACAAAGATTGTAGTTTTGGATCTTCAGCTATGCTACAAGTTCTCTTCACTTACTACAAGCAAGGTTGTGTAATTTGCATTTTGTAGGTTTTTGATGAATATTCTTTCAGTTTTGATGTCATATTCCTCTTCATATAGTTCAGCTTCTTGGATTATTTGCTCAACATAGAGATTGAAGAGATACGGGAAAGGATACAACTCATGCATATACCTTTCCTGATTTTAAACCATGCAGTCTACCCTTATTCTGTTTGAACCATTGCTTTTTAGTTCATTCATCTATCAGATGGACACAAATAAATGTTTAAAATTCCGATTTTTCTCTAAGGGATAGGTAAGGAGTAGCACTGCCAACCAAAAGGCAGGAAATTTGAACCCACTGCTGTTCTGTGAGAGAAAGATAATCTACACACAGGCAATAACTCTCATGTGATTTGCAGCCTCTAAACACCTGTTGGAGGATCAACTAAGAGTTGATTCTGACTCAAAGGTACGTAAAAACAACAATCTTTCTCAGTGCTGTCTGTTATAATTTATAATGATCCATACAGTCAAATATCTTTTCATAACCAGGGAATACAACTATATCTTTCTCTTATTCTCTGCTTTCAGTAAAACAGAGACATCAGCGATGATATCCCTCTTTCCATACCTCTTCTGAATCCTGCTTACATTTCTACCACTTTTGGGGGGTATATTATTTCAGTCATGTTTTTATTATCTTCAGCAAGATTTTATTTTTATGTGATATTATCAATATTGGTTTTTATTTCTGCATCCCTCTTAAAAAAAAAGAACTAAAGTGGATCTCTTTCATTTAGCTGATCAAGTAGCTGTCATCCAAATGTCCTGGTACAGATGAGTTAGCACAGATACGGCTGCATTTCTTTATAGAAACATTTCGATAGGTATTTTATCAGTCACTGGACGCTCATTTTTTTGGTTAATGTATTCAGTTTAACTTTTACTTCTTACTTCAGTATTATTGATTATATTCTGCTTCCTATATTGGTTGCGTTGATCAATTCAGAGACCATATTTCTTCCACTTTCTTTAGATGCTTCCTGTGTCTTTCAATATTTTGCCAATAGAATTCTTCATTATTGTAAACTCTAGGATTAAATTTGATCCATCATCCTTTCAGCTTGTGAAATTCCAAGAATGATCTTATCTTTCAATCTTGCAACTCCACATTTTTTAGTATTTCATTGTAATATTTGCCTAAGCTGATCTTCAAAATCTTTATCTTTTTTATTTCATCATTTTCTTTATTTCGCTTAACTTCTCTACCTTCAAGAGCAAGTTGGAGTCTCTTTGGTATCTATTTTTGTGCTTTATTTATTTATTTAAATGACATTTTGTTTTCTTGATGTTCCATGTCCTCAGTGTCATATACAACTCAGTAGTTCTTCAGTCATTAGTGTTCCATGCATCAAATCTATTATTGAGATTGTTTCTGAATTTATGTGAGCTATGTTGTTGTTATGTGCTGTTGAGTCACTTGTGACTCATACCAACGCTATATATAACAGCCCTAAGCCCTGCTCTGTCCTGTGCCAATCTCACTGTCTCTGATACACCCATCCCAATTACCCCAGTCACTGAATCAATCCACCTCATAGAGGGCCTTCCCCTCTTGCACTGTCCTTCAACCCTCCCAAACATGACATCCCCTTCCAAGGACTGGTCCCTCCTTACAATATGTCCAAAATATGTCAGACAAAGCTTCAGGGTCCTTGCCTCCAAGGAGCAACCTGGCTTCACCCTCTCCAGGAAGAACTTGTTAAATTCAGTACTCTTCTCTAGTACCACAGCTCAAAGGTATCAATTCTATCATCTCTAGTCATTGTCCAGATTTCTGATGCGTAGTAAATAACTGCAAAGACTGTGGCCTGTATCAGGTGCACCTTAGTCTCCAGACTGACACTGTTACTCTTCAGTACTTTGGAGAGGTCACTAACAGCAGACTTTCCCATCTCAATACCTTTTTTAATTACAAAGTTATATTTTGGCTCTTTTGAAATTTCTTCAGTTTCGGTTTGGACTCGAATATGAGTAACTGAGTGCTGTTCCTCAATCTCTTTTCCCTCTATTTCCATTCCCACTTCAGAGTTAAATTGTCCTAAATGTGTTTCTTTTGAGTTGAGTGAGTCCGTAATTCAGTTGAGTCTCCTAAAGAGGTGGATTATTTCAAGGATTTTGGAAAATGTTCTGTCAAATTTATTACCATCCTTTTAAAATTATGTCAATGATTCTAAAATAGTTTATTCTAATGATTATCAGCTTGAATTTTAGTTGTGTAAACCTAACCAGTGCCTCATTTATTTGGTGGAGATTAATCTGTAAAACTGTAGCTCTTTTTCCTAGGAAAGCATTTAAACCACAACTATGTTAATAAGTAGACACTAGAGGTTGAAGAATTTCTAAATAGCATTTGTAATGCCCTGAAATAGAGAATTTAAGTGATAGATCATTCAAAATTAAAGGTGCCACGAGGAAAAATTTTCGGAAGCAACCAAGATCTATTCTTTGAATCCAAGCGCCCCCTTGTGGATTTAAATTATAGTAAATTTAACAATCTCATAACACTATTTTTTTTTTATTTTGAGAAAAAAATTTAAATTGAAGTGTCAATTAATTCCACTTCTTCATTGTTGGTAATTGTGGATGTTACGTATTTCCTTGATGAGCCTCACACGGTATTCGTCTTCCTTTGTGTGTGTGTGTAACGTGTTCCCACCATGATTCATAAGTGATTAAATTTATAACTCACTCTATGACACAAATACCTGCTGATGGGATAGTAATGAAAACCTTTTTTACTAAATTTGGTTACAGTAACTGAACCTGGCAGCTACTCCACAGGAGAAAAATGAAGCAGCCCATTTCCATGAAGAGTTAAATCTGGAAAAGCCTGTGGAGCATTTTGATGGTGACCTAGAGGGTTTCTGGTTCATTGGTTCAATGGCAGGATCTACATAGGCATAATCTAATTCATAAACCAAAGTAGAATTTTCAAACTTAATCACATCCATAAGTGACAATAAAAGCAAACTGAAATACAAAACTCCACTCACATCAAATTACCTGTAGGTCATAGTGAACCTATAGAATGAAGTGTGACTATCCTACCAATTTTCAAAGACTGTAAATCTTTATGGAAGATGAGTGCTTCGTCATTCTATGTGGAGTGGCTGGTGGATACAAAACAAAGTCCTCAACCCAATACTTAGTTCCCTGCACCATCTAGGGTTCACTCTGATTATACAACACTATATTTTAAGTACTAGACAGGGAAATAAGGCAAAGTAAATATATAAACACAAAAGATTTAGGTTGATTAAAATGGAGTAAAATGATCTCTGCTTGCAGGTGACATAAAGTTATATAGGAAGTGACGGTGACAAATCTGTGATGAACTGTGCTGCCTTCCCAAATCCAAAACCACCAGTCTCTCCATAGGGAAAGATGGGTACTCTCTTGCCATGAAACTTACTGCCTCTGGTCCCAACTCCACAATGAGTGGACTACTGACTCTAGCAATGAGTTTTGGGTCAGATAGTTTTAGACACAACTCCAAAAGATTTAGCACCAAAAGTGACCAAGTGAAAGATAACTTTCAGAAATCAGTCCAATTTCTCTACCAATAAATAAAATTTTGAACAAAAGGAACTCTTCTCCAACACCACAGTTCAAAGATATCAATTCATCTTCTGTCATCCTTATTAATTGTGTAGCTCTTAGGTGTATTGCAAGTAACCGAAAAGACCATGACCTGGATGAGGGGCACCTTAGTCCTCAAATTGATATGAACGCCTCTCAGTAGTTTGGAGAGGTCCCTGACTACAGACTTTCCTAGTGCAATATTTTTCTTATCTCCTGACTGCTGGTACCAATTGTATTGATCATTAGCCATCAGGAATTTACAAATCAAAACAACATGATGTCATTTCACCCCAGCAATATTAGCAAAATTCATAGACAGGAAACAAAAATACTAACAAGGATATAGAGAGATTGAATTTTATACAGTTCTACTAGGAGTATAAAGTGACACAAATACTATGAAAAATAGCATAGTAGCACTTCTTTAAAATTTGTAAATAGAAAGAGATAAGAACTGTGATATAGATATATGCACAAACATGTTCATGGCAGTCGACTGCTTAATTCCTTGTTGTCAAGTTAGAACTGACCCATAGCTGACTCACCAATGGGTTTTCAACAGCTGTAAATTACATTGTAATAGATTATTCCTATATCCTCCAAAGAGCAGCTGGTAGACCCTCAACTAGATGGATTAACACAGTGACTATTGCAACAGCCTTGAGTATGTCGGAGACAATGAGATGGCACAGTATAGGACAGGATTCAAATCTGTTTTTCACTATGAGTCATATTCAGCTTGATGGCACCGAACAAGAACAACAGTTATGTACAGTCAATTGAAAAGTTTATACAGGTAGAAACATGTTGCAAGTTACCAGGATGGGAGGGGATATGTAGAGAAAAACCCACTAACTATATAGTGGTGTTTTTTTTGCTGGGGCTATCCAGTCTCTCTCAAATCATAGTGACCCTGTGCATTAAATCACTTCCCTGACTTGAACCAACCTCATAATCACTACTGTACATGACCTCTTTGCTGTAACCATTAAGTCAATACATGTTCTGAGAATCTTCCTCTTCTTTCAATGATTCCCCATTTTACCAAGAATGATGTCCTTATCCAAGGATTGGCCCTTCCTAGCAACATGTCCAGACTATCTAAGACCAAATCATACCATCCTTGTTTCTAAGAAGAGCTCTGTTCCTTTCAGATAGATTTGTTCCTTTGACAGTTTATGCCATATTTGGTATTCTTCTATAATTCCATACATCAGTTCTCTCCTTATGTATTATTTAACTTTCATATGCGTATGAGGTAACTGAAAATATCATGACTTGGGTCATTTGAACCTTTGTTCTTTAAGTGACATCTATATCACTTTAAGGAGATCTGGAGGAAGTTTGGCCATTGAAATATATCCTTTGGTGTTTTTTTTCTCCTGCGTCAATCAATGTTGATTATAGTATAAAGTAAAATAAAATCATTGAGAACTTCAATTTTCTTTTAATTGATCTTTGTATTCTTTGTTGGTCCTATAGTGACATTTTTTGTTTTTTTTATTTTCATGTGTAATCCCTAATTGGAAGCTATAGTCTTTGAGCTTCTCAATAAATGCTTTTTTTGCAAGAAAGATCATGATATGTGCATGATGATTTTTTGACAAATCTTCCTCCATTCCTAATGCCATGCTTTTCTTCATATAGTCCAGTTTCTCCAATTATTTGCTCAGCATCCAGATTGAATATGTATAGTGAAAAGATACTCTTCTTGGTCCTGCCTTCCCTAATTTTAAACCATACAGCATTCCCTTCTGTTTGGATGACTGCCATTTAGTCTAAACAGATTCCACATGAGCATGATTAAGACTTCTGGATTTCCCATTCTTCTCAAAGTTTTCCATAATTCACTATTTTTTTTCTCATGTAGTCAAATGCCTTTGCATCATCCTTAGACACAAATAAGCTTCTATCTTGGAATAAATACAGCTGTAGAATGCTCCTCAGAAATGAGGATGGTAAGACTTTGTGTCACATACTTTGACAATATTATCAGGAGGGGCTATCAGGAGAAAGACATCATAGCTAGTAAAGCAGAGGGTCATAAAAAAAGAGGTAGACTCTCCAAGAGATAAACTGACGCTGTGACATTCACAAAGAACTAGCTTATCGGTGAGTATGAGGAGGATTTAGGACTGAGCAGTGTTGAGTGCAGTGCTTTGCAGAGTCGTACTATGAGTAGTAGTTGCCTAAAGTGCACCCGATAACAAAAACAGTAACAATTTTACCTATAGTAACTCCAAACTGGAAATAATCCAAATATTCTTTAACACTGAAAATAGAAAATAAAATATCTTTTCATGAAATGAAATTACATATAATACTAAGAATGTTATATATCTATGATGTAATTTATACATTAAAAAAGCATAAACTTGGAAATGATAGGTGAGTTATACTATGGAGCTCCGGCATTGTGTTTATTAATCTGTGTTATCCTGACATGCTTACTTAAAAGTTCATATGGTTCTGTAATTAAAAATTGCTTTAAAAGCACATTTTAATCTAAATTTAGGGTTTTTCTAAAAAAAATAAAGAGTATAAGAATCCTCTATTTTTTTTGTTTGTATGTTCTCCTTTACTCTGTCTTTTAATAATTGGTTGTTGGTGTTTTTGTATGAGTGTGCGTGTTTTTAGCTTCCTAGGCAGGTCAAGTTGAAGTTTCCATCTGTGTGGAGAGATTCAAGAACCAAACCAACCAACCTGGGACCTTCCCTTCTCCTGCTTCTTGCAGGGTGCGCCGCCAGAGGGCGCCTGCTCGCGAGCCTAACTGCCCCAGAACAAAACAACCGCCATTTTTCTGGAGGGAACAAAAGTTATGCAGTGAAACCATGTTGAGCTTCTTACTTCTGCTCTTTAAGCTCAGCACACTCAAGACCGACCATGGTAAGTAGCAAAAGCTCTCCCCCATTCTTTGGCGAAATGCCTCGTCTCCTCTTCCTTTAAATGTCTGGTTGTTCCTGAGTGACCTTTAACTCTGCAAACCTGAGTTGTTATGTGCCATCGAGTCACTTGCGACTCATAGCGACCCTATGTACAATAGCCCTAACCTCTGCTCTGTCCTGTGCCAGTCGCACTGCCTCTGACACACCCATCCCGGTTATCCCAGTCACTGAATCAATCCACCTCATAGAGGGCCTTCCCCTCCTGCGCTGTCCCTTCACTCTCCCAAGCGTGATGTCCCTCTCCAAGGACCTCTCCCTCCTTACAACATGTCCAAAGTATGTCAGACGAAGCCCCAGAATCCTTGCCTCCAAGGAGCAGCCTGGTTTCACACTCCCTGAGCTGCTCCCACATTAATGCTTTCCCCACCTGAAATACACCAAATGATCTGTAAGGACTCTTCCACTGGTCCTGGACTTGTCAGAAAAGATGAGAGGTCCCTTGGCTCCTGTACAACCTGAAGACTAGAGTTTCAGAATCTATTCTTTCTAAGACAATATTCCCCCTGCTACACTCCTGCTATTCTTAGTACCTTTTTTCTACTGAAACTCCTAACTATACAGACTCTGGAGAAAAATGGGCAAGCTCCTCCCAAGTGATTTACAGTCCTGCTGAGGGTCAGCCCTGAGAGGATTCCCTCTCCCCAGCAATGCATTGAATTAAGTCCAGAGAGAAGTGGGATTGTGGATAGACTAAAAGATCATAGTACGTAGATTGAATGGTTTGAATTTAGAAATGTAAATGAAGAAGGAAAATATAAAGTGGTGAGTGTTCTAATAAGCCACTTTACTCTTTACAGACTCCGGAAAATTTGGTTTACAAATTATTGTGCCAAAGAAAATTGAGTCAAATATAAATGAAGACTTTGAATCGCAAGTAATTAAAAACTATCTTTTCTTTTGGTTTTGCTGATTTAACTTTCTTTTCTGTAAAATTTCTAAACAGTTAACATGATGTTGCCTGTCTACAGCCATTAAATAGATTTTTTTCCCTCTGTTCACATTTTCTGAGGTGAAAAATATCTTTTGCATATGAATAGAGATTGAAATGTTTGCTAGGTCTCCTCTACAGTCCTGATTGACACCTTCAGGGTGGTATCTTTAGTCACTGCTTAGGAGATCAGCTAACCACTGCAGGAGATGATTTTTCTGCCTTTAGCAGAACCCAGGGATGTGGAGGGACATAATTTCAAGATGCTGATCTTTGATTTCCTAGGGTAGCACAGCAGTGGTTTTGTTACTTTATTGCAAATGTATTAATAATTAGAATGAATTTTTTTATGATATTTGACTCAGTTTTGGAATCAAGATTATACTCTTTGGTTCTTTCAATTGAACAATGTATCCTGAATACTAGAGTGATTTTTGCAGAATGTAATTGAGTTCCTTGAAACATTATACCTCAGTTTCTTCCCAGTTGTACATTACAGTGCTAAGACTTTTTTAATACAGTAATCCCCTCAGCAACTTACTTTTCCCCTGATGTTGTTGTTGTTATGTGCCGTCGAGTTGCTTGCAACTCATAGCAACCCTGTGTATGACAGCCGTAAACTGCTCTGTCCTGTGCCAATCACACTGTCTCTGACACTCCCAACATACAGAGGTTTTTGTTGTTGTTTTTTTAGGTGTTTTTTTTGTACATACAGTTTTTAATCTTACATGTCTAAATATGTTATTAGTTTCAAAAAAACCATGTCTTTCATAATATCTTGTATTTTTTCCATTTTAATAAAAATGAAAATACAAAAAAAAATTACATATTGTTAACACTTTTAATAGACTTTTACATCAAAATTGCAAACATGAACTCCTAATTTGAAGGGAGCTCTGGTGACATAATGTGTAGTGTTATGATCTGCTAACCAAATGGTCAGAGGTTCAAATCCTCAAATCCATCAGCTGCTCAGTGGGACAAAGATTGTCACCTCTCACACAATTTTACAGTCCTGAGAAATTTGACAGAGGGTTGTTGTCAGTCAGAACCCACTAGGTGGCAGTAGGTATGGTTTTGCTTTGGTTGATTCCATTTGAAAATGTAGACCGTTTCCTCTTCCAGGGAATAACCTCAATGCAGACATTACAAAGTTTATATAATAGTAATAGTGGTAGTAGTAGTAATACTAAGAATAATAATTAATAATAAATAATAATAATAATTCTAAATAAGTGATGGCAAATAGACAAAGGAATACTAATAATGCGTACATACCAGAGTCGACATGTAAGCACATAAAAATCCTTGAAAGCAACAGCTTTTCGTATATTTTAATTTTTGCATTTTTCCTGTTCCTAGAATCCACCTCTATGAGGTAGATTGATTCGGTGACTGGGGTAATCGGGATGGGTGTGTCAGAGGCAATGAGATTGGCACAGAATAGAGCACAGTTTAGGGCTGTTGTACATAGGGTCGCTATGAGTCGCAAATGACTCGACGGCACATAACAACAACAACAACAACATATACTGAAATGATTAAAATGTCAGCATGCAATTTAAAGAAAGCATATAGTGGGTAAGTAAAGAATTTAAGACTTTTTAAAAGGAACTTCAGGATATTAAAAACAAGTGTAAAGTCTTAAGTTATCTCTCATTACTAAAACAGATATACCACAAACAGAGGGCTTTATAAAGTAGAAATTTATTTTTTCAAAATTTGTTTTTGCTGTTATGTACTTCTGACTCAGAAGCTGACCTTCCATTGGATTTTCAGAGGCTAGAAGTCATGAAGAGATTGTTTATCTTTCTAGAGTGGAGCAACTGGTAAATTTGAACTGCCTGTCCTTAGAGTGAGTGTGACTTCTTACCCACTTCTTGTTGTTATGTGCAGTCAAGTTGGAATTGACTCATAGCTGACCCTTCAGTGGGTTTTCAGAAGCAGCAAATTGCAAGACAGGAGATTGCCGATCTTTCTTGTGTGGAGCATGTAGAGGATTAGAATGATGTGCCTTTGAGTTGGTTTCTTACCCACTAGACCAAAAGAAATCCAGGTTCAGAGTGCTGGCTCTAAGGTAAGGCTTTCTGTCTGTGTATCCTCTTCTCGAAGAAGGCATTGTTCATTAAAAACTGCTCCTTGGTTACATGGAGCTCTCCATCTTTTCTCTACCCACTTATTCAGTCGGGTTTTTGTTAGATATATATTCATATGCTGTTGTTGTTATGTGCTGTTGAGTGGCTTGCAATTTATAGCGAACTTATGTACAATAGCCCTGAAACCTGCTCTATCCTGTGTCAACTTTACTGCCTCTGATACACCTTCCCACATTACCCCTGTCACTGTATCAATCCATCTCATCAATGGTCTCCCTCTCTTTCTCTGTATCTCCACACTTCCAAGCATGATGTCCCTCTCCAAGTACCAGTGCCTCTTTGCAACATGCCTGGTATGTCAGATGAAGCCTCAGAATCCTTGCCTCCATGGAGCAGGCTGACTTCACCCTCTCTAGGATGAACTTATTTGTTCTGTATATTCAACACTATTCTCCAGCACCACAGCTCAAAGGAATCAATTCTGTTTTCATCATCCCTAGTCCTTGTCCAGCTCTCTGACGTGTAACAAGCAGTTGTGAAGACTATAGCCTGGATCAGGCACACCTTAATCTCCAGAGTGGCATGGCTTTTCTTCAGTCCTCTAGAGAGGTCCCTAACAGCTGACTTTTGCAATACAGTTAGTCTCTTGATTTCCTGTCAGCTGGTACCAACAGTATAGATTGTGGAGCCAAGCAAACTAAAAAAACTGTTAACAATCTCAATCTTCAATTTCTATCATAATGCTGCCAGTTGACCCACTGGTGAGAACCTTTGTTTTCTTGATGTTGAGCTTCAATCCATATTGAAAACTGCAGTCCTTGACCTTCTGCAGCAAGCACTTCACGTCCTACTCAGTCTCAGCAAGCAGGGTAGTGTCATCTGCATAATGCAGGTATTTAATGATCTTCCTCTAATCCTGATGCCACATTCTTCCTCACACATCTCAGCCTCCCAGATGATCTGTTCTGCATATAGACTGAATAGGTATGGAGACAGAATCCCAGGTGTACACCCTTCCTGATTTTAGACCTTGGTCTGTTCTGATAACTGTCACCTGGTCCAAGTATAGGTTTCACATAAGCACAAATCAAATGTTGCATTCTTCTTAGAATCAGCCACGGTTTATTGTGATCCACGCAGTCAAACACCTTTACATAGTCAATGAAACACAGAAAGACATTCCTCTGGTACTCTGATTTCAGCTAAGATCCATCTGTTGTTGGTATGTGCCTTTGAGTCGCTTGTGACTCCTAGTGACCCTGTGTACAACAGCCTTAAACTCTGCTCTGTCCTGTGCCAATCGCACTATCTCTGATACACCCATTCCGATTACCACAGTCACTGAATCAATCCACCTCATAGAGGGTCTTCCCCTCCTGTGCTATCCCTCCACCCTCCCAAGCATGATATCCTCCTTGCAACATGTCCAAAGTATGTCAGACAAAGCCTCAGAATCCTTGCCTTCAAGGAGTAGCCTGGTTTAACCCTCTCAAGGATGAATCTGTTTTCTTAGCAGTCCATGGTACACTCTATACTCTTCTCCAGCACCACAGCTCAAAGGCATCAATTCCCCTTCTATCCCCCCTAGTCATTGTCCAACTCTCTGTCTGACTCTCTGACAAGACCATAACAAAGACCATGGCCTGTATCAGATGCACCTTAGTCTCCAGAGAGACACCATTGCTCTTCAGTATTGTGAAGGGTACCTAACAGCAGACTTTCCCATTGCAATACATCTTTTAATTTCCTGGCTGCTGGTACCAAAAGTGTTGACTGTGGAGCCAAGAAGACTAAAGCTGTGAACAACTTCAATCTTAGTTATAATGCCCCTAGTACCATGGCCTCTTCTAAAAACCAGCCTGGACATCTGGTAGTTTTTTGTTGAGGTACCGCTGCAGATGTTTTTGGATAATTTTCAGCAGAAACTTGCTTGCATGTGCTATTAGTGATATTGTTTGATAATTTCTGTACTCTTTCAGGTCACCTTTCTTTGGAATGGGAACAAATATTGATCTCTTCCACTCAGTTAGCCAGATGGTTGTCCTTCAGATTTTTTGACATAACTTAGGGAGGTCATGGACGGCTGCCTCTGTTTGTTGAAATATCTCAGTTGGTACACCATCAAATTCTGGAGCTTTATTTTTTGCCAATTCTTTCATAGCAATTTGAACTTCTTCCTTCATCACCACAGGCTGTTGTTCATCTGTTGTTTCATGAAATTCTTCTGTGTCAGCCAGTTTCTTCTGTTAGAGTGACTCTGTATACTCCTTCCATCTTCTTTTAATGCTTCTTGGATCACTTAATATTCTGCCCAAAACATCCTGAAGTATTGCAGCTGGTGGTTTGAATTTGTTTTTCAATTCCTTGAGCTTAAGAAATGCTGAGTGAGTTCAGCCCTTTTGATTTTCTGATGCCAGCTATTTGCACATTTCATTATAATATTTTCCTTTGTCTTCCTTCTTTGCTCTGTAAAGTCTTCTGTTCTGTTCTATAAACTTTTAAAGTTTGTCAGTGTCCCCAAAATAGTCTACTAGGATTTTGATTAGATTTGCAATGGATTAATAAATGGATTTTGGAAGTACTGGTATTTTTGCAGTATGTTGTTCTTGTTAAGTGCTGTCCAGTCGCAGGTGACTCATAGCAACCCTATCAACGAAAGTTCTAGACACCTCCTATATAACTTTCATCCTCTCTCCAGGTTCATAGGGTTTCCAGAGGCAAGCTATTGTGGAAGTGGATGCCACTCCTACTTCCAAGCTTGTTTTAATCGGGGAGCTTCACCAAACACTGTCCACGATGGGTAACCATTCCCACATTTTTGTAGTAAGATTAATATATATGCAATCAGGAAATGATGACTCAAAACCCGTTTCATTAACATACTGAGGACAAATTGGGATTTGCAACTAATTTATTTGGAGAAAAATCAAGAGGTGTTTGGTTTTTATTTTGTGTGGGGCATTTTGTTTTTATTTCAATAAGACTGGGAAGAGAAAAATCAGTGACTGAATTGTTGTTAGGTGTTCTCCAGCTAACTATGGCTCATAGCAGCATAATCCCTGTGATGGTCATCATCTCTGCTGTGCTTCTGCCCAGTGTTACAGTCATTGTGTCAGTCCATCTCTTTTTACGGTCTCTTTTTCACTGATCCTCTGCCTTCACTAGCGTGATGTCTTTTTCAAAGGATCAGCCCCTCTTTGTAACATGTCCAATGTATGTGAGAGATAGTTTCAGCATCCTTGCCTGTAAGGAGCAGGCTGGTTGCACTTCCTCCAAAACATAACTTACTTATTCTTTTGGCAGCACATGGGACATTCAATACTCTGCCAGCACCACAATTCAAAGACACTGGTTCTTCCTTGATCTTCCTTATTCATTCTTTAACTTCCAGATGCAAAGGCAAAAAAGATGAAATTTCACAAAAAGTTAAGAGAAATAATTGATAGGTGTTCAGATGTATAGCTAATTGATATATCTGAAAGGGAAAATATCTGAGAGGAGACTATTAAAAGGATTAATAAATGAGAATTGATATTATAGGACCCACTTTCCCCCCATAGCAGGCTATTAAATTGGCTTAGACCTGTTATTTATTGGAATGTCTATTGTTTCTCTACAGATTTTCTCTGTACTATCATTCCCATAGTTATCTTTTCAAATATTTGTTATGTCATTCTTCTTGAAAATAGTCTTCCTATTCTTCACATAAACTTCTGAAAAGATTGTCAGTGTCCCCAAAAGAGTCTACTAGGATTTTTATTGGATTTGCAATGGATTAATGCATTGATTCTGGAAGTCCTAGTATTTTTTCAGTATATATAATCCAATCGACATCATGTTTGGGCTAGTGGAGGGACGGCGCTGGAGAGAAAGACCCTCGATGAGATGGATCGATTCTGTGAGTGGAGTGGTGGGAATGAATGTGTTTGAGGCAGCGAGGTTGGCACAGGATAGAACGGCGTTTAGGGCTCATGTACATAGGGTAGCTCTGAGTCGCAAACGACTCAATGGCACATAACAACAACAACATAATCCAATCAGGGAATGATGACTATCCTGTGAACAAGTTAAAAAAATATTTTCTTTTTCTTAGTATTATGTAATATGTTTTCAGTCTAAGGTCTTAGATATATTTTTCCAACGTGCTAATGATTTTATACAATTGTGAATAATATTTCTTTAAACCAGATTTTAAAGCCAGATTGCTGGGGTTTAAAAAATGACTCTATTATCTAGTAGCTATAAATTATTGTCTCTGTTTCCATTTCCTTGTTTTACTTATCTTTTTTATTAATATTTTTATCATTCATATACATTCTGTTTCATGCATATATATTGTGTTTTATTCACTCTTTCATTAATATTGTGCTATTCTTGCACAGGGGGCATGGTTACTTCTCTGTAACATTCTCATTTTAGTATAGATGCTGCCAAAGCAAGCACTTTTTCATTTACAGTGAATAATTTTTCTAAATGCCATTTTCTACCTTTTAAAATTACTTTATATTGAACTGTTAGTAAATTTATTTTATTCAAATACATTTTATTTTATAATAAATCAATATATAGGATACCTATTGAAGAGATAAAAATTTCTGAACACAGATAAGTCATCTGTTATATTTTATTAACTAATTATTGATATATTTAAGTAACATTTACTGTTCAGTTACGTATTTCAAGGTATGTTTTTACATTCATGACCATTTTCTGATGGCAGTTGATATTCTTACGTTCATGTTGTTGTAGTTGCTGTTTTTATGTGCCTTCGAGTCAACTCCAACTCATAGCTACCCTATGTACAACAGCTTTGAACCCTGCCCTATCTTTAGCCAATTTTATAGTCCCTGACACATCTAACTCCATTAAAGCAGTCACTAAGTCAATTTATCTCATTCAGGATCTTCCTTCCCTGTGCTGTCCCTCTCCAAGGACTGGTCCCTCCTTGCAACATGCCCAAAGTATATCCAAAAGAGCTTCAAAATCCTTGCCTCTAAGGAGCGGCCTGTTTTCACCCTCTCCAGGATGAATCTGTTTGTTCTCCTAGCAGTCCATGGTATATTCAATACTTTTTTCTAGCAGCACAACTCAATTCATCTTCTATAATTATTTTTCATCAGCTTTCTGATGCAAAGCAATCAATTGTGAAGACTGTGGCCTGGATCAGGCTCATCTTAGTCTCTAGAGTGACATAATTACTTGGAGAGGTCCTTGACAGCAGTTTTTCCCAAAGCAATTTGTCTTTTGCTTTCCTGGCTGATTGTACCAAAAATGTTGAATGTGGAGATAAGTAAGTTGAATTGTTAACAATCTCAATCTCTTCACCATCTATTATGATGCTGCCTATTGGCCCAGTAATGAGAATCTTTGTTTTTGTGATGTTGAGCTTCCATCCATATTGAAGGCTTCAGTTCTTGATCTTCCCAGTTTCAGCAAGCAAGGTTGTATCAACTGCATAATGTAGGCTGTTGATGAGTGTTCCTCCAGTCCAGATGCTACATTCCTCCTCATAGAGCCCAGCCTCCCAGATGATCTGTTCTGCATATAGATTGAAAATATATGGAGCTAGGACATATTCCTGACATACACCTTTCCTAATTTTGACCATGCAGTATTTCCTTGCTCTGTTCTGATGATTGCCTCCTGGTCCAAGTATAAAGTGTTCTGGAATTCCCATTCTTCTCAGAGTCAGCCACAGTTTGTTGTGATTCACACAATCAAATGCCTTTGAATATTCATAGTAGTATTTGCTATAAAGTTTTTAAATGTTTACAAATATTTTAAATGTATTGAGTTATCTTAATTATGCTAATGTAATTACTACGTGATAATGTTTTGATTTAGGGATTGTATTCTTTAGTGAGATTTAAAAAAACTAACAAAATATTCACTAAATATTTTTTCTTTTTACTAGTCACAGTTTTTATCATCAAGTATAATTAAAAGAATGATTTCAATTTAATCCCAATTTTAAAATTTATAATGAAAGGACTTACTAACTTAAAATTAAGCTTAATTGCCATTAATTTAAGTTAACAGCTGGATTTTATTATATTCTCAGTCTTTTTTGTATTTATGTTCTCATGTCAGGTGGCTTACAACTTAGTAATTGAAGGGAAAACATACACAGTGAACCTCACACAGAAGTATGTAACTATTTTTTACTTTGCTTATGTTTTATGATCTAGAAAGAATAATCTGTCTTTAGTTACTTTTAATTTTTCCAAAGGTTTTTTTTTATCTTTACTTAGTTTTTGTAATCTAGACTTAATTCTCCTGATTTTCAAAAATAAATACTTGGAAATATGTATACTTAACTGAATTTTTTGAGAAAAAATATCTTAATTTTTCTTACAGTTTTCCAATTTCCCTATGACTTTGTAATATTTACATCTTCCTTTCCAAGAATCTATTCCTGTCTTCTTTTTTAATCATACCAAATTTTAATTTAGAGTTCTACTTAATCCTTATATATAAAAGAATGAATTAAAATTTAATAAAACAGGTGTCTCTGACTTTCAGTTTTAATTAGTTAAATCATACTTAGCAAGTAGGAAGAATTTGGTAAGTACCTATGAAGCTTAAGTATCACACTACTCTGAGTGCTAGGAGTTCATCAATGAGAAAAGTATGTCAAGAATACTGAGGCATTTGACACTTATAAACTTGTGGGGTTGTGACCAACAAAAATACAATGAAAACTCTTTCAGAAAGAATGTTGTTATTATGAGGCACCGTAGAGTCAAGTGTGATTCCTAGCGACCCTATGAATGGCAGAGCTGAACTCTGTCCTTACCTGTGCCCTCCTCACAATCTCTAACACACACAAGCCTATTGCTGCAGTCACTGTGTCAGTGCACCTGGTTGAGTGTCTTCCTCTCCTTTGCCCACCCCCCCACCTTTCCAAGCATTATGTCCCCCTCCGAGGAACAACCTCTCCAAGCAACATGTCCAAAGTATGTGAGATGAAGCTTCATAATCTTTCCATCCGAGAAGCACTCTGACTACACCATCTGCAAGACATATCTGTTTGTTCTTTTGGTAGTTCATGGGATATTTATCTATGATATTCATCTACAGGAAGAATGTTACAATATGATAAATATAGTAAAATATATCGAAGAAGTTATATGTTTTGTCCTTTCATGATTTTTTTAATTAAGAGAGTAGAAATGTTAAAAAAAAAAAAAGAAGCTCTGGTGGCCTAGTGGCAAGAAGCTGCACTGCAATCCCAGAGGAACACGGTTCGAATCCACCAGATGCTCTGCCGGAAAAAGAGGCTCAATATCCTCCTGTACCAGTCAGATCTGATTTGACGGTACACGCACACAAAAGAAAAAAAAAAAAGAGAGTAGAAATGTTAAGTGAAACAGTCAGTATGAGCCTAATTGAGGATATCTCATTTGTGTATAGATTTAGTCATGTTGGGGAAAGCTATATTGAAGAGTATTTTCGGAAGAGTAAACAGCAAGGGCAAATGTGCCAAGACAGGGATATATAGCTTACAAGATAACTTGTTTGTTGTTGTATACTATAGAGTCAGATATGACCCATAGCTGACTCACCAGTAGAGACAGTTAATCACATAGGAGAAGAGTGCCCATCCTTCTCCCATGAAGCAGCTGGTGGATTCAAACCAAGTGTCTTTAAGATTGCAGCACAGCTTTTTGCCACTAGACCACCAGTGCTTACCTGAGGATATATCATTTATGTATAGACTTAGTTATGCCAGTGAAAGCTATGTTGAAGAATATTTTAGGAAGAGGAAACAGTAAGAGCAAATGTACTGAGACAGAGATAGCCCTTTTGCATCACAGATGTGTGAGAAAAATTTGAGAGGGACAGAATTTGAAGCTGAATTTTTAGTGACATCCATGTATTCTGATAAATAGAATTTTTTTCCCCTCTCTTAAAGCCATTAGCAAAAGAATGACTTCTCTGTTACTTTTCTCTTTGTTTTATAGAAATTTTTTGGCCCATAATTTTAGGGTTTATGGCTACAATTATTCAAAAATTATGCAGCCTCTTAATCAAAAGTTTCAGGTGAGCTTTTAAATTGTATTTTAGTTTTATATGTGATCTCTTTTGAAATGATTTTTTAGGGGCTACATGTTAGTGGTATTGGAAAGCTTAGAGGTTTTTTTTTTATTGTTGGAAAAAATAAATCTAGCCTTTTCTGGTAGAAAACAGTTATTATTAAGGGCATGTCATGAGATAATATTAATACTCATATTCTGTTAACATGAAAGCTTTAAAGAAAATATGATTACATATTTTTAATGTTTTAGTTTCATAATGACTAGATACATTTAGTGAAACAATAAGATATAAGCATGTGAAGTTCATAAGAATAGTTTTTCAATTGGTAAAAATAACTGAAATATTTAGTGAAAGATATTTAGCAAAAAGAAAGATCTAAAGATTTTATATCTTTTTGAGAGAAAATAAAGACTTGAAACACTGCAGAAAATCAAAGACTACAGCCTTCAGTATGGCTTACACTTCAACATCAAGAAAATAAAATTCTTAACCCCTGAAATAATAGTCAACATAATAATAGATGGAGAAAAAAATTGAAGTTGTCAATGATTTAATCTTGCTTGAGTTCACAATTACCACCCTTGTTACCAGCAGTCAAAAGATTAAAAGATGTGTTGCATTGGGAAAGCTTCTGTCAAGGAATTCTCCAAAGTGCTAAGGAGTGATGATGTTAGTTTAAAGACTAAGGTGCACCTGATTTAAGCTATGGTTGTTTCAGTTACTTGCTGTGTACCTGAAATTTGAACAGTGAATAAAAATAACACAAGAGGAATTGTTGTTTTGAGATGCAGTACTGGAGGGAAAATCCCATGGAGTATTAAGAGAACAAACAAGTGAGAAAGTACAGCTATGGTACTCCTTAAAGTGAGGGAGGCAATGCTTCATCGTACCTTCTTGGGGTGTATTATAAGAGGAAGCCATTCATTGGAAAAAGACATCATACTTGGAGAAGTGAAGGGTCAGCAAAAGAGAAGAAGTGGATTGACATAATGACTGTGAAAATGGACTCAAGTATGTCAGCGATGGTGAAGCTGGCACAGGATAGGACAAGTTTGAGATCTGTTGTATATAGGGTTGGTATGAGTCATACTAGCTCAACAGCATCTAACAATATTTGGATTCCTCCCTCCCACCTTTATGTTAAGGTGTAGTCTTTATTGAAGACTGGACTCCTATCTTTGTCAGTAAGTGCTTCTAGTCCTCTTCACTTTTAGAAAGTAAAGTGGTCATCTATATACTGCAAGTTCTTCATGAATTATCATCTAATCCTGATGTCATATTTTTTTTATAGAATCCAGCTTCTCTGATTATTTGCTCAACACACAAATTGAATATGCATGGTAAAAGGCCCCAAGGAGATGCACAATTTGGTCATTTTAAGCCATGCAGTTTCCTGTTTATCTGTTCAACCAACTGTATTCCTTCTGTGTACAGAATCAGCATAACCACAATTAAGTGCTCAATACCAACTGCAATTAATTATGACCCACACAATCAAATGTCTTTACAAGTAAGCATCTTTCTCTGCTTTTGGCCAATATCCATCCAACATTGACAAATATAACTTTTCCTACCATGGCATATTCTAAATCCACTTTGAACTTCTGGCAGTTCTCTGTCAATGTGCTGTTCAGATAATACTTTCAAATAATCTTTACCAAAATTTTACCTGTACATGATAATAATAATGTATTGTTCAATGATTTATACAATATATTGGATCATCTTATTTCTAAAAGAACACAAATATTGTATCTACTAGTCTGTTAACTAGATATAATTCTTCCAAATTTTATCGAATACACTAGTGAGCATAACAAGTGATTGCAAAGACCATGGCCTGTATCAAGTGCACCTTAGTCTCCAGAGAGACACCATTGCTCTTCAGTACTTTGGAGAGGTCCCTAACAGCAGACTTTCCCATCGCAATAACTTCTTTGATTTCATGGCTGCTGGTGCCAGGAGTGTTGACTGTGGAGCCAAGCAAACTGAAGCTGTGACAATTTCAATCTCTTCGCCATCCATCCTGATGCTACCAATTGGTCTAGTGGTGAGAATCTTAGTCTTCTTGACATTGAGCCTCAGTCCATACTGAAGGCTGCAGTCCTTGACTCTCTGCAGCAAATGCATGAGGTCCTCCTCAGTTTCAGCAGCAGGGTGGTGTCATCTGCATAACGCAGATTGTTTGTTAATAGATCTTCCACCAATCCTGACATCACACTTCTCCTCATAGAGCCCAACCTCTCAGATAATCTGCTCTGCATACAGGTTGAAAAGGTATGGAGATAGGACACATCCCTGGTGAACACCCTTCCCAATTTTGAACCATACAGTGTTACCCTGCTTTGTTCTGACGACTGCCTCCTGGTCCAAGTACAGGTTTCATATTAGCATGATTAAATGTTCTGGGATTCCCATTCTTCTCAGAGTCAGCCACAGTTTGTTATGA
>NW_006400029.1:162223-166560 GCF_000299155.1 Elephantulus edwardii
TCAAGAAAACAGATTCATCCTGGAGAGGGTTAAACCAGGCTACTCCTTGGAGGCAAGGATTCTGGGGCTTCGTCTGACATACTTTGGGCATGTTGTAAGGAGAGACAGGTCCTTTGAGAGGGACATCATGCTTGGTAGGGTGGAGGGACAGCGCAGGAGCACTCTCTATGAGGTGGATTGCTTCAGTGACTGGGGTAATCGGGGTGGGTTTGTCAAAGGCAATGTGATTGGTACAGGATAGAGCAGAGTTTAGGGCTGTTGTACATAGGGTGGCTATGAGTCGCAAATGACTCGATGGCACATAACAACAACACTAGTGTACACACCCAGGTCCATATCTGTTTCCTAAAACATTTATTGATTGTTTTGTCAATTATTGTTATCCTGTGTTTTGTCAATACCTTCATTGCAGCTTGGACTTCTTTTAGTACCATTGATACTTGATACATACGGCACTTCCTGAAATGATTCAGTGCCAACTAATTCTTTTTACTAAAGTGGTTTTGTAAAGTGTCTTCCATCTTCTTTTGATGCTGCTTGTGTCATTATTTGCTCTACAAATTGTTCGGTATTATAATTCAAACATTAAGAGTGTTGATTATGAAGCCAAGCACACTGAAGCTGTTAACAATCTCAGTCTCTTCACCATCTATCATGATGCTGCAAATCATGGTGAGAATCTTTGATTTCTTGATGTTGACCTTCAATCCATATTGAAGGCTACAGTCCTTGACCTTCTACAGCAAGCAAGGTCCTCCTCAGTTTCAGCAACCAAGGTTGTGTAATCTGCATAACATAAATTGGGGGTTTTTTTTGTTTGTTTTTTAAAAATTTTTACTATTTTTTTTGTGTGTACCATCAAATTGGATCTGACTGGTACAGGAGGAGATTGTTCCTCCTTCTCCACCAGATGCTCTGCTGGATTTGAACTGCTCACTTCTGGGATTGCAGTGTAGGTAGCTTCTTGCTCCTAGGCCACCAGAGCTCGCCTGATTGTTGATGAATCTTCCTCCAATCCTAATGCCACATTTCTCCTCATGTAGCCCAACCTCCTGGATAATCTGTTCTATGTATAGATTGAAAAGGTGTGGAGACAGGACACATCCCTGTCATATACCCTTGCCACTTTTGCTTTGTTGTTGTTGTTGTTGCGTACCATCGAATCAGATCTGACTGGCACAGATGGAGATTGCTCCTCCTTTTCCAGCAAGGCTTCTGGTGGATTTGAACTGGGTGCCTTTGAGATTGCAGTGCAGCTTCTTGCCACTAGGCCACCAGAGCTCTCCACCTTTTTCAGTTTTGAACTATGCAATGTTTCCTTGCTTTGTTCTGCCTCCTGACCCAAGTATAGGTTTTGCATAAGCATTATCAAGTGTTTTTGGATTTCCATTCTTCTTAGAGTTAGACACAATTTGATGTGATCCACACAGTCAAATGCCTTTGCATAGTCAATGAAACACAGATAGACATTCCTCTGGTACTCTGCTTTCAGCCAAGTTAGCTATAATATCCCTAGTACCATGGCCTCTTCTACCAACCTGCACTCTGGCAGTTCTCTGTTGATGTTCTGTTGCAGTTGTTTTTGGATACTTTTGAGCAGAATCTTGCTTGCATATGATAGTAATGATATTGTTTGATAATTTCTGCACTCTGTTGGGTCACCTTTCTTTGGGATGGGAACAAATATAGATCTTTTCCAGTCAGTTGGTCAGGTGGTTTGTCCTCCAGATTTCATGGCACAACTTAGTAAGCACATCCAGGGGAAGCATCTGTTTGTTGAAATATGTTAATTCGTATGCCATCAATTCCTGGGGCCTTGTTTTTTGCCAATTTTCAGAGCAGCTTGAACTTCTTCCTTCATTACCACAGGCTCTTGCTCATACATTGTTTGATTAAATTCTTCTGTGTTTGTCAATTCCTTTTGGTGCAATGACTCTGTACTTTTTCTCTTTTCTTTTAATGCTTTCTGGATCATTTAATATTCTTCCAAAAGAATCCTTAAATATTGCAACTTGAGGCTTGAATTTGTTCTTCAGTTACTTCAACTGAAGAACTACTGAGTGAGTTCAGACTCTTAGATTTTCTGACTCTAACTCTTTGCAAATTTCATTATAATACTTTGTCTTCCTATGTTGCCCCTTGTAATCTTCTACTCAGTTCCTTAAATTCTTTATTCCTTCCCTTTGCTTTGGCGTCATGATGCTCTAGTGCAATATTCAGAGTCTCTTTTGACATCCATCTTGACCGTTTTTTCCTCCTTTGTCTTTGTAATGGCTTTTTGCATTCTTCCTGGATAATATACTTGATATTCTCCCACAGTTCATCTGATCTCCACTCATTAGTGTTCAAGGCCTCAAACTTGTTCCTGAGATGGCTTTAAAATTCAAGTGAGATAGACTCAGGGTCATATTTTGGTTCCTGTGGATTTGATTTAATTTTCCTTAGCTTCAACTTAAACTTGCATATGAATAGTTGGTGGTCTACTCCGCAAAACCACTTGCAGTCGTTTTCACAGCTGATATTGAGTTTCTCCAGCGATTCTTTCCACAGATGTAATTGATCTGATTCCTATGCACACCATCAGGAGAATTCCATGTGTATAGCCTGCATTATATTTCTTGTAAAGAGTATTTACAATGAATAAATTGTTGATTATACAAAATTCTATCATTCTACCTCCAGCTTCATTTCTGTCCCCAAGTCCATATTTTCCGACTACTGATCCTTCTACTCTTTTCCGAACTTTTGCATTCCAGTCACCCATGATTGTTAATGCATATTTTGTTGTGGTGGTGGTGTGCTACTGAATCGGATCTGACTAACAGAGGAAGAGATTGTCCCTCCTTCTCCAGTGGAGGATCTGGTGGATTCCAATCTTGCACCTTTGGAATCCCAAAGCTGCAGTGCAGCTTCTTGCCACTGGGCCACCAGAACTTCCTTTTATTAATGCATCTTGTTTGCATGTCTGATCGATCTCTGACTGCAAAAGTTAGCAGAAATCTTCTATTTCCTCCACTTCGGCTCTGGTTGTTGGTGCATATATTTTAATGATGGTGGTATTCACTGGACTTCCTTGTATGCATATGGATATTATCCTGTCACTTACAACATTATATTTCAAAATGGATCTAGAAATGACTTTTTAAACTATGAAAGTGACCCCATTTTTCCTCACCTTTTCTTCTCCATCATAGTAGGTCATATGATAATCTGACTCAAAATGTCCCATTCCAGTCCATCTCTTTTAACCAATACCTAGTA
Organism: Elephantulus edwardii; assembly: GCF_000299155.1. Lineage (NCBI taxonomy): Eukaryota > Metazoa > Chordata > Mammalia > Macroscelidea > Macroscelididae > Elephantulus > Elephantulus edwardii. The sequence continues at coordinate 165,485 of NW_006400029.1, forward strand.
TGTCAATATGTATGCATTTCATTGCTTTCTTAACAATGTCCAATTTCCCTACATTCGTGCTTCTCACATTCCATGTTCCAACCACTAGTGTCTGTTACAGCTGTTCCTCCTCCTCTGTGTTTCCATACTTGAGGGCTCAGCCTCAGTTGCCATATCTGCTAGTCTGAGTGCTCTATAGTACAAAGGGTTTTTGAAGGCCTCCTATTTTGAAGTGGATGGTAAGTTCTTCTTCCTAGTCTGTCTTAATTTGAATGTAGTTAAAAAGACATACACCTTGTAAAGAAACAAAATGTTAAGGCACCTCTTATTTCCCCCATTTTAAAGCATCTTTGCAGAAGAGATAATTTTCACAAAATTTCTGCGTAAAATTCTTGGTATGGAGCTTTCTCAAAAAGTTGCAAATAGAGATATCATTTGACCCAGCAATTCCACTACTGGGAATATATCCCAAAGAGACTATAACTGACATCCAAGCAGATATATGCACACCCATAATCAGCACAGCTTTGTTCACAATAGCAAGGAGTTGGAAACAACCCAGGTGCCCAACAACAAACAAATGGATAGAGAAGCTGTGGTATATTCACACAATGGAATAATACCCTGCATTGAAAAATGAGGAACTCATGCAATATTATTCAAAATGGGTGACCCTGGAGGACATTATGCTGAGTGAACTATCTCAGTCACAAAAGGACAAATCCTGCATGGTGCCGCTGCTGTAAAATGGGACAGATATCAGGGTTGGGGTAAGACTGAGAAAAACTGGATAAATTGTGTATACTGCATTGAAACAGATGAGGGAAAGAATAATTTAAAAAGCGATGTATGGTGGGGTATTATGGTTATCACAAGAGTCCATAATTAAGGTTGCATAGTCGAGTGTACTTGGAGCAGTGGGAGGGGTGCAGGGGGATTATATTATCAAAGAAAGAATTTTTCTTTTACTTTTCAAAGAGAGGAGCGAACTGTGGCGGGGGGCGCAGGGGGAGGGCTGGGCAGGGAGAAAAGTGCAACAATGAATGAATGGAAATCCAAAATCTCTGTAAATGTTCATTAAAATTATTAAATTTAAA
>NW_006400029.1:173213-174315 GCF_000299155.1 Elephantulus edwardii
ATTCTCCTTCTATCCTCCTTGGTCATTGTCCAACTCTCTGATGCATAACAAGTGATTGCAAAGACCATGGCCTGTATCAGATGCACCTTGGTCTCCAGAGACACCATTGCTCTTCAGTAGTTTAGAGAGAATATGTGTATTAATACATAGAATTATATTTTATATATTATGTTGTTAAGTGCTGTCGTGTCATAGAGGACTCATAGTGACCCTATGAATGAAAGACCTGAACACCTGTGTAACTTTCATCATTTCATAGAGTTTCTGGAGGCAAGCTATTTTGGAAGTGGATGCCACTATTATAGATAATTTAGTTTTATTATAGATAATATATATAAAATGTAGATATTACCTATTTAGTTATATATAAAATTATTATAATATGTAGTCTTGTCTGTCTTTATAATGCTCCAACATATGTTTTCTACTTTTATTACTTTTTAGTGTTCTTTAAACTAAGTTATACTTCTTTTTATACAGGAGGTTGAGTTTAATTGTACATTTAGATTGTTAAATCACACAATAGATATTTACCAAAGATGGTATTATGGAAAGAATATTTTTAATTCTCTATGTGAAAAAGGGACTTTATAATACAATCTAATAGTAATGATTTGAAATTTTATCATTGTGTGTCATTGAGTTGAAATATATATTTATATTAAAAGTTGTTGAGAGTATCTCTTTAGAAAAGACAGACATATTAGCTGTAACTTAATAGCAATAAGAATAAAAGAGAATAAGGGATGATAAGTCAAACATGATGAAGTTTAGAAGAGGTGCTTAAGGAAATAGATAAAATTAATTCTGTAATATTTCATTTACTTTAAAATATTTTATTGTATTTCTATAGGTAAGGTATTTTTCTATTTGAGTTTATCACTAATGCTGGTATGATTAAAGAAAGCAAGGGATTATTCTATTTTAATATGAAGTTTGTAAATCTTTTCACTTTATAGTTACATTTGGATGAAATTCTATCTTCCTCTTGGTATTTAGAAATCCATGTAGTTGTAGAAAAAAAATTGGTGAGTTTATTTTTATTTATTTGAGTTATTCGATATTTTGCTAATTTTAAGAGATTATAAAAATAGCAATTCTT
>NW_006400029.1:174415-187303 GCF_000299155.1 Elephantulus edwardii
TCATTAAAATTATTAAATTTAAAAAAATATTCTTGTGTTGTGCTTTGAATTTTTTTAAAAAAAATTCATCTGGTCCATGTGCAATAATGAAAAAAATTTAAAAAATAGAGTGAATTGGGGGTAAGGTAGGGGGGGCAATATGCAACAATGAAGGAAGGCAAATCCAACTTTTCTGTAAGCTTTCATTAAAATCACAAAAAATAAAATTTTAAAAAATAAAATAACAGCTTTCCCCCCCCCTTAATAAGTAACAGAATTATTAAGAATTGAGGGCAAATTCCACCAATATATGTTGGGTTTTAACAAATCAGTCTACATTATACATATACTTCTTTGTGTGAATATAAACAGCAACAACAAATTCATGTAATAAAGTCTTCTGTGAGAGATCTTTCCAAAGTACTGAAGAGCAACGGTGTCAGCCTGGAGACTAAGTTGTGCCTGATACAGGCCATGGTCTTTGCAATTACTTGTTACGCATCAGAGAGCTGGAAAATTACTAGAGAGGATAGAAGAAGAATTGATGCATTTGAGCTGTGGTGCTGGAGAAGAGTATTGTGTTACCATGTATATTGTATACTATGGACTGCTAGGACAACAAGCAGTTTCATCCTGGAGAAGGTGAAGCCAGGCTGCTCCTTGGAGGCAAGGATTCTGAAGCTTTGTATGACATACTTTGGACATATTGCAAGGCAGGATCAGTCCTTGGAGAGGGACGTCACGCTTAGGAGGGTGGAGGGACAGTGCATGAGAGGAAGACCCTTAATGAGATGAATTGATACAGTCACTGAGATAATGGGGATAGGTGTGTTAGAGACAATGAGATTGGCAAGGGATAGAGCAGGGTTTAGGGCTGTTGTACATAGGGTTGCTATGAGTTGCAGGCGACTCAATGGCACATAGCAAAAGCAACAACAATGTAATGCTTTGTTAAAAGTACACAAGTGGCATCACATTACTCCTTTTGTTATGCATCTTATTATTTTCTTAAGAAATTTTTTAATGGAGATTTTTTATAAGTGCAATTTTTATTTTTATACTGGTTTGCTTACAAAGTTCATATACATTGTTTTTCATGCTGGATCTGTCCCATTTCCTTTACCCACCCCACCTCTACCCATCAAATTGTAAAATCCTATGATTGTCAATCCTCACCACTCTATTCTTACCCTCCCCCACTTGGATCCTCTTATCCATTTTACTAATTATCTATTTCTGCAATAATAGTCTTATACGATATTTTTTCCTTATGGGACTCAGTTTACTTAGCATAATGTACTCCACTCTCTCCCAATGCTGTTGTACTTTTCAAAATCATTGCTCCTGCATGCTACATAGTATTTCATCATATGAAATGTGCCCCAATTTCTTAACCCATTTGTTTTTTGTTGGGCATTTGGGCTGTTTTCCTTTTCTGTGATGCTGAGTAAGGCTGCTATGGACATTGGTATTCAAATCTTCATTTGTATCTCAATTCCAATTTTCTTGGGGTATATTCCAAGCAATGGAATAGCTGGGTCATGTGGAATTTCTATGTTCAGCTTTTTGAGGAAACACCAAACTACCTTCCAGCGTGGTTGTACCATATTACAATCTCACCAAGAATGTTCAAATGTTCCTAAATCACCACGTCCTCTCCAATATTTATTACTTGCTATCCTGTTAAAATTTGCCACTGCTACTGGTCAAACATTCTTCTATGTCATATAGCCCTGGTCTGTCCATTTGCTGTACAGAGGTAACTTGTGGTTGCTGTGAAGCTGAATACTGTGACTCTGATGTGTCAAATGTGATAATGATTACCCATGGTGGATGGTGTTTGGTGGAGCTCCTCGATTAAAACAAGCTTGGAAGCAGGAATAGCATCCACTAGCCTAATAGCTTGCCTCTGGAAACTCTATGAACCTGGAGAAAGGATGAAAGTCACACAAGTGTTGCGGACTTTAGTTCATAGGGTTGCTATGAGTCGCCTACCACTCGACGGTACTTAACAACAACAACAACAACTGGAACCAATGAAATTTTACTAATCATACAAAGATATTTTGTAAATCATAAGCAATAGACACTATATATTAGAAAGCAATTTATACATATAGATATATTAAATTCCTAGAGATATGAAAGATATAAATAATAATAATAATTACTTTTATAGATATACTAATTTTTGTCTTTTTTTCCCCTTTAGAACCTTTGCAACTACCAAGGTCATGTTGAAGGTTTTCCAAATTCTGTGGTGACCATTAGCACTTGTTCCGGATTAAGGTTTTGAAATTGTTTATTAAGTAAAAATAGAATGCTTATTTGTATTTTGTTTCTTTTAATTTTGTCAGTGTCAGGGACATTAACAGTGTAGGGATACACTTTAGGGCAGCATTATTAGTCATGGAGAATAAGGAATCACATTATGATTTCAGATTCATCATGTATCAGTGTCAATTTGGTACCATTTGATAAGTGTTCAGAAACACTCTCCCTCCGTATTTCCTAAAGGAAAGATTGAAAATAACATTAAGTATTCTAATATCAGTACATGACATCTCAGTGAATTAAAATGTGTATTATATTGTTGGTATTTTTAGGGGATTGATACAATTTGAGAATATCAGTTATGGAATTGAACCACTAGAGACTGCAGTTAGATTTGCACACATGATATATCCTATAAAGAGTAAGAATGCAAGCTATTCTTTATATGCCAAGATGGATAATGAAAAACGTCAGCTGTCCCATAAAATTCCAAGGATTAAGGTATGTGAATAATTGGAGAAATTGTCATTGTGTGCTCATAACATATATATACACTGTGAAGTCTCATAATCTTGGATTGGACAGAATTATAAGCATTGGAAGCCCAACAGGCAGCCATGTTATTCTCTATTCTAAGACTTTATAGATGTTTCAACCGTTCTCCACACTTGTTATGTCAAGACTTCAATAGTTTGAAAAATGTCAAAACTCAGTCTTTGCTTTCAAGCCAGAACGAACACTTAGCTGACCCTCCAGGGGGTCTGCAGAGGTTGTAAATCGCACAGGAGGAGAATGCTCATCTTTGTCCAAGCTTCTGTGGATTCGAACCACCAGAGAGTTGATGTCTTTGAGTTGGCACTGCAACTCCTTACTAGATCACCTAAGCAACAACTGTTATTCATTCACATGAATATTATGAGTAGAAACCTTATGGTTTAAGCATACAAATAACACAAACATATTTTTATTTATATTTCTTTTTACTCTATAGGTGTTCAACTTAGCCAGGCTTATAGTGAGTCTAGATAGATATCAGCCAGCAGTGAAAATTTAGGACTTCTTAGTTGTTTGCTGAGCAGCATGTTTCTTGTTCATAGCATTCTTTTGACCTGTTTTTCTTAGTTGTTTGTTTTGCTTTGCTTTTTAACCTAGGCCCCTCTTTTATCTCAGAGGGTCTCAAACAACTTAGTTCACCTTATAGTATCTAGTGTTGTACCTTGTATTCTACCCAGAGTGACCGCTAAAATGGATGAAAAAGAGATGATTGCTTTAATTTTCCATTCGATATTTTAAACCACAAGGTCTTGGGGTAGTTTGTTACATGGCAGTAAGCTAAATGGAGGAGGGGGGAATTGCTGCTACCTGGATAAAAGGTACTACCACAAGAGCACTTTATCTTGCATTCTTCTTCAACCATTCCACTCAGCTTTAACTTAATACAATTATTTTTTAGTTAATTTTAATCAAGTTGTGCCATACCTATTTCTATAAATTAATAGTAAAATTACTTACCTTGACTTTGTGCACCACACTCCTCAGCTTTCAACACTCTTACCTCTACCACATGTGATACCTTTTATTATTTGTTTGCTACTTCTCTTCCTACTTCTAGTCTACTAATTGTAAGCAAACAATCAAAAATAGCTACTTTGAGTCTTAAAATTGTGTCTACTATTTCTGAATCACATCCCATTTTTGTACTTGTAAATATAATTAGATTACACTTTTTATCCAAGATCATCAGAGATATAAATAAGTTCCTTTCAGTTTTATTTAGCTAAATAAATCCTGTGTTGGCTTTTTCTGATTTAATGAGAATAATTATGAATTCTCTATCATAAATACAGGCAGCTCTGGCACCTAGTGGATAAAGAGTTGTGCTGCCAATTCAAAGGCATGTGGTCTGAATTCACCAGCAGCTCCTCAGGGGAAAACTAGCTGTCCCTCTCATGTCATTTACAGCTGACACATTGGAAGGTCAGCTTGAGTAGGGTCTGACTTGACAACAATGACTTTGAGGATTTTATAGCAATGAGTTATAAGAATTATGAAGTAAAGAAAAAGATAAGGAAGTGTCTTTCCTTATATTTGTCTACCTTTTGTCTGTCTTCCCATATTCCTTTTTATTTACTTGACAATATTTGCTTTATATTTCTAATGACAATAATGGTAATAATAATAAATACTGAAAAATGAGACATTTCCATACATATATTTTATTTCCTATTTAACAATATTTTAAAAACATTTTAAAAGAGTTAAAAATAAAAACATAGGCCACTCCCTAGAAAGTCAAAGTGGCAAAACTATTTGACTGTACCATCACTCTTCATGTCATAGGAAGAGCAGCCTTACTTTACTGACACAATTATTGTGAATCCAAAGATCATTTCAAATTAGTTATGATCATGAGTTACACGTGGGCTTTAACACAAAATTTCTTTTTATTTTATTTTATTATTTTGTGTGCGTATACCGTCAAATCAGATCTGACTGGTACAGGAGGATATTGCTCCTCCTTCTCCGGCAGAGCGTCTGGTGGATTCAAACCGTGTTCCTCTGGGATTGCAGTGCAGTTTCTTGCCCCTAGGCCACCAGAGCTCCCCAACACCAAATTTCTAGTATCATTATCCTGGTCATTGTCTTTGACCATAAGGTTAATTAAATGAGATACACAGACGTGAAAGTTTTGAGAATAGCTGTGCACATAAAACATGTATGATCACTAGGACATGTATAGAAGAATATATACAAAAGACATATGCCATGCCATTTGCTGTAGTCCCATGTATGGACCATTAGGTCAGGCAACAGCACATTGAAGGTTAGGAGACACCTATGTGTTAGGTTAGGGTTAGGTCTATGCCCTGTCTTGTAAGGGAGTAGAATGTTCCTGTACTTCAACCTAATGCTAGCAAATTCCTCCAGAATATGGGAATATCTGTTTCCCTGAGCACTTTGGGTAATAGATTGACACTGTGAAGATTTTATAAGGGGTAAAGATGAAAGAATTTATAGCATAGATAATGATGCAATGACATTCAGAAAAGAATCTCAGACAGATATGAAAATTCAGTGCAGTTTCTTGAAGTTTTCATGGGTCTAGAATATATGGAAATTGTTCGTTAAGTGAATATATGAATGTAGAATAATTAATTCAGATCTACCAGAACAGTCCAATTTGCACCTCTCTTCTAAATCTTTTTTCTTATGCAAACTCTGTGAAACTAGATGTATTAAATGAAGCCAGGTGCTGGACTAAAAGATTTCCTACATTCTAAGTACTTTTTATTTTTTTTTATTTTATTTTATTATTTTTGTGTGAGTGTACCGTCAGATCACATCTGACTGGTACAGGAGGAGATTGTCCCTCCTTCCCCAGCAGAGCATCTGGTGGATTCGAACCGTGAGCCTCTGGGATTGTAGTTGCAGCTCCTTGCCACTAGGTCACCAGAGCTCCCCCATTCTAAGCACTTTTAAGGTTTTTCTTCTGTATGACTTCCCAAAAGTTGAAAGTGTCCAGATCTCTGTCTTAAGTTATTTTCTACACTGATTATATTTAAAAGGAATTTCTCCAATATGAATTTTAAGTAAAACATGATATTTACCTAAATTATTTTCAAAATTCCCTACACTCAAAAATATCTCATAATATCTTTCATAGGTGTCAATATTACACAGAATAATGAAGTTGAAATTCAAACTAAAGAATACCACATTTATTGAAGTAATTAGGCATTTCCTCAATATAGATTCTCTGGTATTTAAGGAAGGTAGAGCTCTGAGTAAAGGATATACCTTATTAATTACCTAAGAAAGTCTTTCTGCTATGTAAAATCTCATGTGCTGACTAAGGGAAGAATTCTGATTAATGGATTTCTCATGTTAATTGCACTTACAGGGCCCATTTCTCTTGTGAATTCTCTGATTTATAATAAGAAAGGAGCTGTGGCTGAGTGATTTCTTGCATTCATTGCACTTATAAGACCTTTCTATTGTGTGGATTCATTGATGTGTAATCAGATGGGAATTATGGCTGAAGGACTTCTCACATTCATTTCATTTATAAAGTTTATCTCCTGTGTGAAATTGCTGGTGTTTAATGAGTGTGGACTTTTCATTGAAGGATTCTGTACATTCATTGCACTTATGTGACTTTTCTCCTTGTGCATTCGCTGATACGTAATCAGATGAGATCTCCTGCTGAAGGATATCCCACATTCATTGCATTTAAAAGGCCTTTCTCTTGTGTGGATTTGCTGGTGTATAATGAGTGTGGAGCTATATCTGAAGGATTTCTCACAAATATTACACATATAAGGCTTTTCTCCTGTATTAAATCGCTGGTGTGCAATGAGTGTGGCCATATCACTGAAAGGCTTCTCACATTCAATGCACTTAAAAGGCTTTTCTCTTCTATGAATTTTATGGTGTGTAATCAGATGGGATCTCTGGCTGAAGGATTTTTCACATTCATTGCAGTTATAAGGCCTTTCTTCTGTGTGGATTCACTGGTGCAAAATGAGTATGGAGCTCTGTTTGAAGGATTTTTGACACATATTGCACTTATAAGGCCTTTCACTTGTGTGAATTCGCTGGTGTATAATGAGTGTGGAGTTCTCACTGAAGGATGTCTCACATTCATTGCTCTTGTAACACCTTATACCTGTGTGGATCCTCTGGTGTATAACCAGATTGGAACTGTTCCTGAAGGACTTCTCACATGCATTGCATTTATAAGCCCTTTCATCTGTATGACTTTTCTGGTGTTTAATCAGATAGGAACTCTGGCTGAAGGATTTCTTACATTCATTGAACTTATAAGGCTTTTCTCCTGTGTGGATTCGCTGGTGTCTATTCAGTTGGGAACTGTTCCTGAAGGATTTTTCCCATTGATTGCCTTTATAAGCCTTTCATCTGTGTGAATTCTCTGGTGTATATTGAGTGTGGACTTCTGACTGAAGAATTTCTTACATTCATTGCCCTTATAAGGCTTTTCACCTGGGTAGATTTGTTGGTGTATAATCAGATGGGAATTGTTCATGAAAGATTTTTCACATTCACTGAACTTACGTGGCCTTTCTCCTGTGTAAATTCTCTGATGCCCACTGAGGTTACTGCACTTGATGAAGGATTTCTCATATTCATTGCTCTTATGAAGCCTTCCTCCCGTGTGAATACTCTGATATCTAATGCTAGAGGAGCTGTGGCTGAAAGATTTCTCACATTCATTGCAATTACAGGACCTTTTTAGTGTGTGAGTTTTCTGCTGTCCAAGTAGTTTGGAGTTCTTGTTGAAAGATATTTCACAGTCACTACATTTAAATTGCTTGGTTCCATTGTCACATTTCTTCTGGTTGGATTTAAGATGACAAGTTTTCTCACATTCATTATACCTATAAGCCTTATCTCCTGTGTGGAGTCTTTGCAGTTTTGTGAGAATGGAGTTCTTGGAAAAAGATTTTTTCTGCTTGGTTCACAGGAAACTGCAATATGGAGTTCAATACTGAAACACATGCTTCACAAATTTGAACTTTCTGAGTGGGTAACCTTTTCTGTAGATACCTGATTCCAACTACTGCAACACTCTCCTCTGAAAAATTCCCCTCTTTTTTAGTTCCATGTGAACGACCCAAGGTGGCTATGATTTCAAAGTTCTCCAGCACCACATCATAGTACAGCAGTCTCTGACCCTTGTCAAGGAGCTCCCACTCTTCTTGAGAAAAGTAAATGGCCACATCCTCAAAGGTTACACAGACCTGAGCCTCATCTTTTAGCATAGTGGTTGTCATGCTGTGGACTCTTCAGTGCCCAAGCCTAGCGTGGGACCAAAGAGCACAGCCTAATGTCAGACCCACTTCTCTCCATTAGTAACAATGCACGACCTGCACCTCTGGACACCAGCTTGGGAATTCGACTCTGAAACCTGAGCTGGATTCTTCAGCACATCAGCTGTCGGGAGTCAGTGGGTGATTTGATAGGACCTTGCATGTAATGCTAAACCTGAACCTGATCAAGGTAAAAATAGGGCCTCAGAACTGCTTCAGTGTAGAGGTAAAAATGCTTCCCCTACAGCCTCTATTTCCCTTCACCTTGTTCTGTCCTTGAGCTCAATTTCCAAGATAGCTTTTCTTTCTGCAAGACTAAGAATTAAGATTCTAGGTACTGAGCCTCATTCAGGACTGCAGGATGGGGAGATTTACTGAGGATTGAGCCTTCCCATATTTCTGCCAATAAAAATTTATTAAAAAAATAAGCTGCACTGCCTATCTACTTTCCTACCTCTAACTAAATATATATACCACTTTAGTAAAGTTTTTGCTGACCGAAATATTTCTGATAATGATGTAAATTTAGCTCAAATGATTTGCACTTTTGATACATTTTAAAGACTATCAAATTTCGGAGATGTTTTCTCATCATTTGAGATTCTATGATAACAGTTTCTGCTAGTTCTCATTCACTATTTAAGACTTTAAGTCACTATTTAAGACTTTTGTTCTTTCATTCACATTTGCATGTATCATTTCCTGTTAGATTTTATACACACACATACATAACATTTGCTGTTTGAAAGTTTGCTGTACTGTGGTGGCTTGAATGTTGGTGTGGTGCCAGAAGATAATGTCATTGTTATTTCAAGTGCTAACAGGGTCATCTATGGTGGGCAGGTTTCAGTGAAGTGGTCCATATTAAGACAGACTAAGAAGAAAGACTGGCCATCTATCTACTTCTGAAATAAAATACCCTCAAAATACCTATTCACAGTAGAATATTGTTTGATATCTTGTCACAAAATGAATCTTCATATTGGAAGGCACTGAAAACATGACTTGGGGATGAACTATTTCCTCATAGTACAGCCTACGTTAGTGAAGCAGAATGGAGTTAAACCTTTCACTCAATGAAGGACTCACCTCCATTTGGTAATGTGGCAATACTCAAAATCTAGAGAAACAACCACAAACTCAACTATTAATTGAAATATGCAGTATAAAACTATGAATCTGATATAGTTAGAAATTATAAAAAAATAGTTGAAATGCATTAAGATTAGCATTCTCAGCATTAGTGACCTTAGATGGACTAGTATTGACTATTGAGAATTAGACAAACGTATGAACTGTTTTTTTGAGAATGCCAAATTAAAGATGGATGCTGTCTATATTTGCTTCCAAAAAAGATGAATCAGAAAAAAAAGATGTTCTAACAGAATGTAAAAATGGTCTAACAGTATCACTAATATGTCACACAAGTAATATTGCTGAAGATTATTTTAAAAAAACCTTACTGAAACAGTGAATCAGCTGGGAACTGTTAGAAATTCAATCTGGATTCAGGAGAAACCACAAAACAACAAATATTATTTTTGATTGAGCTTGACTGAAAGCAGAAAATACCAGAAAGCTGTTTACTTGTGGTTTTATTGACCATACAAAGACATCCTATTTTGTAGATCATAATAAAATAATCAATAACATTTAGAAATGGAAATTCCAGACCATTTAATTATATTAACTCAAAACCTGATTACAGATCAAGAATTAGTCTTTCAAACAGAACAAGGGAATACTGTTTTAAACTAGCACTGTGGCTTAAAATTAGGAATGGTGTGCTTTATATGTTTTTCCATTCCTATTCAATATGTAGACTAAGCAAATAACTTGAGAAGCTGAATTTAAAAAAATGTGTCAGCAGATATGGAGGAAAACTCATATACAGATGGCATTATCTTTATTTTCATTAGTATTAATTTGCTTACTAAATTCATATATATTATGTTTCACGCTATTCTTCATTTACATTGTATTTCATACAATCATTGTCATGCATTATGTCTTATAAAATTAATCACCATTGGACTTGGGCCATTATCACCCTGTCTTTACATTTCACCCAGATCTTTCCTATTTCCTAATCCCCCCTCCATCCACCAAACTGTGCAATAGTGTAGTTTCACCTTTACCCATCCTCACCTTTACCCCCCTTGAGTTCCCATACATGTTTTACTAGTTGTCCTTTTATTTTTATAATAATAATTTTATGTCGTATTTGTCCATATGAGACTGTGTTAGTTCACCCAGTATAAGGCTTTCCAGCTCTCCCAAGTTACACACATAGTATTTTTCAAAATTATTGCTCCTGAGTGTTGTATAGCATTCCATTGTGTGAATGTACAACAATTTCTCTCCATTTGGTTGTGGTTGGACATTTAGGCTGTTGCCTCAGCAGCTGGAGAAGACTAAAGAAGCACTTAATGAAGAAGATCAAAACTACAGTCTTCAGTATGAATTAGACTTCAACATCAACAAAACAAAACTATTCACAACTAGACCAATAGACTATATCATGATAGATGGAGAAAAGATGAACGTTGTCAACAATTTCATTTTACTTGGATCCACTATTAATACACATGGAAACAGCAATCAGGTTGTCAAAAGATGTGCTACATTGTAAAGCCTTCTGTCAAAACTACTTTAAGTGCTTAAGTGCCACTTGAAAGACTAAGGTTCTTGTACCAAATGATCACATTTTCAATTGCTTCATATGGATGTGAAAATTGGAAAAATGAATGAGGAAAATTGAAGAAGAACTGATGCCTTTTAATTGTGGTTTTGACAAAGAACATTGAATACAGCAGAGAATGACAAGAGAATAAACAAATCTGTCTTGAAAGAAGGGTAACTAGAGTGGTCCTTAAAGGTAAGGCTATTGACACATCCTTTGGACATGTTATCAAGAGGTGTCAGTCTTTGGAAAAAGAAATCATGCTTGGAAAAGTGGCAGTCAGACAGTGTAAGAAAGGAAGACTCTCAAGGAGGTAGAATTGTCACAATTACTGCAACAATGGCTTGAGTATTTTGGAGAGATTGTGATGATAACACAAGGTTTCAATCTGTTCATAAGGTTAATGTAAGTCATACTCAGTTCAGTGGCACCTAGAACAATAACATGTATGTTGTGCTTCATACCTCAACTAACAAAACTCACCTTTCCCCAGTGCAGACCTCTGTGTATGTGCAGACGCATACAGCCATGTCCGAAGGATGTGACCCCATTTCCTAATGGCTGTCAAGCCAAGAGTTCAGTTGCCTCATGGTAAAACAGCAAACTAATAATTAGTCATATTTTGTGTTTTCTCAATCCTTGATCATTTTCATGATTTTTTCTCTGATGACCTTCATTACCTTCCAAATCTTATCTTTTAATATTCATCTGCATTGGTATAATCTTTGTAGAATGGCTGGACTATTTAAGTCGGCTGTTTTTCAATCATTTTGCATAAATCTCATTTTTTTTCTTGTTCAAGGAAACCTTTCATTCTGCATAATAACTAACTAAATATGACTTCTTTCTCTTATTAATAAACTTGATTAAACATTCTTTGAGCATTCTTAAATTATTCTATTTCTTAAAATAAACTGTCTTTGGCATTTTTGAGGATTAGAAATTATTCAGTTCCAATTATAAACACCAAGGCAAAGAGTGTGAGGTTTTAATTTCTTTTTAGTTTTGGATTAGGTTTTTATTTTACATTCACTATATTCTTTACTATTTTTCCAATATTCCATATTCTCTCAACTCTTCTCTCTTTTGAATATTTCTCTCTTTAGACACTTCTCTTTTCCTTATGTTTAATTAGGTTTTATTCTGTTTAAATACAGAATTCCCTGCTTTCCTTTGTAATAAATCCTTGCACTGAATGTTCTTAATTAATGCCTATTTTGTTATATACATTCAGTTCTAATGTGATTCCATTGTGTTTTATTTAGTACTAATATACTTTCAATGGTTGGTTAGTATTTACAGTGTTCAATCATTAGAAAGTTCTTGTGGCCTAATGGGTAAAGAGTTGTGCTGCCAACCCAAAGGTACCATCTGCTTTATGAAAGAAAGATGAGTAATCTCCTATGATGCAGTTAAGAGGGTTATCTAGATATAATTAATATTTAATTACTTATTAATTATGCACTATACCATCAGGTTGGAACCAACCCATAGCTAACTCTCCAGTGAATTTTTGGAGGCAGTTAATTGCATGGGAGGAGATTACCCACCTCTCTCCCTCATGGCATGTGAAAGATTTGAACTGTTTGCCTACAGGATTGCAGAGAGCTTCTTATCACTAAGTCACCAGAGCTCCCACATTTTATATAATATACAGTGAATTATAATAATATGTAATGAATATAATTATGGATCATATGGTGGTGGTTGTTGTTATGTGCTGTCGAGTTGCTTGCGATTCATAGCGACCCTATGTACAACAGCCCTAAACTCTGCTCTGTTCTGTGCCAATCTCACTGTCTCTGACACCCATCCTGATTACCCCAGTCACTGAATCAATCCACCTCATAGAGGGCCTTCCCCTCCTGCGCTGTCCCTTCACCCTCCCAAGCATGATGTCCTTTTCTAAGGATCGGTCCCTCCTTACAACATGACCAAAGTATGTCAGATGAAGCTTCAGAATCCTTGCCTCTAAGGAGCAGCCCAGTTTAGCCCTCTCCAGCATGAATCTGTTTGTTTCTTAACAGTCCATGGTATTCTCAATACTCTTCTCCAGCACCACAGCTCAAAGGCATCAATTCTCCTTCTATCCTCCTTGGTCATTGTCCAACTCTCTGATGCATA
>NW_006400029.1:188568-205990 GCF_000299155.1 Elephantulus edwardii
GGATGTGCATAGGGATTTGAGTCTTAGAAGGTCCCATTCATCTATGTTATCTTCTCCTGGTTGTAGCTTTTCCAGGATACTGGGAAGACTGTTTATGTTTTATTTTGGGTTCACAAAATAAGGATGTTACCCATTAGATCAGCACTACACTAAAAAACTTCCTACATAAATTCAAATGATTGACAATTACTCTAAATTATGATGAGGAAATAAGGTGGAGGGGCAATTAAACATCCAGGACATCATTAAAGAGAATGCTGACAGATCCTGGGGGGCAGGGCGAAGATAACATTGCAATTCAAATTCAGAAAGGAGATTCCACCAGTTTAAGTGTTCATAGAAAGATGGAAAAGTGGATTGGAAGACATCTTTTGTTTTGGGAAATTTATAAGAGAATTGAACTGTGTTGTATCTAGAGGTGGCCACCTGGATTCGTCTTGGATCCACAGTGGTGCCCAGCAAGGAAAAGGATATAAGACTAGAGCATATGCTCTCAAGCTCATTTTATTGTTGTTTGTTATGAATCAAGTCTGAACCTATTCATAGCTGACCCTCCTGTGGCTTTTCAGAGACAGTTAATCACTCAGGAGGAGACTGCAGATAAGAGAAAGAGAATTCTCCAATCCAACAGTCAGCAGATTCAAATGTTTGTGCCTTTGGGTTGGCGGCACAATTCCTGACCACTAGGCAACCAGAGCTGGCAATGGAGGGAAGGGAAATGAAGCTGTTTGGTATCATGTTGTTACCTAGCCTCAAGTTAAGTACAACTTATAATGACCCCCATCTCTGTGACACTTGAGCACGTTGCTGCAGTATGTCAACCCATCTGTTTGAGAGTCTTTAGTACTCCTCTCTGAAAATTCAAAGACATAAACTCTTCTTTTGTCATCCTTATTCATTGTCCAACTTTCAGATGCATAGGAAACAATGGAAGGCGAAGCCAAGTCGGATTCAACTCACAGCAACCATATATACAACAGAAAAAAAATACTCTTCCTTTTCCTGTGCCATCTTAATAATCTCTGCTGTGGTTAAACCCCTTGCTGCAGTCACTGTGTCAATAAATCACCTTGCTGCAGATCTTTCTCTCTTTCCTTGACACTCTACTTTCCTAAGTATGGTATCCTTCTTGAGATACTAATCCTTTGTGATAACATGCCCAAAGAAGATGTACTCCTTCCACTATGTTTGTTTGATTTTTTTGCAATCTGTGGTATAGTATATATATCATTTGCATGTTGATGTAGTTACAGTTTTCTATTTCCAATTGCACAACCCCTCCCCCTGTACATCCTCATCCTTCTACTTCCACCCTCCCCCTCCTTGAATCCTTATATTCATTCTACAATAATAGTTTTATGCTATATTTGTCCCTGTGGGATTAAGTTAGTTCACTCAGCATAATTCCCTCCAGTTATTCTGAAAAACAATGTATTCTAATATTATAAATAAACTAGTATAATAATAATAATAATAAACATTTTTTTTAAATTCTAAAAAAATTTAAAATTAATGCTAATGGTAAAAAATTATATCTAATCAAGGTAAATTATAAACAAAAAAAGAAGAACCTATTAAACATTAAACAGTGAGGACTGAGAACTAAATGATAATTGTATTTTTCAGTATGAATATTTAGGTTCTGATGCAGCTGTTGTCACTCAGAAAGTTTTCCAGGTGATTGAACTTACAAGTACAGTAAGTATTTGCCATTTTAATGCTTTTTGTATGTGTTTGTCTTCCTTATATAATCTACAGTGGTCTAGATTTTATTACATGTAATATGTGAATAAATAACATAACTTAGTTGCTCCTTGGAGGCAAGGAGTTTGAAGCTTCTTCTTGCATCCTTTGGGCACATGGCCAGGAGGGACCAGTCCTGGGGGAAGGACATCATGCTTGGATGAGTGGAGGAACAGCATAGGAGACAAAGACTCTGAATGAGATGGATTGACACAGTAGCTAGGGTATTGGGAGTAGGGGTGTCAGAAACAATGAGACTGGATCAGGATAGGGCAGGTTTCAGAGCTGTGTGTAGAAAGGTCTGTAGGGGAGTAAGAAGAGGGGCTTCCTGAAGGGGCTAAGACCCTCTCCACACTTGGCAGGGGCCCCCAGAGGAGGGGACAGAATAGAGGAGCCGCTTGGAGGCACATTTAGTTAGGCCCAGTCAATTCAATGACACTAACAATAACAACTATATAAAATTATTATAAGAGTAAAGAAAAATAAAATTAAGTACTAGTCATGAGGTCTGTGAGATTCAAACATTTAATAAAGTATAACACTCATTAATATTATTACTGATATTACAACTTACTGAAATATATCACAGTATACAATACAGATCTCCAATTAAGATGTTTAATTATGATAATGTTTTATTATATTTACTGTAGTATGCATTTCTGAATTTTATTCCTGAATATATTTGAACATATTTCCTATGTGTATTCTATTTTAGATGTTCACTTCTTTTAATATTACATTAGTTTTGTCTTCACTGGAACTTTGGATAGATAATAATAAAATTCCTGTAACTGGAGATGCTAATGAATTACTCTATAGATTTTTAAACTGGAAAAGTACTTATCTTGTTTTACGTCCCTATGATGTGACATTCTTACTTGTGTAAGTACCAAATCTTGGCAGTACTTTAAAATCATTGCTGTTGAATCAGTTTCAACTCATAGTGACCCAATAAAGCTGAGTAAAACTGCCCCAAAAGGTTTCCAGAAGCCCTCTGAAGAACGCCTTGGATTTCCATATTACCGTAGGCATTGAGGAACTGAGAAACAGAGAGAGAGCAAAAATTTCATGATTTTTTTTTACAAAAAAGCCCAAAAAATTTGGAACAATAGGATGGATGTTCAAGAGTAAAAGTGCATGTTCTTTGATGACTGAGTTCCACAGATTGTTTTTTTATGTTTCTGGTATATAGTTCCTACATACCATTAGAGAAAAGGAGTTTTAAAAGTACTAAGAGAGCTGAAATATCTTGAGTATTTTGCTATAAAGCCTAACAAAAGTTTCAATTTTAGTTAGACTTAATTTTGTAAAGTCTTTATTGCTATAAACCAATATCACAATATAGCTTTGCAGAATCACTGACATAAAAATTTTTCCTTATGCATATGGGCCTAAGTTTTCAGTTGGAAAATGTGAAGAGATTAAAGTATAAAGTTGAGGCTCTTATGATTTTAAGATAAATTCTGTTGCAGACTGAGGGTAAAGTATTTTTATAATTATTAATAATGAGACAGACTACCAGGAATGAGATAGAATAAGGAGCATAAAAAACAGGGGGCCAGCAGTTCCATCATAAGGAAGGTAGACAAAGTAAAATCATAAGGAAGTACAAAACAAAACCAAAGGATAATGGTGAAGTCTTTTGCAGATAAGGCCAAGTTCCTCTTTATGCTTATCTCAGGAGGGAGGGATTCAGTTAATATAAACTAAGAACAATGTTGACTATTAGGGAACAGGGAACGCCTTAGTGCCACAGGGTGACCTTCAGCTTGTATTAAGCCTCCCTCATATCCTGATATAGCATTTGCTCTACTATTATTAAATTTGATATGCAGCTTCCCTCAAAGTTCATTACCAAATGGCAGCTTACCGAAGCAGAAACTTTTTCTATGCAGTTTAACATGATGATGTTTTCTTATAAAATATGTAAAGTAATATTTCCAATAATGTCTTTCAATAGAATTTCTCTAAATTACGTGAACAATGAAAGTATTCTTTCATCTTATTACTTAATGCTATTAAATCTTTTAAAATTGCGAAAATATAGTCATCCAACTGTACAATTTAGATTCTTCTATATCGTAACACTAGTGTACTTTGATTGCATGATCCATCAGTTTTAGAATGCAGTAGTACTCAATTTCTCCTTTAGAATTAATTACTGGTGTGTTTATTTGAATAATAGTCTTGTTAACAAGTCTTCCTTTTATGTAAATGGACAATTCCAGTCCATATCAGCTTTTCAACTCAGTTGCTGTGATAATGGACACCTACTTGTGTCAGAGGTGTGTCAAACACCAAAATTGCCTACCCATCATGGGTAGTGTTTGGTGGAGCTCCCAGATTGATTCAGGTTTGGAATAAGGAGTGGCATCCACTTCCTATACCACATCCCTCTGAAAATTCTATGAACTAGGAGAAATGATAATAGTTATAGAAAGGCTTCAGGACTTTTATTCCTCTTTTGTTCAAATATATATATGGAGGGCCCTTCTATTTAAATCTTGATTGGGCCCGAGGGCCCAGTGTCACTATTTTGGAGGAGCATTCTTCTAAGTTGTACAACACTCTTCTATTTGCTGTACCGAGGTAATCCGGGTTTGCTGGGAAGCTGAATCTTGCATCATTGGGGGTCAAATGCCATAATGGCTGCCCATGGTGGAGAGTGTTTGGTGGAGCTCCCAGTTTTAAGACAAGTTTGGAAGCAGGAGTGGCATCTACTTCCTAAAACACATGCCTCTAGAAACTCTATGAATCTGGAGAAACAATGATAGTTATAGAAAGGCTTCAAAGACCCTTTGGTCCCTAAGGCCACTGTGAGTTGTGCTTGACTTGATGGCAATCAACAACAACAACAACAATACTTACGTGTAGATTTTTATTCTCTTTCTTTTTTTAAAAAAAAACAAAAAAATTCCAATTGTCCTAGATTTAAACCTTCTTCCTATTCTGTATATTCTGTATTCTAATTATGATGGATGTTTGTAGCTGTTTCTCCTCATTTTTTAATCATACCACATCCCAAGTGATGGCCTTTTACTGACTGAAATCTATACTCCATCGTTGTCATTAAGGAAGTAGGATCTTTGGTGTCCTAGTGTTAAGAAGTTGCACTGCAATCCCAAAGGCATGTGGTTCGAACATACCAGTGCTCTGTGGAAGAAGGATGAGGAAGAAGCAATCTCCTCTTGGGTAATTAACAACCTCTGAAAACTCAATGGAGGATTGTCAAGTCCAATTTGATGCCACCCAGCACCACCGCCCACTTTGAGGAGGCAACCCTTCTTCACTAATATTTTGAGTGCCTTCCAACCTGAAGAGCTCATCTTCCAACACTGTATCAGGCAATGTTCTGCTATTCATAAGATTTTCAAAGATCCATTATTTCAGAAGTTGTTGGCCAGTCCTCCTTCTTAGTCTGCCTTAGTCTAGAAATTATGAGGTGCTGCAATTGGGCAAATATACTGCCAGAAAGATTTTTAGAAGTACTTTTTAAGAACAAAGATTTTTTTTAAGGAGTAAGTTATGCCCAACCCAAGCTGTGTTATTATCAGTAGATTCAGATACCTGTGAAAATTGGATAGTAAATAAAGAAGACCCAAAAAAAGTCTATGTCTTTGAATTATATACGATGGACTGCCAAAAGGACACACAAATCTGTCTCGGAAGAGAGGGTTCCCTTGAGAGGCCAGGATAGTGAGTGAGACCATCTTAAAACTTTAGGCATGTTATCAAGAGGGGCTAGTCCTTGGAAAAAGACATCATGTTTGGAAAAGTAGAAGGCCACTGAAAAAAGAGGATGATTCTCTAGAAGATCTGCAGGCACAATGATTGCAACAATGGACTTAAGTACTAAATTCTACCTTAAGATAAAACACTTTAGAATTCGTGAGAATGAAAATGGTGCAAGTTTGGGAAGGGCTTTGTTCTGTTTGTAGTGTTGTTATGAATCAGTAAGAAAGTTTCAAACTGCCCTATTACACTTTAATATTAATTGTTAACTTTTACAAAATATATGATTATGTGTTGTGTTGGGTTTTTTTTAAATTAAGTTACAGAGACAAATCTAACTATGCTGGTGCGACATTAAAAGGGAAGATGTGTGATAAAAAAAGTGCTGGAGGTGTTGCTCTGGTAGGTATGGTTTTCTTTGCTAAAATGTACCTGTAATTTGATAGCTATAATACAGTAAAAACAACCTTTTAATTTTATTATTATTATAATTGTTGAAATTATGTTATTATATGTTGTTGTTGTTGTTGTGTACCCTACCACTGAAGTGGAACCAACCCAGAGCTGACTCTCCATCAGGTTTTTAGGGACAGTTAATCACAGGGGAGGAGATTGCCCATCCTTCTACTGCAAGGTAGCTGGTGGCCTTGAACCCTGTGCCTTTGGAATAGCAGCCAAGCTTATTGCCAGTAGGCCAGCAGAGCCTCCTGTAATTAATATTATAAATAGTTATTATGAAAATGATTCGAAAAGCATGTCAACAGAGAATTGCCAGATGTGCAGACTGTTTGGAAGAGGCTGTGATACTAAGGATATTATAGCTAATGTTAGATGGATCTTGGCTGAAAGCAGAGAGTATCAGAGGAATGTCCATCTGAGTTTCATTAAATATCTTAAGGCATTTGACTGGATCACAAAAAACTGTGGCTAACTCTGAGAAGAATGGGAATCCGAGAACTCTTACATGTGCTTATACAAAACCTATACTTGGACCAGGAGACACCCATCAGAACAGAGCAAGGAAACATAGCATGTTTCAAAATGTGGAATAGTGTACGCCAGGGATGTGTCCTATCTTCATACCTTTTCAATCTAAATGCAGAACAGATCTTCCGGGAACATGTAGCAACAACAACAGTGCTGTGGTATGTAAATAGGATCACATGCTAAATTTTTTATAAGGGCTTATAATGTAAAGACTTGCTATTTTATGTGAAGTAGAATGAAAACGTACTGATAATTTGAACCCTAATTCAAAGCAAATGTTTCATTAAAAACTTTAATCTATCACCAGACCTTAGTTCATTTAGGTACATGGTCTTTTTCTGCAGAGAGTCTTAAATTCTCATCATCATTCCTACACCTTCCCTTTATTACTCTTTTCATTGTACCATTTGGAAACTCATTAATTTGTCATTAATTTCTATCTTTGTTGTGTTTAGTACTCTACAACCATAAGCCTGGAAGCCTTTGCAGTCATCATAGCTCAGTTACTTGGTCTCAGTATGGGGATCGCATTTGATGACATTAATAAATGCCACTGCTCAGGAGCTGCCTGTGTAATGAGTCCAGAAGCCATGTAAGATGTTTTCATTTCAAGTTCATATGAAGAAAAATTTGGTATGTGTAAACTAAGGAAGCATAAACTATAACAAAAATTAATGATGAAATAATCATGACCAATCATCCCCCAATCAAAATACTTTTTCCCTGATGTTTATGCTGCATACACACTACAATATCTTTTATTATCAAATATCACTTTTTAATTTTCATTTATGGACTAAATTTTACCACTCTGTTTGAAAAATGTACAATTAATGAGAGACTAGAACATATACAATCCTGATACACACCTTACCTGATTTAAAGCCATGCAGTGTTCCTTTGTTCTGCTTGAACAACTTCTTAGTCCATATATAGGTTTCTTGTGAGCACATTTAAATGTTTTGGGATCCTACTTTTCTCAGTGTTATCCATAATGTTATTATCCACACAGTAAAATGACTTTACATAGTCAATAAACATAACTAGACCTCTTTCAGTATTCTGTACTTTTAGCAAAGATCTGTCTGACATTAACCGTGATATCCTTTGCGCTACAGCTTCTTTTGAATCCAATTTGAATTTCTGGCAGTTGCCTGTTGATGTACTGTTCTAGTCACTATTTAATAAATTTCAATAATATTCCACTTGCTTGTAATATTAATGATATTGTTAGATAATCTCTGCACTCTTTAGATAAATTTTAGGATAAATTTTGTCAAGAATTTAAGGAAAATCTTATTCACTCATAGATAGAAGCTACTGTTTAAATCTCTATCATTTTTATATGGTATCATCCCATGTCTATCTGTGTTTCATTGATTATGCAAAGGCATTTGACTGTGTGGATCATAACAAACTGTGGCTGACTCTGAAAAGAATGGGAATCCCAGAACACTTGATCGTTCTAAGGCAAAACCTATACTTGGAACAAGAGGCAGTCATCAGAACAGAGCAAGGAAACACTGCATGGTTCAAAATTGGGAAAGGCATACGCCAGGGATGTGTCCTATCTACATACCTTTTCAACATGTATGCAGAGCAGATTATCCGAGAGGCTGGGCTCTATGAGGAGAAGTGTGGCGTTAGGATTGGTGGAAGATCGATCAACAATCTGCGTTATGCAGATAACTCAACCCTGCTTGCTGAAACTGAGGAGGACCTCATGCACTTACTGCAGGGGGTCAAGGACTGCAGACTTCAGTATGGACTGAGGCTCAATGTCAATTCCTTGGAGAGGGACATTATGCTTAGAAAGGCTGGCAGAGGAGAAGAAGATTCTCAACCATGTGGATTGACATAGTGGCTACTGCAATGGTCTCTGGTGTGTCAAAAAGCACGAGGTTGAGTCAGGGTTAAGATCTGTTGTTCATAGGGTCGCTATGGGTCATACTTGATTTGAGGGCTCCGAACAACAACAAATATTTTTAATTATTTTTTATTCATCTCTTTATTGAACATTCACTCTATGCTAGCATGCATGTAGGAAACAGAAACGTAGTGAGAAATACATCTGTGGATGAATTTTGTTCAACAATTTATTTTTAGCAATTTTTTGGGGCCAGAAAAAAAATGACCCTCAGAGGCATCAAGGGGGAATAAAATAATGTGTTAACTTTGGTAGCACGGTCAAGAAGGCTTTAACTAACTGTGTAGTTATGAACAGAAGGAGTTAATTCTGTTGATAAATATTTTCAGGCAAAGTATATACCAAACATCAACAATTTGAAGGTGTGAACAGCAAAGAGGTCAGTTTGGGTGGCTAGAAAGAGTAGATAAAGGGTTAGTGGTGCAAAACTTAGGAAACAAATTATTTGTATGGAAAAGTGTTCAAATTCTGGATTCAGTTAGAAGTTAGATTCTAGTATTTACTGAGATACTGGATACAGATTATGAGAAATACAGGGTCGACCTGAAATATGTAAGGTCTAGATAAGTGGACAAATGAAACTACATGTTCAAGGAATTGGGGAATAATTATAATAGTAGCAAATTCTTACTGAGTACAAACTATATCTAGTCACTTGCCTCAGTGTTTTACTTATATTCTTAGTCATCACAAATCTATTAACGAAATAATTTTATCATCTAATATTAAGGATTAGAAAATGTTGAGTAAAGAGCTTAAGCAATTTTGCTCAAAACCTTACAACCTGTGCCAGAGAGAAGATTTGAATTCATGCAATTTGACAGTCTTCAGGGTCTGCAGTATGAAATATTGTGCTCTCTTGTAGGTGGGACAGTCTTGATGGGAAAAAGGGCGAGAGTCTCATATGGGGCAAGCTAATTTTAAGGGATAAGTTAGCCATAACCAGCCAGAAATGTTAAGTAGAGAAGTGAAGATATAAGGAACTGCTGTTCAAGGAAAATTTGGATTGAGGAAATGTTTGAACTGACACAATACAGATACTACTTAAAACTGGAGAATTGGGTTCGCTCATATAACAGTTGTTGTTCTTAAGTGCCGTCGAGTCAGACCAAGTGTTAATTGATTTTGGGAGTAACATTCTTTTAAGTGGTACAGCTGTGGTCTGTCTATTTGCTGTACTGAAGTAACTTGATGCTGAACACTGTGCCATAAGTGTGTCAAACACCATACTGGTTACCCATTATGGGTAGTGTTTGGCGGAGCTCCCACGTTGATTCAGACTTGGAAGAAGGAGTGGCATTCACTTCCTAAACCACATGCCTCTGGAAACTCTATGAACATAGAGAAACAATAATAATTATAGAACGAGGTTCAGATCTTTTGTTCGTAGGGTCCCTATGAGTCATACTCGATGACAGGTAACAACAACAATATAACAAAAGTGAACATAAGTAGAAAGCAAAAGAAATGTAAATATTGATTTGTGGTCATGATATTCCAATATTTAACAATTAAAAAAAAGGAATCAATCAATAAAATAGGTAATCCTGTTAGAGTGAGGAAGACTCAAAGAGGACAGACTCATGAGTAAGAGAAAGATGGAAACTAAGGAAATTTTATTCATTCATTATACCAACTAAAGAGTATTTAATATGAATTTATAGTGTTGTATACAGTTAACTTTCTATGAATATTTAACAACATTGAATATTATATAATTGGAATATTGTCATGTAGTTTACACAGTGGATAGGAAGAAGTTTTAGAGAAAAATGTACAGTAAAATGTCATTTTAGTCATTCCAGTGGTGTGAAGATCTTCAGTAACTGCAGCATAGAAGACTTCATACATTTCATTTCAAAGCCAGTTTCTCAGTGTCTTCAAAATAAGCCACATCTGGAGCCATCTTACAAAACTTCAAGTTGTGGTAATAAACTTGTGGAAGACGGGGAGCAGTGTGACTGTGGGCACCTTGAGGTTGGTACTGAAAGAAAAGAAATCTCTACAATAGGACAGCTTTTCATTGAACAACTAAAATTATTTCAGTAGTATTTCACTGCCATTTTGCTGAGTTAATTATTGTGTTGAGAAGCTAATAATAATAATAATAATAATAATAATAATTAATAATAAATTAACTCCCAAAATAGGAGGTGTTTCAGTGACAGTCATTCCTGTGCATCATTGTAAACCTGCATTCTGAGATCCCATTCTCACTCATTGCCATTGAGTCAGAACCAAATCATAGCTGCCTCTCTCGTTTGTGTTAGGAGGCTATAAATGATACCACAGGAGGAGATTGCCCACATTTTTTTCCAAAGAGCTGCTGGTGGATTCAAATGTTGCACCTACCTTTGCATTAGCAGTACAGCCTCCCTATGGGCTATGATACCAGATCCCCCTGTTCTGAGATCAGTTACCTCTATTTCTGGATTAAGAGGTCTAGTCTATCCTTCTTCTGGTTTCCTTTCACCAGCTTAGTGTTTTATTTTAATCTGTGTCCTTGTCCCACAATAAAGTAGGCATAGCACTTGTTCACAAAGGTAATAGTAAATATGTTATTGTTGTTGTTGTTGTATACCCTTGAATCAGAACTGACCCATAGCTGACCCTCTGGTGGATTTTCAAAGGCAGTTAATCACACTGGAGAAAATTGTCCATCCTTCTCCCGTGGAGCAGCTCGTGGCCTTGAACTATGTGCCTTTAGGATTACAACACAGATTCTTGCCACTAGGCCTCCAGAGCACCCTAATATGTTGTTTGTTGTTATGTGCTGTTGAGTCGCTTGTGACTCATAGCACAATTTTATGATTTGGGCTATTCCAATCTATGTCACCATATGTTGTTGTTGTTGTTGTTGCTGTTGTTGTTAAGTGCCGTCGAGTCACAGGCGACTCATAGCGACCCTATGAAGGAGAGTCCTTGACGCTTGGGTGCCTTTCATCTTCTCTCCAAGTTCATAGGGTTTCCGGGGGCAAGCTATTATGGAAGTGGACGCTACTCCTCTTTCCACGCTTGTTCAATCGGGGAGCTGCACCCCACTCTCAGTCCGCATTGGGTAGCTAACCATTAACGCATTTGACACATCCATGTCACAGGGTTCAGCCTCACAGCAACCACAAGTGACCGCGGGACGGCAACTTGTACACCAGGTCTATACGACCTAGAGGAATGTCTGAACAAAAACAATGATTTTTTTTATTTTTTATTTATATGGTGACAAATAAATGTCACCATATAAATAAAAAAAATATTTTTAGTAAAACATACTTAGGCAAGATCATTTTTCCCACTCTGAATGAAATAAACTTTTGAATTTGAAAAAAAGGGAGTATAGAGTTGAAGTGTAGAGATAGGTAAAATTAAAGATACATGTTGATGAAACTCATCGTGAGAGGCATGGACGTGGGAAAACTGATGGATTAAGAATGGGACTAAGAATGGATTCAGTATTCCTCTATAAAATGTCTAGATCATTCCTGAGTACCCTCAATATGGATGGAAAGTTTCTAAATTTTTGAGTATTTAAGTTATTGTTGTGTACCATACAGTCTTAGCTGACCCCCCCCCCTTCTTCTAGAGCAGCTGGTGGCCTTAAATGCAGTGCAACTTCTTACCACTAGACCACCACGATTCTATCCTAATTACTCTTTTTCTAAAGCCCTGATATACTCAATGTATTGTAATTATAAAATGTCAAAGAATTATCAGTGTATGTACAATTGTAAGTGCACTGGGGCTATTCTTTTTTAGACTCAAGTTTTTCAAGTAAATTTCCTATAGACTCAGGAGAATGTTGCCACCAAGAGAACAGAACCAAGTTTAGATTAAAGAAGGAGTAAATCACCAAGCCTATAAATTATACTAGACCCTTTGAAGCATACTAAATACATAAGTTTCAGATATTATTATATTTCCTACTCATAATGACTCAGTATGTGCAGAGTGGAATCATGCAACATAAGGGTTTGAAGGTGATGACTTTCTGAAGCATATCCCAGAACTTCCTTCTGATAAACTTCTGGATTAATTAGAATCTATTTATAATACCAAAACAAGGAAAAAGTTAAAATAAATCTTCTCCCTTATTGTGCCTTGATTTGATTTAGCCTGTACAAGGAATTAGAGATTGATCTACACTCACTCTTAAGATAAGGTGGCATAATGAATGGACATGGTTCAGACAGTGTGGTCAGGGTCACTTCACAGATAGTATAAATATCCTGATCAAATACCTAAACAAGTAAAACAATTTTGGTTAAACTTGGCTAAACATTTTGGTACTAAACCTCCATTTAAAATTTTTATCTTCATTAGTAAGTTTTATTTGAAACAAGTAGAATGCATTTAATTTGCATTTCAGGAGTGTAAAGGAAATCCATGCTGTGACCATAAAACATGTAAATTAAAAGGAAATGCAGTCTGTGCTCATGGACCCTGCTGCACTCAGTGTAAAGTAAGAACACTGTTATTTCTGGGCTAGCCATATAATTTATGGAATCATAATACTTTTGATGCTTGTAAATTCTTTCTGTTTTATTTTCTTTATTACCTCAGTTTAGAGCAAAAGGAGAAATATGTAGGTTATCAGAAGATGAATGTGACCTCACTGAATATTGCAATGGTTCCTCTAATTTCTGTCCAAAGAACTTCTATCTTCATGATGGTTATCGATGCAACATGAATCAGTGGGTCTGTATGAAAGGAAAATGTTGGGATGGTACTAGGATATGTGAAGAAATCTATGGACAAGGTACTTACTGCAATTGAATTTCTATTGCTTTTACTTTTGAGTTTTTGACAAATGAAATGTCCTTGCTAATAATAACAACCTAAATTTGCTATAAATAGTTAAAGGATGGATCTAGGCATCATCATAGGATTTCTTTAAAAAGCATCATAGAACTAGACTTGAAATAAAATATTGAATTATTTCTACAAAATATAAAAGATGAAGGTACTGGCAAAAAATATGTTCCAAGAATCAATGAGATACCAACTTGATATAAACAAACAAAAAAGTGATGGTGTGTGCTGTCAAGATGGAAACAAATCATAGCAGATCCTCCTTTGGGTTTCCAGGGGCAGTTAATCACACAAGAGGGGATTGCCCGTGTTTCTCTCATGTGCAACTGGTAGGTCAAGAAAATCGTCCATGAAGAATTCAAAGGATCATTACAAAGGCTAAGGAAGAAGAAAAGACCAAGATGGATGTTAGGTGAGACTCTGAGTATTGCATTAGAGCACCGAGAAGCCAAAGCTAAAGGAAGAAGTCAAGATCAAAGAGCTGAATAGGAAATTTCAAAAGGCAGCTCAGGACGACAAAGCAAGGTACTACAATGAAACGTGCAGAAAGCTGGAGTCAAAAAATCAAAAGGGCTGGACTCGCTCAGCGTTTCTTAAGCTGAAGGAGTTGAAAAACAAATTCAAACCATGGGTGGCAATATTTAAGGATAGTTTGGGTAGAATGTTGAATGATCCAGGAAGTATCAAAAGAAGATGGAAGGAGGACACAGAGACACTGTATCAGAAGGAATTGGCTGACACAGAGGAATCTCATGAAATAACATATGAGCAAGAACCTATGATGATGAAGGAGGAAGTTCAAGTTGCTCTAAAGGAAATGGCAAAAAACAAGGCTCCAGGAGTTGACTGCATACGAATTGATTTATTTCAACAAACAGACGCTGCCCTGGATGTGCTCACTAGGTTGTGCCAGGAAATCTGGAGGACAGCCAGCTGGCCAACTGACTGGAAGAGATCGATATTTGTTTCCATTCCAAAGAAAGGTGACCCAACAGAGTGTGGAAATTAACGAACAATATCACAATATCACATGCAAGCAAGCTTCTACTGAAAATTATCCAAAAACGTTTGGAACAATATGTTAACAGAGAACTGCCAGATGTGCAGGCTGGATTTAGAAGAGGTCACGGCACTAGGGATATTATAGCTAATGTAAGATGGATCTTGACAAAAAATAAAGAATACCAGAAGAATGTGCTTCATTGACTATGCAAAGGCTTTTGACTGTGTGAATCACAACAAGCTGTGGCTGACTCTGAGAAGAATGGGAATCCCAGAACATTTGACTGTGCTAATGGATACCTATACTTGGACCAAGAGGCAGTCATCAGAACAGAACAGGGAGACACTGGATGGTTCAAAATCAAGAAAGGGGTCCATCAGTGATGTATTTTGTCTCCATACATTTTCAATCTGTATGCAGAACAGATCATCCAAGATGCTGGGCTGTACAAAGAGGAATGTGGCATCAGGATTGGTGGAAGATGTGTCAACAATCTGCGTTATGCAGATGATACAACCTTGCTCACTGAAACGGAGGAGGACCTGAAGCGCTTGCTGCAGGTCAAGGACTACAGTCTTCAATATGGATTGAAGCTCAATATCAAGAAAACAAAGATTCTCACCACTGGGCCAATTGGCAGCATCAGTATGGATGGTGAAGAAATTGAGATAGTTAACAGTTTTAGTTTGCTTGGCTCCACAGTCTACACTCTTGGTAACAGCAGCCAGGAAATCAGGAGACGACTTGCATTGGGGAAGTCAGCTGTGAGGGACCTCTCAAGAGTACTGAAGTGCAACACCGTCAGGCTGGGATTAAGGTGTGCCTGATCCAGGCTATAGTCTTTGCAATTACGTGCTATGCATCAGAGAGTTGGACAGTGAATAGGGATGTTAGAAAGAGAATTGATTCCTTTGAGTTGTGGTGCTGGAGAAGAGTGTTGAATAGACCATGGACTGCTAGGAGAACAAACAGGTTTGTCCTGGAGAGGGTGAAGCCAGAATGTTCCCTGGAAACAAGGATTCTGAAGCTTCGTCTGACATACTTTGGGCACGTTGTATGTCCTTGGAGAGGGACATCATGGAGTGGAGGGATGGCACAGGAGAGGAAGACCTTCAATGAGATGGATCGATTCTGTGAGTGGAGTGGTGGGAATGAATGTGTTTGAGATGGCGAGGTTGGGACAGGATGGAACAGTGTTTAGGGCTCTTGTACATAGGGTCGCTATGTGTCACAAACGACTCGATGGCACATAACAACAACAACTTAATAATTTAATGTTAAAAATAATAATAACTAAGGAACTCAGATGACATAGTCTCTAGTAATCTGTGCGTCTCTGGTGGTTCAACCCCACCAGCAGCTCTGCAAAAGAAAGGTGGTAGTCCCTTCCCTCGATGATTTACAGCTTTGTAAATCTGATGGAGGGTCACTATGAATAAGGACTGAAGAAGGATATTTGATCTGAATATTGGAGAAAGTGATCTAGTTCTTCATTATACAAAAAAGCAAAATATTAGAGATCATAAAAATTAAAACAATATATTGATTGGATGAGTGAGATGACAGAACTTAATTTTAAAATATAGTTAGCTCACAAATGGAACTGAGAAATTCTTCCTCATTGAGTTATTTTTCACAGCTATAGAAATAAAATACAATAAACCTCACTTGTTGATTCACAGATTATGTTATTGGGGCAATATGTCTTTTACAAACCATTGGTCATTTCAGCACTATTTACAAGTAAAATTTATTAGTAATATGTTCAACATGTCATTTAGCCATCGCTATTTTCCATTTCCAAGTTTTTCCTCACATCTTTGATAAAGGTTCAGCTTTTCAAAGCAAAAACTACCCTTCTACCCCTTCCTTTTACCTCACTCATGGGAATTGATAATGATTTTGATACATTTGTCTAGTCTAAATGTTTTTTTATAATTAGTATTTTACAATATTGATTCCTTTTTTACTAACTCTTTACAGTAAATATTTTCAAGAGCTATTCATGCTGTGGCTTATATGAAGCCTTTATTTCTCTTCATAGTCAAGTCCTCAGAACAGACCAGGGAAACACCTGCATGAATCAGTCAGGAAAGGAGTGTGTCAGTGATGCATCTTGTCTCCATACCTTTTCAATGTATATGCAGAACAGATCATTCGGGAAGTGGGTCTTTATGAGGAGTAATGTGTCATCAGGATTGGACATAGACTTGTCAACACCCTAAGTTATACAGATGAAACAACCTTGCTTGCTGAAATCGAAGAAGACCTGAGTGCTTGCTGCAGAAGGTCCAAGGCTGTAGTCTTCAATATGGATTGAAGCTTAACATTAAGAAGACAGATTCTCACCACTGGGCCCATTGGCAGAACCATGATAGATAGAGAAGAGATTGAGATTAACAATTACAGCTTTCTTGGCTCCACAATCTATACTTTTAACACCAGCAGTCAGGAAATCGAAAGACGAAATGCATTGGGAAAATCGGTTGTCAGGAAACTCCAGAACACTGAAAAGCAACGATGTCAGTCTAGAGACTAAGGTGCACCTAATTCAGACCATGATCTTTGTTAATACTTGTTATGCTTCAGAGAACTGGACAATGACTAAGGATGACAGAAGAATAATTGATGACTTCTAATTGTGGTGCTGGAAAAGAATCTGGAATATGCCATGGACTGCCAAGAAAACAAATAGATCTGTCTTGGAGAGGGTGAAACCAGGTTCCTCTTTGGAGGTCAGGATTTTGAAGCTCCATTTCACATGGGCACATGGACAGGAGAGACCAGTCTCTGAAGAAGGACATCATGCTTGGAAGGTGGAGGGACAGCACAGGAGAGGAAGACCCTGGATGAGATGGATTGATACAGTGACTGGGGCAATGGGGATTCATTCGTGTGTTGAAATTAATGAGACT
The DNA here is from genome assembly GCF_000299155.1 of Elephantulus edwardii. Classification (NCBI taxonomy): domain Eukaryota; kingdom Metazoa; phylum Chordata; class Mammalia; order Macroscelidea; family Macroscelididae; genus Elephantulus; species Elephantulus edwardii. Next base: position 205,685 of record NW_006400029.1, read on the forward strand.
GGCTCAGGACAGGGCAGTGTTCAGAGCTGCTGTACATAGAGTATTTATGGGTTGCAGATGACTCGACAACACATAACAACAACAACAACAACTACTACACCATTGTATTTACTTATCACATTTTGTCCATTCATTCATCTGTTGACAACATTTGGACTTGAAAAAGAATTTGAAAGTTATGTAGATAGATATGCAAAAGTACCTTATAGGTCTCTCTGGAGACTAATGTGCGCCTGATAGAGGCCATGGTTTTTGCAATCACTTGTTATGCATCAGAGAGTTGGACAATGACTAGGGAGGATAGAA
>NW_006400029.1:206367-232430 GCF_000299155.1 Elephantulus edwardii
AACAACAACAACAACCTTATAGGTATGTAAGTAGATTTCTGTTTCATATTAGTGAAAATAAAGCCAAATGCCTGTCTCTATAGATGTGATTTAAAGATAATAGAAAGAAGAAGAAATGGAAAATAAAACAGTATTGAGATTTGAAAAATACTTTCTAACTAATCAATTTAGATAGTAACATATACTTTTAAATCTTTAAATATTTTACTTAAATTTGAGATGCATGTGATTTTTATTCAATTTTTTCAGTAATTTTAAGAATTTAAACATTTTTAATAATAAATGTTAACATCATTAGAGTTTATACTTTTTTTTAGAGTTGTTCACTATAACTAAATTTCTCTATACTCTTTCTAGGTACTCTGTATGGTTCTCAAGCCTGTTTTGAAGAAATTAATTCTAGGAATGATCAATTTGGAAACTGTGGCTTAAGTCTTAGAGGATTTGTACCATGTACTTTGAGGTATGTATTAAAATGTGTATACCATTTTAATAATAGGTATATTTACTGCCTAAATTTTAAAAAATACTTTATTTTAATTACCTCTGGGAAAATTATTAATAACTTGAAGACAATTTCTATTATTTATACAGTTGTAAGTATAGATATATGTATTCTGTATATTAGTTTTCAACTCTTACATTCAAATGAGTTGTGTTAGTGCATCTTGATTGTATATCTGGTCAATTTCAGGCTTCAAATGTTGATCAAACTCAACTTATTGCCGTCAAATTGGAATCAACTCAAAATTAACCTTCTAGTGGATTTTCAGAGGCTGAAAATCATAGGGGAGGAGATTGCTCATCTTTTTTCATGGGGAAGCTGGTGAATTCATAACACCTGCCCTTAGAATGACAGCTCAACATCTTACCCACTAGGGCACCATAGCTCCCTCAAATGTTCATAAAAATCTTTAATTTCTTCATCTTTAACTTACTGGTTGCTGCCTAAATTTGAACAATACTACTATTCCTTCTTATTTGTATGTGTATGGATATGGCTCTGTTAGTACTGTACTTAAGAGCAGATCTTAAAATGTGCTTTATGACAATGCTTGTGATTCTACTCCTTTTCAATTTGTCGTTTGCACCATAGTAGACCATATGATTTTTAAATTCAAAATGGTCATGCTTCATTATTCATACACTACCAACAAAGTGCTAGTTTATATGTAGAATTGGCAGTTGGGTTGCTGTAATGCTGGATGGAAGTCATATCACATATTTTAAAAACTAGAAAGTCCATTGATGATAGATTTCAAAGGAGCTTCCAAACTAAGACTAAGAAATAAGCCTTGTCATCCAAGATACATCACACACACACACACACACACACACACACACACGCAACTATTCCATTGTGACTACAGTGTAAAATGGAGACGCCCTAAGCCACAAGAAGTCAATCCTGGAGCAGAAGTTTAAGACAAAGGATTTTCCTCAGAACCATCTGAAATAGGAAGCCGAACCTGATATATAGATTTAGAGACTCTAGATTTTCCCTGCAGCAGAAGAAACTGGCAGAAGGTTGAAGTGTTTAGAATCACAGAAGCCTAGAAAGCTTAAGATATAAGCCATCACATCAAGGATAGGTTATGGGGAGATAAGTGTAGATTTCTTCTAGGGGGAGTGGAAGGGAATGATGGTGGAGCAGGGAAAGGGGTGGATCAAGACGCACACGTCAAAGGCAGGGACAGCACTGGCTCTATTGGTTATTTCTAAAATTGGGAAATAATCTTTCATCTTTTTAATTCATTTTTTTCATTCTTTTTTATAAAATGCTTGTCTGTCAGATAATGTTCTAAATATGGGCATTCAAATCAAGACAGACTAGGAAGAAGGATTGGCCATCCACTTCTGAAATGGCAGGCTTTCGAAAACTCTATGTACAACAGAGCATACTCAGACTAGCAGATACAGCAACTGAGCCTGAGTCCTCAAATATGGTAGCACAAAAGAGAAGGAATTGCTGTAAGCAAACACTAGTGATTGGAACATGGAATGTGAAAACCATGAATGTAGGAAAACTGGATATCATTAAATAAATGGAACACATAAATATTGACAAAGGTGACCCAACAGAGTGTGGAAACTATCGAACAATCTCATTGATTTCATATGCAAGCAAGATTCTACTGAAGATTATCCAAAAACGACTGAAAGAACACATCAGCAGAGAACTGCCAGAAGTCCAGGCTGGGTTTAGAAGGGATCGTGGTACTAGGGATACTGTAGCTGATCTCAGATGGATCTTAGCTGAAAGCAGGGATTACCAGAGGAATGTATATATGTGTTTCATTAACTATGCAAAGGCGTTTGACTGTGTGGATCATAACAAACTGTGGCTGACTCTGAGAATGGGAATCCCAGAACATTTGATCATTCTAATGCGAAACCTATACTTGGATCAGGAGGCAGTCGTCAGAACAGAGCAAGGGAACACTGCATAGCTCAAAACTGGGAAGGGCGTACGCCAGGGATGTGTCCTATCTCTATACCTTTTCAACCTGTATGCAGAACAGATTATCCGGGAGACTAGGCTCTATAAGGAGAAATGTGGGTCAAGATTGGTGGCCTATCTATAACAATCTGCGTTATGCAGATGACGCAGCCCTGCTTGCTGAAACTGAGGAGGACCTGAAGCGCTTGCTGCAGAGTGTCAAGGACTGCAGCCTCCAATATGGACTGAGACTCAATGTCAAGAAGACAAAGATTCTCACCACTGGGCCAATTGGCAGCATCAGGATGGATGGTGAAGAAGACATTGAGATTGTTCACAGCTTTAGTTTGCTTGGCTCTACTATCAACTCTCTCAGCACCCGTAGCCAGGAAATTAAAAGGCATATTGCTATGGGAAAGCCTGCTGTTAGGAACCTCTCCAAAGTACTGAAGAGCAATGGTGTCTCTCTGGAGACTAAAGTGTGTCTGATACAGGCCATGGTCTTTTCAATCATTTCTTATGCTTCAGAGAGTTAGACAATGACTAGGTAGCATAGAAGAAGAATTCATGCCTTTGAGCTGTGGTGCTGGAGAAGAGTTGAATGTACCATGGACTGCGAAGAAAACAAACAGATTCATCCTGGAGAGGGTTAATCCTTGGAGGCAAGGATTCTGGGGCTTTGTCTGACATACTTTGGACATATTGTAAGGAGGGACTGTCTTTGGAGAGGGACATCATGCTTGGGAGGGCGGAGGGAGGGCGCAGGAGGGAAAGAACCCTCTATGAGGTGGATAGATTCAGTGACTGGGTTAATCGGGGTCGGAGTGTCAGAGACATTGCGACTGGCACAGGATAGAGCAGAGTTTAGGGCTGTTGTATATAGGGTCGCTATGAGTCACAAGTGACTCGGTGGCATATAACAACAACAACAATAACAGGTATTGGTAAAATGAGATGGACTGGCATGGAGCAGAGGATCATATGATCTATACTGGAGAAGAAAAGGTGAGGAAAAAATGGGGTTGCTTTTCAAAGTTAAAAAAGGTCATTTCTAGATCCATCTTGAGATACAATGTTGTGAGTGACAGGGTAATATCCATACACACACAAGGAAACCCAGTGAACACCTCTGTCATTCAAATACATTCACTGAAACCTGGAGCCAAAGAGAAGGAAATAGAAGATTTCTGCCAGCTTTAGTAGTCAGAGATCAATCAAACAAGCAATCTGGATGCATTAATAATAATGAGTGACTGGAAAGCAGAAGTTGGGAATAGAGGAGAAGGATCAATAGTTGGAAAACATAGACTTGGTGACAGAAATGGAGCTGGAGATAGAATGATAGAATTTTGGACAAAGACTTATTCATTGGAAATACATTTTATAAGATGGTATGCATAGGAATCAGATTGATTACATCTGTAGAAAGAATTGCTGGAGAAGCTCAGTATCAGTTGTGAAAACTAGGCCAGGTGCTCACTGTGGAACAGACCACCAACTACTCATATGCAAGTTCAAGCTGAAGCTAAGGAACATTAAATCCACCAGAATCATAATTTGACCTTTATTTAGTCTATCCCACCTGAATTTCTAATGAGTGAAGATCAGATCAGAGTAACTGTCGGAGGATATCAAGAATATCATCCAGGAAGAATGTAAAAAGTCATTACAAAGACAGAGGAGGAAGCAAAGACCAAGGTGGACGTCAGAAGAAACTGAATATTGCATTAGAGCACTGAGAGGCCAAAGCAAAGGGAAGAAATCAAGATATTAAGGAGATGAACAGAAAATTCCAAAGGGCAACGCTGGTAGACAAAGTAAAGTATTACAATGAAATGTGCAAAGAGTGGAGTCAGAAAATCAAAAGGCCTGAACTTGCTCATCATTTCTTAAGCTAAAGGAACTGAAAAACAAATTCAAGCCTCGAGTTGCAATATTTAAGGATGCTTTGGGCAGAATATGAAATAATCTAGGAAGCTTTAAAAGAGGATGGAAAGAGTATAGAGAGTCATTTTACCAAAAGGAATTGGTGGACACAAAATAATGAAATAACGTATGAGTAAGAGCCTGTAGTGATGAAGGAAAATGTTCAAGCTACTCTGAAAGAATTGGCAAAAAGCAAGGCCCCAGGAATTGAAGACATACCAGCTGATATATTTCAACAAACAGATGCCTCCCTGAATGTGCTCACCATGTTGTGCCAAGAAATCTGAAGGATAACTAACTACCTGTCAAATTAACGGCAAGAGATAGATATTTGTTCCCATTCCAAAGAAAGGTGACTCGATAGAGTGCAGAAATTATTTAACAATATCATTGATATCACATGCAAGCAAGATTCTGCTGAACATTATCCAAAAATGACGGAAACAGCCCATCATCAGAGAATTGTCTGAAGTGCAGGCTGGGTTTAGAAGAAGCCATGATACTAAGGATATTATAGCTAATGGTAGATGGATCTTGGCTGAAACAAGAGAGTACCAGAATAATGTCTATATGTGTTTAATTGATTATGCAAAGGCATTTAACTTTGTGGATCACAACAAACTGTGGCTAACTCTGAGAAGAATGGGAACCCCAGAACACTTGATTGTGCTTATGTGAAACCTGTACTTGGACCAGGAGGCAGTTGCAGATCGGAGCAAGGAAACAGTGCATGGTGTACACCAGGGATGTATCCTATTTCCATACCTTTTCAATCTATCTGTGGAACAGATCATCGGAGGAGGAATGTGACATCGGGATTGGAGAAAGACTCATCACATTCAGTATTAGGCAAATGACACAACTTTGCTTGCTGAAACTGAGGAAAACCTGAGGCATTTACTGAAGAATTTCAAAGACTAAAGCCTTCAATATGGATTGAAGCTCAAAAACAAACAAACAAAAAACCCAAACAACCCAAACCCCCCTAACCCAAAAAACAAAAACAAAAGTATTCTCACCATTGGACTGATTGGCAGTGTCATAGATGGTGACAAGATTGAGATTAGTAAAAGCTTCAATTTGCTTGGCTCCACAATCAGTATTCTTGGTACCAGCAGCCAGAAAATCAAAAGGTGAATTGAATTGCATTGGGAAAATCTGTTGTCAGAGACCTCTTCAAAGTACTGAAGAGCAATGATGTCAGTCTGGAGACTAAGATGTGCCTGATAGACCATGGTCTTTGGAATTATTTGCTATGCATCAGAGAACTGGACAATGACTAGGAATAATACAAGGAGAATTGATGTCTTTGAGTTGTGGTGCTGTAGAAGAGTATTAAATATATCATGGACTAGGAGAACAAACATGTTTGTGCTGGACAGGGTTAAATCAGACTGCTCCTTAGATTCCAAGCTTTGTCATCTTTGCCTCTAAGATCACTCTTGCTGCACCTTTTCTGAGACATACTAGACCACGGCCTGAAGAAGGTACACCTTAGCCTTCAATCTGATATAATTGCTGTTCTGTATTTTGGACTGGTGCCTGACTTCCTCAATGTTTTTATAACCTCTCAATTTCTTAAACTTTGGTTTTTGCAACCAGTTCATAAATTTTAATAATCATCATATTAACAAGTCTTTTGGTCTGAACATTGTTATCCCACTAATGACAACATTGTATTTCAGGATAGGTCTATTTTAAATGTATTTTTTGTTTTATATTGGTTTGCATACAAAATCTGTATGCATGTGTTTCATTCATATACATGATGTTTCGTACATGCATTTTCATTCATATTTTGTTTCATATGATCATTCTCACACATTGTTTTATCAAAGTAATCACCATTGGTCTATGCGTCATCTTTTCAGGTCTCCACTGGATCTTTCCCAATTCCTCTACTTCCTCAACCCACCAAACTCTCCGACCCAACGAATGCCCTCCCTTCCCACTATTATCCTCACTATCAGCCTCAAGTACTCTCCACTTTCCCCTTTGGACACTTGCAATTTTTCTTTTTGAGGATGACTGTGATTCCAGTCTCTTCAATTTTTCATTCACTTGAGTAGATCATATGAATGTGTTATTTTAATGGTCCAGAAAGGTTAATTTCAGCTGTGAAGACTAGGTCAGATGCTGACTATGGAACAGATGACCAACTACTCATATGCAAGTTCAAACTTAAGCTAAGGAAAATTAAATAAAATCCATAAGAACCAAAATATGACCTTGAGTCTATCCCACCTGAATTTCGGAACCATCTCAGGAACAGGTTTGAGGCCTTGAATACCAATGAGCGAAGACCAGATGAGTTGTGGGAAGATATCAGGAGTATCATCCAGGAAGAGTGCAAAAGGTCAAAGGCAGAAGGAAGAAAAGATCAAAATGGATGTCAGAAGAGACTCTGAATATTGTACTGGAGCACTGATAAGCCAAAGCACAAGGAAGAATTCAAGATACTAAAGACCTGAACTGAAGATTTCAAAAGGCAGTGCGGGAAGACAAAGTAAAATACTACAATGAAATGTGCTAAGAGCTGGAGTAAAAAAATCAAAAGGGCCAAACATGTTCAGCCTTTTTTAAGCTCAAAGAACTGAAAAACAAATTCAAACCTCGAGTTGCTATAATTAAGGATGCTTCAGGCAGAATATAAGTGATCCAGGAAGTATTAAAAGAAGATGGAAAGAATATATAGAGTCACTGTATCAAAAGGAATTGTCAGATACAGAAGAATTTCATGAAACAACATATAATAAGCATGAGCCTATGGTGATAAAGGAAGAAGTTCAAACTGCTTTGAAGGAATTAGTAAAAAAATAAGGCCCCAGGAATAGATGGTATAACAACTGATGTATTACAACTAACAGATGCTGCCCTGGATGCGCTCACCAAGTTGTACCAAGAAATCTGGAGGACAAACACTTGACCAACTGACTGGAAGAGATCTATATTTGTTCCCATTCTAAAGAAAGGTGACCCAACACAGTGTGGAAACTATAGAACATTATCATTGATATCACATGCAAGCAAGATTCTGCTGAAGATTATCCAAAACCGACTAGAACAATACACCAGCAGCAAACTACCAGAAGTCCAGGCTGTGTTTTGAAGGGGTCATGGTACTAGGGATATTGTAGCTCATGTTAGATGGATCTTGGCTGAAAGTAGGGAGTACCAAAGGAATGTCTATTTGTGTTTCATTGATTATGCAAAGGTGTTTGACTGTGTGGATCACAGCAAACTGTCGATGACTCTGAGAAGAGTGGGAATCTCAGAACACTTGATTGTGCTAATGTGAAACCTATACTTGGACCAAGAGGTAGTCACCAGAACAGAGCAAGCAAACATTGCATGGTTCAAAACTGAGAAGGCAATATGCCAGAGATGTGTCCTATCTCCATAGCTTTTCAACCTATATGCAAAACAGATTATCTGGGAGGCTGGGCTGTATGAAGAGCAGTGTGGCATCAGAATTGGTGGATGATACATCAACAATCTGCATTATGCAGATGACACATCTTGCTTGCTGAAACTGAGGAGAACCTGAAGTTCTTGCTGTTGAGGGTCAAGGACTATATCCTTCAATATAGATTGGGGCTCAATATCAAGAAGACAAAAATTCTCACTACTGGGCCAATTGGCAGTATCAGGATGGATGGTGAAGAGACTGAGATTGTTCACAGCTTTAGTTTGCTTGGCTCCACAGTCAACACTTTTGGCACCAGCAGCCAGAAAATGAAAAGCTGTTTTGCAATGGGAAAGTCAGCTGTTAAGGACCTCTACAAAGTACTTAAGAGCAATAGTGTCATGCTGGAGACTAAGGTGCAACTGACAGAGACCATGGTCTTTGCCATCACTTGCTATGCATTAGAGATCTGGACAATGACTAGGAATGATAGAAGGAGAATTGATGCCTTTGAGCTGTGGTGTTGGATAAGATTACTGAAAAATCATGGACTTCTAAGAAAATGAACAGGTTCATCTTGAGAGGGTTAAGCCAGGCTACTCCTTGGAGGTAAGGATTTTGAGGCTTTGTCCAACACACTTCGGACATGTTGCAAGGAGGGACTGGTCCTTGGAGAGGGACGTCATGCTTGGAAGAGTCGAGGTACAGTGCAGGAAGGGAATAACCCCCTATGAGGTGGATTGATTCGATGACTGGGGTAATCGGGATGGGTGTATCAGAGACAGTGCGATTGGCACAGAACAGAGCAGAGTTTAGGGCTGTTGTACACATAGTCAATATGAGTCACAAGTGACTTGACGACAGATAACAAGAAGAAAAATGTCTGTTGTTGTGTTTCATAGAGAACCATAGCTGATCCTGTGATGGTTTTTCAGAGGCATTAATCACAGGAGAGGAGATTGCCCATTCTTTTCCTGTGGAGCACCTCATGTCCTCAAACCACGTGCCTTCAGCTTCTTGCCCCTAGCTAGGCCACCAGAGCTCATTCAGTATTGTCTAGGAGCATTATGTATTTCTGCATTGCATTTCACTTGTGAAACTTCTAATTTTCCTAGGTTCAAACTTAATTGATTCCAATTTTAAATTATTAGATTCAATTATATTAACGATTAATAGAAGTTATTATCTTCATTAATAAATGAAGACCCTTCATTGGCTTAAAAAGTATAGTTCAGCCACATCACTAAGATAGCATCTACTTTGAGGAGGTAGCCATCCACTAGTAATTTTAAATATTTCCAACATAAAGGCATTAACCTTTCACTGTTGTTGTTGTTATGTGCTGTCGAGTCCCTTGTGACTCATAGCGACCCTATGTACAACAGCTCTAAACTCTGCTCTGTCCTGTGCCAATATCACTGTCTCTGACACACTCATCCTGATTTCCCCAGTCACCGAATCAATCCACCTCATAGAGGGCCTTCCCCTCCTGCGTTGTCCCTCCACCCTACCAAGCATGATGTCCCTCTCCAAGAGGACTGGTCCCTCCTTACAACATGTCCAAAGTATGTTAGACAGAGCCTCTGAATGCTTGCCTCCAAGGAGCTGCCTGGTTTAACCCTCTCCAAGATGAATCTGTTTGTTTTCTTAGTAGTCCATGGCACCCTCAGCACTCTTCTCCAACACCAAAGTTCAAAAGCATCAATTCTTCTTCTATCCTCCCTGGTCATTGTCCAGCTCTCTGATGAGTAACAAGTGATTGCAAAGACCATGGCCTGTACCAGATGCACCTTAGTCTCCAGAGACACACCGTTGTCTTGAGTACTTTAGAGAGGTCCCTGACAGCAGACTTTCCCATCACAGTACATCTTTTGATTTCCTGGCTGCTGGTGCCAAGAGTGTTAATTGTGGAGCCAAGCAGACTAAAGCCGTGAACAATCTCAATCTCTTCACCATCTATCCTGATGCTGCCAATTGGTCCAGTGGTGAGAATCTTTGTCTTCTTGACATTGAGCCTCAATCCATATTGAAGGCTTCAGTCCTTGACCCTCTGCAGCAAGTGCATGAGGTCCTCCTCATGTTCAGCAAGCAGGGTGTGTCATCTGCATAACACAGATTGTTGATAGATCTTCCATTAATTCTGAAACCATGTTTCTCCTCATAGAGCCCAGCCTCCCGGATTATCTAAGTAATAAATATTCCATTGTTAAGCATAGAGTTTTCATAGGCCAACAATGTCAGAAGTGGATGGCTACTAGTCTCTTAGTCTGGAAGTTTTCTATATACACATTATGTTGTGTTAATGTTATGTGCTGTTGAGTCAGAACTGACTCATAGCTCTGACCCTCCCGTAGGTTTTCAGAGACAGTAAATCTTACAGGAGATTATCCATCTTTTTCCATGATACACCTTGTGGATTCAAACTGTGTGCCTTCAAGTTGGCAATGCATCTCCTTAACCATTCAGCCATTTATTCATTATAGCAGTCAGAGTATGTTAAGTTCATGGCAATTAAATAGACCTTATTTTGTTTATAATGCTGTTTTGTTTTTTTAACTGCTATTAAGTTTATTCTGACTCAAAGAAACCCTTTTGAAGAGAGTAGAATTGCCTGTAGAATTTTCAACACTGTAAATCATGAAGGAACCAGATTGTTTCCTTTCTCCCAAATAGTAGCTGATTGTTTTGAATCACTAAACTTTTGGTTAACTATTGATTTTTTAACCACTGTGCCCCCAGGGCTCCTTCAAGTGGAACTCCTATTTACCTTCTTTCCAAAAAATATTTCTTTGTAAGGAAATAATATTTACTAAGCTCTGTCTTACATACTTTGGGTAGAAGGGTCCTTGGTGCTTGAAATGATGGAGGGACAGCACAGAAGAGGAAGACCCCAGATGAGATGGATTGATAAAGTAACTGGTACAATGGGGGTTGGTGTATCAAAACAGGGTAGGATTCAGAGCTGCTGTACATAGGGTTGCTATAAATGGCAGATGACTCGATGGCACATAACAATAAACAACAATTTTCTATTATGAAGAACTAATGCTTTTATTTTGTTGTTGTGTTTGCAGCAACCTACGTTGTGGAAAATTAGTGTGTATATACAGAAGTAAATTTCCATTCTCAAAAGAAAATGCTGAAGTTCTTTATACCAGGGTAAAAGGAGACTTATGTGTTAGCCTGTATTTCCCCGACAGAAATACAACTGACCGCCATATGTGGGTACCAAGTGGAACCATCTGTGGTAATAATAAAGTAGGCAGTTTTATTTTCCTCAGTAACCTTAAAAAAACCTAAATACTATGTCTTGAATTATAACATGTTAAAATTATTATTTGTTATAAAATATATGTTCAATATATGTAAAAGCTATAAAATAATGAAAATATAAATTAGAAAATTATAATCCTTTAAGTTAAATACAGTGATAGATGTGTACACTCTTCCCCAGAATATCTAGTGCTTGTTTTGGTGAAATCTGCATGTATTTGCTGAATTTAGACCCATATCTCACATATACTTTTTACCTACATGGTATGATAATATTTCAAAGAAGGAATTCCGTAGATCATGAAATGTTTGATAACATGATTTCTAAGCTATTTTTGTTAGGTATCATTACAACTCATAGTGGCCCTTTGGATAACAGATCTGAACCCTATTTATTTTGTGCCATCCTTATCCTTTCTGACACTTGAACCGCATTGCTGCAATCACTATTATTAATCCATGCAGTTGAAGGTCTTCCTCTCTTTAACTAACTTTCCACATTTCCAAGCATGATGTCCCTCTTCAAGAAATAGCTTCTCCTAGCAACAAGAACAATCTTAGGGACCTCTCCAAAATACTCAAGAGCAACAGTGTCTCTCTGGAGACTAAGGTCCGCCTGATACAGGCCATGGTTTTTGCAACCACTTGTTATGCATCAGAGAGTTGGACAATGACTAGGGAGGATAGAAGGAGAATTGATGCCTTTGAGCTGTGGTGCTGGAGAAGAGTATTGAATGTACCATGGACTGCCAAGAAAACAAATAGATTCATCCTAGAGAGGGTTAAACCAGGCTACTCCTTGGAGGCAAGGATTCTGGGGCTTCGTCTGACATACTTTGGACATGTTGTAAGGAGAGACAAGTCTTTAGAGAGGGACATCATGCTGGGTAGAGTAGAGGGACAGCACAGGAGGGGAAGACCCTCTATGTGGTGGATTGATTCAGTGACTGGGATACTTGGGATGGGTGTGTCAGAGGCAATGAGATAGGCACAGGATAGAGCACGGTTTAGGGCTGTTGTACATAGGGTCGCTATGAGTCGCAAACGATTGACGGCACATAACAACAACAACAACAACAAAGCTTTGTCATTTTTTTTCTTTAAGATGTATCTGGTTATACTTTCTCCAAGACATCTCTTTGTTCTTTTGGCAGTTCATAAGAGATTCAGTACTATTCTCCAACCTCACAATTCAAAGGCATCATACTTCTGTCATCCTTGGTCATTGCCCACCTCTTAGATGCATAGGAAGGGACTGAAAAGACTGCAACATGAACGAGGCATGCCTTAGTACTCTTACTAACATCATTGCTTCTCAGCAATTTGGAGAAGTCCCTGGCTGCAGACTTTCCTGTCTCCTGATCTCCTGACTGCTGGTACCAAGGGTGCTGATTGTGAATCCAAGTACGATGAAGTCATTGACAATTTTATTCTTTTCTCCATCTACCATGATGTTATCTATCAACCCAGTGGGGAGGGCCTTTGTTTTCTGGATGTTGAAAAGCAATCCATATTGAAGGCTGTAGTCTTTGCTCTTCTGAGGCAAGTGTTTCAAGTCTTCCTCATATTCAGCAAGAAAGGTGCATTACACAGGCTGTTAATTAGTCTTCCTCTGATGCTAATGGCACATTCTTCTTCAGAGTCCAGCTTCCTTAATGATTTTCTCACCATACAGTTGAACATAAATGAGAGAGGATATGATCCTGATACACACTTTTCTTGATTTTAAAACATGCAGTGTTCCCTTTCTCTGCTCAAAAGCCTCTTGGTCTAGGTCCAGGTTTCATATGAACACTGGGATTTCCATTCTTCTCAATATTAGCCTTGACTTATTATATTCCATATAGTCAAATGCTTTTGCATAGTCAATAAAAGGCACACAGACATTCTTCAGGTATTCTGTGTTTTAACCAGTGTGAATCTGATATAAACAATGATATCCCTGGTGCCATGACCTCTTTTAAATCCAGCTTGAATGTCTGGAATTTTCTGTAAATGTATTATGAATCTAGCCACTTTTCTTCATGTGATATTAATCACATTCAATAATTTCCACATTCTTTTACATCACCTTTCTTATCAAGGGGAATAAACATGGCTCTCTTCTGGTCAGTTGGCCAGGCAGGTGCACTACAAATTTTCTGGCATAGATTGGTAAGCAAGTTCTTAGTTGCATCTGTTATTTGAAACATGTCAGTTCGTATCTATGTTTAACGATGTAAGTAACGGTAAAAATGTAAAAAAACCAAACAAACAACAAACAACACCAAAACACCAACTTTTGGAATATGGTTGTTGTTGTTACTGTTATTATGTGGTAAAGATTGATGAAGACTCATAATGACCCTATGAACAAAAGCTCTGAAACCTGCTTATTTTGTGACATCCTCATCAACTCTGACATTCTTGAGCCCATTGTTAAAGACCCTATTGTCAATCCATTTTATTGAGGGTCTTTCTCTCTCATGCTGACCTTCCACCTTTCCAAGCATGATGTCCTTCTCCAAGGAATGACCCTTTCCTAACAACATATCCAAGTACATTAGATGGGTTTTGCCATCCTTGCTGCCAAAGAGCACACTGGTTTTGCTTTGTCCAGAACAGACCTGTTCGTTCTTTTGGAAATTTTTTTTATCATTTTGAATGTAAGTTTACAAAGATTTATGGTTTCCAGTCATTCATTGTTGTACTTTTCTCCCTGCCCACCCCCTCCCCCCAATTCACTCTTCTCATTGAAAAGTAAAAGAAAAACTCTTTCGTTGTTATGCAATCCTTTCTCATAAGTCTAACTCAACAGCAACCAACAAAAACATCATCATAATGTTGTGATAGGAATTTTGTAGTCTTCATGTTAAGAAGTATTCTATTTTGAAGCTGTAGTCCTTGATCTTCTAGAGGAAATACTTGAAGTTCTCTTCACTTTCAATAGTGTTGCGTTATCTGCACAACACAGGTTGCTGATGAGTCTTCCTCTGATCTTAACTACACATTCTTAATCATAAAATCCAGTTGAACAGAATAATATGTTCAGCATACAGAGTGAACAAATATGGATAAAGGATACAGCCCTGACACATAGTTTTGTCAATTTTAAACCTAGCAGTTTTCCCTTGCTCTATTTAGATAGTAACTTCTTGGTCTACCTATAGCTTATATGTTTGTTTGGGAGGTTTTTTAGTGTTTTGCTTTTGGGGGATTTTTGTTATTTTATTCTGTAATTTTATACTGGTTTATTTATAAAGTTCTTATTCATTGTTTTTCACACTGGATCTTTCCCAATCCATCCTTCACACCACCCTCCCCATACCCATCAATTTATGCAATTCTCTGATTAACACCTTCACTCTCACCCCACCCATCCTCACCCCTTGGCTATCACTCTGCCCCCACTTTGTATTCTCATACTCATTCTACAATAGTGGTCTTACACAATATTTGTCTTTTGGGGACCGAGGTAGTTCACTTAGCATAATGTTTTCCAGCCCCTCTCAAGTTAGGTAGTAATTTACAAAATCATTGCTCCTGTGTGCTGCATAGTATTCCATTGTGTAACTGTACTGTAACTTCTCAATCCATTCCATTGTGGTTGGACATTTGGGCTGTTTCCATGTTCTTGTGATGATGATGAATAACACTGCTATGAACTTTAGTGTAAAAGTCTCCATTGGTGTCTCAGTTCTCATTTATCCTAGGGTATATTCCAACTGGTAGAATAGCTGGGTCACTGTAAGTTGCAAGTGACTCGGCGGCACATAACAACATCACTAATGTTACATACAAACAAAATCCTGCCAAAGATCATCCAAAAATGACTGGAATGGTACATTGACAGAGAACTATCATAAATACAAGCTGGGTTTAGAAGAGGCCTTTGGACAAGGGGTTTCATTGCCAGTGCCAAATGGATCTTGGCTGGAGGCAGAGAGTACCAGAGGAATGTCTACCTGTGTTTCATTGACTATGCAAAGGCATTTCACTGTGTGGATGACAAGACATTGTGGCTAACCTTGAGAAGAATGGGAATCCCAGAATACTTCACGGTTATGCTCATGTAAAATCTATACTTGAACCAGAAAGCAGTCATCTGAAAGAACAAGGAAACACTGCATAGTTTGAAGTTAGGAGAGAGATGTCTCAGGAATACATCCTGTCTCCATACTTTTGCAATCTGTGTATGAAACAAATCATTTGGAAAGCTGGACTTTATGAGAAGGAATGTGGTATCAGGATTGGAAGAAAACTGATCATGCAGATGACAAAAGCTTGCTTCCTGAAACTAGAAGGGCCTGAAACATTTGCTGAAGGTCAAGGACTGTAGTTTGCCATATGAATTGAAGCTTGCTCTCTTTTTTTAAAATTAGTGTTTCATCAAGTATCCTTTCTATATTTTGCTTTCAACCTGCCTTTGCCATTGTTATTAATTAAATTGTTGTTAATTTCTTGCATGCGGCATACTGTTGTGGTTTTATTTTATTTTAATCATGTTAATTTTCATCTTTTAATAGTGTGGAAGACTACTTGTAGATAGTGTAAATATTGCCATGTTAAACTTTATCCTGACATTTTATTATTGTGTTTTGTTCATTTGCTCTGTCATTGGTAGATCTGTTTTGTTTTTGCAGCTTCCTTATGGGTTATGTAATATTCTTTAAAAATTTCACCCTTATTAATTAATAACTTCTCTGAGGGTTTGAATCCATCAAAGGTAGTCTTCTTTTACTATGGCTTAAAGCCTCAGAAACCTAATAGAGGGTCACTATGAGTTAGAACCAATTCAGTGGAAGTGAGTTATACCAGGTATACTTTTCTTAGTTCATCTGCATATTAAAATTTACATAAATGTATATGATATTATGTATTAGTATACTTTTGTAATTTTGGGTTTATGATATGCCTGATTTGTGTTGCCTTTTATTGTACAGAGGTTCATAAAGCATCTTATTGCTAATATTATTTCTTA
This sequence comes from Elephantulus edwardii, assembly GCF_000299155.1. Classification (NCBI taxonomy): domain Eukaryota; kingdom Metazoa; phylum Chordata; class Mammalia; order Macroscelidea; family Macroscelididae; genus Elephantulus; species Elephantulus edwardii. The sequence goes on from NW_006400029.1 coordinate 222,373, forward strand.
ATCCTTTAAATCAGTTCATATTTCTTTTTCCAGTAACTAGAGGTTTTCTTGAATTCTCTCATTATTTCTAGACTTTACGCCTGCAAATTGGGGCAGGGGAGAAGTATGTCATTAAAAATTAATTCTAAGTCTATATTTTCTTGTCCAGATCTCACAGAATCCTATTTCATTCTTTTCATAGTACTGTACACATTTATTTATTTATTGTTTCAACCACCTTTTGTATGTATACAAATATATGTATATACATTTATTTCTATGTGTTTTAAATATTGTTATATTTGTGGTATCTTCCATCTTCTAAACATCTCAGTTTTGGTCAAATCTAAATAGATGAAAACATGGAAGACCTATTCACATAATTTGGCTATGTTATCAGGATGATCTAATCCCTGAGGAAGAACTTGATAGTTGGAAAAATATAGAGGCAGCATAAAAGAGGAAGCCTACCAACCAAATGGACTCTCATAGTGATTGAAACAATAGATATAATTACAGGAGAGTCATGGCACAGGATTGAGCAAGGTTTTAATCTGTTGTACATAACTTCACTCTGTGTCAGAACTTGTTGTTGTTGTTTAATGCCGTCGAGTCGTAGATGACTCATAGCTACCCTATGAACGAACAGCCTGAGCACTGTTCGTACATAGAGTTTCCGGAGGCAAGCCATTTTGGAAGTGGATGCCCCTCCTGCTTCCAGGTGTCAGAACTACTTTTTACAAATAATATTAAGCCAAATAATTTTATCCCTAAGTAGCACTAAGTTAAAATTTATTTAATAGACTTTTATTCCTCATTACAATTTGTAAATAATTTATCAACATATAAATTCTAAAAATGTGCTAATTAATTTCTTTTGGCTTAACTCTTTTATAGATTTGTATAGAAAACATGTGTGTGGATGACAATCTTTTGCCTAAAGAATGTACCAATGAAAAATGCAACCACAAGGGAGTAAGTTTCAGTACACATGGCATAAAAAAGTAGTTACATTTATTATGGAACCACACACACAAATACACATAAATATGCTGTATCTATTCATCTCATCCAGGATCTTCCTCTCCTGTGTTATCCCTCCACCTTTCCAAGCATGATGTCCTTCTCCACAGACAGGTCCCTCCTGTCCAAGTGCTTAAAGTATGTAAGATGGAGCCTCAAAATCTTAGCCTTCAAGGAGAAACTTGGTTCCACCCTCTCTAATACAGGTCTATTTATTTTCTTGTGGGTTCATGGCATGTTCAAAACTCTTCTCCAGCACTGCAAATCAAAGGTATCCGTTTTTCTTCTGTCATCCTTAATCATTATCCAGCTCTCTGATGCATAGCAAGTAACTGTGAAGACCATGACCTGGATCATGCACACCTTAGTCTCTAGACTGACATCATTGCTTTTCAGTAAGCTGGCGACATCCCTGACAGCAGATTTTCCCAGTGAAATTCCTCTTTTGAGTTCCTGACTGCTCGTGCCAAGAGTGTTGATTGTGGAACCAGGCAAGCTGTAATTGTTAACAACCTCAATCTCTTCATCTATCTATCATGGTGCTTCCAATTGGTCCAGTGGTGAGAATTTTGTCTTGGTGATGTTGAGCTTCAATCCATATTGAAGACTACAATCCTCTACCTTCTGCAGCAAACACTCATATCTTCCTCAGTTTCAGGAATCAAAGTTGTGACATCTGCATAATGCAAGTTCTTGAACAGTTTCCCACCAATCTTGATGACACATTGCTCCTCATATAGACCAGTCTCCTGAATGATCTGTTCTGTAAATAGATTGAAAAATTATGGAGACAAAATGCATCCCTGAGGCACTCCTTTCCTCATTTTTTAGCATATATTCATTGACATAACTATATGTTATTCTCACAACTCTTCAGTCTATTTGTCATACTACAGTAGTGTTCAAATTGTTGTGATGCTGCAAGCTATGCCACCAATAATTCTAATTAATAGCAACAAGGTCATCATCCATGGTGGGCAGATTTTAACAGAGCTCCAAGATTAAGACAGACTAGGAAAGGGATCTGGTGATAAAATTCCGGAAAACATTGGCCAGTGGAATACTTAAGAACTGGAGCAAAACATTGTCTAACATAGGTCTAGAGGATGAATCAGTTAGGTTGGAAGGCACTCAAAACATGACTGAGGAAAAGATTCTCTCTCAAAATACTTTAACTTAACAATTTGAGTGAAATAAAGTTTAGGAGACCTTTATTTACCAAAAATGAAAGCAAATGAGAGATATTATTTCCCAAGTAATCAACTATGTTTATAACTACTTCCCTAACCAAAAGCAAAGTTTACTACTTTGTATGACTGCACCACTGGATCAATATCGGATAATAGGTAATACCTACTCATTCCACCTGAAGCTATTGTCCGTAACTATCTGTGTTCAAATCAAATCAGTAACTGCTAACACCTAGAGGGAGTTTCAGAGAGTCCCACTACTACCCAAATAATGACCAAAGGAGAAAAATCAAATAAGCTAAAATGACCCAAGCAAGAGGTCAAAATAAAAGGCCAGGAAATATTCTTGAGAATAGAGAAGTAACAGAGCCAACAGAAAAGGAATTAATATATAGATATATTAATTGTATATACATTTGTTCCATTTTCATTTCTTAGCCCAGCTTAAATTTCTCACAGATCATTCTCAATACAACCATTTTAAACTTATCTTCAATAAGAGTTTACATACATGAGATACATTAATGATATTATTCAATCCCAAAGATAGCCAGTTGTGTAGATGGTCAACAAAAAGGAGAAAGTTCTTCAACAAGAGAGATTAACATTGTTATTGCACAATTAACTCAAACATAGCAACAACTGTGAAGATGGTTAGGACTGGGCAAAATTTTGTACATTGGGTGCAGTTGATCACTATGAGGCAATATGCTTTGACAGCAACAATTAACAAAAGCAACATATGGTAGTAATTTAATTCTAGTTGAAATTACATTATCTTGGCTGTTATATTTCTTCCTAGCTAAGTTGTATTTCTTACGGTTTCAGAGATGTAATAATAGAAGGAACTGTCACTGTGAAGTTCACTATTTGCCCCCCGATTGCTTAACAATATCTAAAACATGGCCTGGTGGCAGTGTTGATAGTGGCAACTTTCCTCCTAATCCTCGTAAGTATTAATAAAAATTGTAAGAAGAATTTAAAAATCAATTTAAATTATCAAATATTACATGTACTAGTTTCTATTTTCATTGATTTAGATTTGTATTGATTTGATAAAGTAAACCACAAAATTGTATTTTTAAAGTAAATTTCCAGATATGAACACATTACTAACCTTCATGAATAGAATCGTCTTGCTCTTTCTTTGTATTTTCCCTCTCTTCCCCCACCCCTCAATTATATTAAACAGATTTCAAGCAGAAATATGATTACCTTGTTGGTTAATATGGCTGTCTCTGAAGAAAAAGAAATAAGATAGTGATGAGAAACAGAAGTGTGAAAAAAATGCATTTAAATGGCTGATTTTTAAAAGATAAAATCAATATATTGGAATGTGTATGACATTAGGAGACACACAAATATGAATACATGATTGTTCACAGCTTTAGTTTGCTTGGCTCCACAGTCAACACTCTTGGCACCAATAGCCAGGAAATTAAAAGGCTTATTGCCATGGGAAAGTCTGCTGTTAGGGATCTCTCCAAAGTGCTGAAGAGCAATGGTATTTCTTCAGAGACTAAGCTGTGTCTGATACAGGCCATGGTCTTTGCAATCACTTATTATGCATAATAGAGTGATGACTACGGAGGATAGAAGAAGAATTGATGCCTTTGAGTTGTGGTGCTAGAAAAGAGTATAGAGTACCATGGACTTCTAGGAAAACAAACAGATTCATCCTGGAAAGGGATAAACCGGGTGGCTCCTTGGAGGCAAGGATTCTAGGCTCCATCTAACATATTTTGGATATGTTGTGAGGAGAGACCGGTCCTTGGAGAAGGACATCATTCTTGGGAGGGTTGAGGGACAGCGCAGGAAGGGAAGACCCTCTATGAGGTGGATTGATTCAGTGACTGGGTTAATCGGGATGGGAGTGTCTGAGACAGTGTGATTGGCACAGGACAGAGCAAAATTTAGGGCTGTTGTACATAGGGTTGCTATGAGTTGCAAGTGACTCGACGGCACATAACAACAACAACATACTGAAGTTGAACGAAATAGAATAATATATTATGGATACTTAACAAGTAGCTTATTTAAAATTAGTGGATATTGCTAAACAGATTTTCAGAAATGCTTGTACTAATGTTTATTCTCTCACTAACACCTCTCAAACTTCCTACGAAAACAGTAAATTGAAAATCCAAGATATAAATAATAGAATACAATGTTTTCATATTTATAAGTAAGAAACTGCGCTACAATCCTGAAGGCACACAGTTTGCATCCACAATGCACTCTGCAGGAAAAGGATGGAAAAATTCCTCCTATGACTCTGAAAACTCTCTCAAGGGTTAGCTATTAGTTACAACTCAGTGGAACTTCTCAACAAACAACACAATATGTATACATGATCTAAGTGAATCTATAATAACTTGAGCAGCAGGATGGGTCATGATGCTACAGAATGGTATCCTAGGTAGAAGTATTTGGTCTGGCATATTTGCTTGTGGATTCAGGATATCTGGAAAGTCTGCTTCAAGGCCAAATAGGTGAGGGTATGAACAATTGTCAGTGGGAAAGAAGAATGAAGTTCAAGCTGCACTGAAAGTATGAGAGGGAAAAAAAAGCTCCAGGTTGGATGGGATACCAATTAACATGTTTCGAGTAAAAGATGCAGTCACAGATATGCTCACCAGTCTATACCAGGAAATAGGTAGGATAGCTGTTTGGCCAACTGACTGGAATAGATCCATACTTGTTCCTATTCCCGAAAACAACAGTCTCCAGAATGTAGAAGTTATTAGAAAATATCATTAATATCACAAGCAGGCAAAACATTGCTGAAGATCATCCAAAAATGGTTAGAACAGTACATTGACAGAGGACTGTGTGAAGTTCAAGTAGAGATTAGATGAGGCTGTGGCACACACTGCTGATGTCAGATGGATCCTGGCTGAATGCAGATAATATCAGAAGAATGTCTATTTCTGTTTTATTGACAGTAGATAGGCAAATTTGTGTCTTTGGGTCTTAACAAACTATGGCTAACTTTGAGAAGAATCAAAATTCCAAAACATATGTGAAATGTATACCTAGACCAAGAAGGTATTATCTGTAGAGAGCAAGGGTACATTGCATATTTTACTATTAGGAAAGGTATATGTCAGGGTAATAGCCTTTATCCATACGTATTCAATCTGTATGGCGAACAAATAATTTGAGAAGCTAGACTCTATGCAGAAGAATATGTGATCAAGATCAGAGGAAGACTCATTAGGAATCTATCTTATGAGGAAGACACAGCCTTTCTTGTTGAAAGTGAGAACTTAGAATACTTGCTGCAAAAGATCAAAGACTTGCTGCAATAGATAAAGGCTTTAATATGAATTGCATATCAACCTCAACATCAAGAAGACAAAAATATTACATGCATGACAACAATATGGAATAAGGGGTGACTTACAGGGTGGGCAGGGGGAGGAGTAGAGATAGGGGAAGAAAATGTGCAACAATAAAAATATTTAATTTTAAAAAATCATCTACCAATTTAAAAAAGAGACAGAAATCCTTACCACTGGAGTTATAAGCAGTATCATGTTGGAAGAAAGATTGAAATTGATGATTATTTAATCTTAGTTAGATCCACCCTCAACATCCTCAGTACCAGCAGTCAGGAGTGGAAGAGATGTAATGCATTGGGCAAATCTGCTGTGAGGGACCTCTCCAAAGTGCTGAGGAGCAATGATGTCAATGAGAGAAGAAAAGTGCACCTGATTAAGGCTATGGTATTTTTAATCTCTTACTATGTATCTGAGAGGTGGGCCATGAATAAAGATAACTGAAGAATTGATGCCTTTGAGTTGAGTTGGAGAAGAATACTGAATATATCATGGACAAACAGATATGTCTTGGAGAAAATGGCCAAAAGAACAGATATGCCTTGGAGAAAATACCGCCAGGGTGCTCCTTGAAGATAAAGAAGGTAGTACGGCTTTGTCTCTAATACTTTGGGCATCTAGCCAAGAAAGGCTATTCCTTCGAAAGGGACAACATGCTGCGAAAGATAGAGCATTAGCCAAAGAGAGGAAGACCCTCATTAAGATGGATTGAAACTGCCATGCCTGGATCTCCTGTTGCGCCTGCATTTCCATGCACCTAGTCAAAAGTAGGTACCTGACTTGAGAATTTCTTGAAGTGTCCTGGACTGGTCTCTTGCCTGGACCACTAGACCATGGCACTGCTACCTTGCAGGGCCCTGACTCCGCTGACTGGAGGCACCCATTCCTGGTGCCTGGACCACTGAACACGTTTAAAAGACCTTATCTGGATGTGGGGACACTCCTGCATGCTGTCAAAAAGCCCTCCCAGGCTTTTTTATGGAAGTCCTGGCCCTGCTGCCTGGAAGTCCTGCCACTGCAAACTGGAGGCCCCACCCGAAATGCCCAGAAGTCCCACCCTTGCCACTTGGAGGTCCTGGACCCTCCATCTGGAGGACCTGGCACCACAGTCTGGAAGCCCCAAACCCAGCGCCTAGATGAAGACCTGCTGCCACCCCTCTGAAATGCACTAGTAAAATCAGTATCACAGATTAAACAGCTTTTTTTCCTTTCCCCTCCCAAAGTGTGAGGTGCCTTTAGACCAGAACACCTTGGACTGGCCTAGCAACAGCAGCAGTCTTAACAAAGGAGGCTGCTAATTCATAGGCCTTTTCATTCCCAAACTGAAGTAAGTCATCCCTTGAGTCAAAAGTTCTGAAAGAAACCCAGGAAGGGTACCTGCCTCACCCTCTTCTGGAGCAGTGACAACAGACCAAGAGGCTGTTATCACCTAAGACATGAAAAACTCTACCACAACAATGTCGCATAGAGAGAAGGCTACCTCACAGCCTATACAACTCAAAGCAAGATGTCGCTTCCAAAAAGCAGCACATTATCAATAGGTTTCCTAAAGCCATAAAGTCCAATGGAACTTTCTGATGCAAAATTTAAAAGAACATTGAATATCTTCAATGGGTGAAAGACAAACTTGAGGAATTGCAGGACGCCACAAGCAAAAAAAAAGAGGAGCTTTAAAAAACAATGCAGATTAAATAAATGAGGCATTAGAGGCTGGGGTAAAAACAAGAAACCACATGCAAAATATGAGGACCAATGTTTTAGATTCTGTCAACATGTTGGAGGGAATATTAACAGAGTCATAAAGATGGAACACAAAACCCATGAAATAAAAGATAGAATTGTAACCAATGATTTTTAGAACAAAAAACAGGATAAAAAAATGAAGGAAAGGGAAAAAAACCTAAGAATAATGTGGGACACCATCAAGAGGAATAACATGCATAGAATCCTAGAACAGGAAGAAGCAAGTAAAGGCACAGAAAAAGTGATGAAAGACTTGCTAGGCATAATGAAGAATGAGAGAATATACAAGAAGCTGAGCAAACACCATATGGAATAGACCTCAAAAGAAAAACACCATAGTGTATCATAATCAAATTTGCCAGAACCAAAGATAAGGAGAGAATTCTGAAGGCAGCTAGGGAGAAACAAAGAAACCTATAAAGGAGATCAAGTAAGATTAAATGCTGATTTCTCTGCAGAAAACATGTGAGTGAGAAGACAGTGGAATAAAATATAACAAACATTCAAATAACACAACTGTCAACCAAGAATACTATACCCAGCAAAACTGTCCATCAAATCAAGATATACTCTGAAGAACAGAACCTAAGGGAATTTGTGAAAACAAGACCAGAGTTGCAGGAAACACTGAGAGACATCTTTCATAAATTGCCACATGAAGCAGGATGGATCAAAGTAATCAGCAACAACACCAAAGAGAATTCAACAAAATGATAGTAATAAAACCTTGCCTCTCAATAATTACACTAAAGATGAATGATTTAAATGCACCACTGAAGAGAAAAAGAGCAGCAGATTGGATAAAACACCCCAAAATCCACCAAAAAGTTGTCTACAAGAGACATGCCTGAAAGTGAAGATAAAGACTAAATATAAAAGTGTGGAAAAAAATAAACCAAGAAAAACGGCAACTATAAAAAAGTTGAAGTAGTAGTATTAATCTCTGATAAAATAGATTTCAATACAAAACCATCACAAAGGGTAAGGAAGGTCACTACATAATAATTAAAGGGTCAATAGAACAAGAAAGCACAATAATATCAATGCACCAGATGATAGAGCTGCAATATATGTAAAACAAACATTAACAAAACTGAAAAAGGAAATAGACAACACCACCATGGTAGAGACTTCAATACACCACTCTCAAGAAAAGATAGAACTACCAGAAAAAAATAAAAAAAAACACAATAAAGCAACTAGATCTTATAGATATTCATAGGCTAATGCAACCCCCAAAAAGCACAGTATGCCTTCCTCTCCAATGTGCATGGAATGTTCTTGAGAATAGGTCACAAAGAAAGAATCAATAATTTTTTAAAAAAAAATAGTAATTAAAAACAGAAATAATACAAAGCATTTTCTCAGACAACAATGCTACAAAATTAGAAATTAATAACAGGATAAAGGAGAAAAATTCATTCATACTTTTGGAAGCTAAACAATGCCTTGCTTGAATGTGAGTGGGTACTAGAAGAAATAAAAAAATCACTTAAAAAAGTTTCTTGAAACAAATGAAAATGAAAACACAACTTATCAAAACCTCTGGAAAACAGACAAAGCATTAATTAGTGGTTAATTTATATCAACAAGCAAAAACATCAAAAGGCAGGAAAAAATTACCATTGACTTTCTAACCCAACATCTCCAGTAAATTGAAAAAGAACAGCAAGAAAACCCGATACCCTCTAAATAAAAATGTAATATAATAATTAGGGCAGAAATAAATGAGTGGGAAACAAAAACAATTGAAATCATCAACAAAACCAGGGGTTGCTTATTTGAAAAGGTCAATAAAATCAACAATCCACTAGTAAAACTAACAAAGGAAAGGAGAGAAAAGACACAAATAATCTGAATAAAAGATGAAAAAGGCAATGCCACAACAGAACTAAAATAAAAAGGAATATTATGAAAAAGTATACTCAAACAAATATAAAAATGTAAGGGAAATGTCAAATACTTAGAAACTCTTAACCTACTTAAACTGACAGAGAAGAAAATTGAGCACCTGAACAGACCCATTACAAAAGAAGAAATCAAACAGGTAATAAAAAACTTTCAGCCAAAAAAAGCCCTGGACCAGATGGCTTAGCAAGTGAACTTTATCAAGCATTCAGAGAATTGTCACCAATTCTAAATTATTCAGAAAATAGAAAAATATGGAATTCTCTGACTCATTCTATGAATCAAACATATCCTTGATACCAAAGCTAGGTAAAGACACCACCAAAATAGAAAACTACAGGCCAATATCTCTCATGAACATAGATGCAAAAATCCTGAATAAGACCTTGGCCAATATAATCGAAACTGTTGTTGTTGTTGTTGTGTGTCGTCGAGTCATTGGTGACTCATAGCGACCCTATGTACAACAGCCCTAAGCCTGGCTCTATCCTGTGCCAATCGCACTACCTCTGACACACCCATCCCGATTACCCCCATCACTGAATCAATCCACCTCTTAGAGGGTCTTCCCCTCCTGCGCAGTTCATCTACCCTCCCAAGAATGATGTCCTTCTCCAAGGACCTGTCTCTCCTTACAACATGTCCAAAGTATGTCAGACGAAGCCCTAGAATCCTTGCCTCCAAGGAGTAGCCTGTCTTAACCCTCTCCAGGATCAATCTGTTTTCTTGGCAGTCCATGGTACATTCAATACTATTCTCCAGCACCACAGCTCGAAGGCATCAATTCTCCTTCTATCCTCCCTAGTCATTGTCCAACTCTCTGATGCATAACAAGTGATTGCAAAAACCATGGCCTCTATCAGGTGCACATTAG
>NW_006400029.1:234025-237430 GCF_000299155.1 Elephantulus edwardii
ATATGAGTAGTTGGTGGTCTGTTCCACAATCAGCTCCTGGCCTAGTTTTCACAGCTGATATTGAGCTTCTCCAGCTGTTTTTTTCCGCAGATGTAATACATCTGATTCCTATGCATACCATCAGGTGAAATCCATGTGTATAACCTGCGTTTATGTTTCTTATAAAGCGTATTTGCAATGAATAAGTCATTGATTGTACAAAATTCAATTATTCTATCTCCAGCTTTATTTCTGTCTCCAAGTCCATGTTTTCCAACTACTGATTCTTCTTCTCTGTTCCCAGCTTTTGCATTCAAGTCACCCATTATTATTAATGCATCTTGATTGCATATTCGCTCTATCTCCAACTGTAAAAGTTGGTAGAAATCATCTATTTCTTCTTCTTTGGCTCGTTAAAAAAAATCACCATGACCAAGTGGGATTCATAACAGGTATGCAAAGATTGTTCAACATAAGAAAAACAATCAGTGTAATTCATCACATTAATAAAGCAAAAAACAAGAATCACATGACCCTATCAATTGATGCATAAAAGGCCTTTGACAAAATTCAACATCCTTTCCTGATTAAAACACTCAACAAAATAGAGGGGGATTTCCTTAACACAGTAAAAAGTATATAGACAAAGTCAAGAAATAATATTATTCTCAATGGAGAGAGATTAAAGGCATTCCCTTTGAGAACAGGAAATAGTCAAGGATGACGACTTTCACCTCTTCTATTCAATATTGTATTGGAACTCTTAGCGATAGCAGTAAGACAAGAGAAGGAAATAAGGTATTCAGATTGGCAAAGAGGAGGTAAATTATCTTTATATGCAGATAATATGATCGTATACATAGAAAACCCTAAAGACTCAGCAAGAAAAGTATTAAACATAGTTGACCAATTCAGCAAAGTGGCAGGATACAAGATTAACATAAAAAAATAAATTGGATTTCTCTACAGTGACAAAGAGAAACTGGAGCTTAAAAAAATAATATCTCAAAATAAACAGTATTCTAAGTATCCTGAAAAACCTACCACCAGAAGATAAAATAGATGAATGGGACCTTCTAAGAATCAAATCCCTATGCACATCCAAAACCACCTTCAACAGGGTAAAAAGGGAAGCCACATATTGGGAAAAAGTATTTGGTAATGACATATCAGATAACAGACTTATATCCAGAATTTATAAGATACTTGAGAATCACAATAAGATAAAGGTAAATAATCCAAAAGAAAAATGGGCACAAGATATGAACAGGCACTTCACCAAAGAAGACATTTAGATGGCTAACAAGCACATGAAGAAATGTTCAAAATCCCTAGCTCAGAGAGAGATGCAAATCAAAACAACCATGAGATACCATCTCACCCCAGTAAGAATAGCAAAATTTAACAGAACAGCAAGCAACAAATGCTGGTGAGGTTATTCACTGTTGGTGGAAGTGTAAAATGGTGCAATCACTGTGGAAGGCGGTATGGTGCTTTCTCAAAAAGTTGTAAATAGAGATACCATTTGACCCAGCAATTTCACCACTGGGAATATACCCCCAAAAGACCATCCAAGCAGATATATGCACACCCATGTTTATTGCAGCTTTGTTCACAATAGCAAGGAGTTGGAAACCATCTAACTGCCCATCAACAAACAAATGGATAGAAAAGCTGTGGTATAGTCACACAATGGAATACTACGCTGTATTGAAAAACAAGGAACTAATGCAATATTATTAAAAATGGGTGACCCTGGATGACATTTTGCTGAGTGAAATATATCAGTCACAAAAGGACAAATACTGCATAATGCCACTGTTATAAAACAGGACTGACATGGGGGTTGGGGGAAAACTAAAAAAAAAAAAAAGATGGGATAAATAATGTACACTGCATTGAAACAGATGAGAGATATTATCGTTTAAAAGGAGTATATTACTATTTGCATAATAGTCCAGAATAAGAACTGTATAGTAAAGTGGACTGTGAGTAAGAACTGTATAACAATAAAATCATTTTTTTAAAAAGAGAAAAGCGAACTGGTAGTGAAGGTAGGCATGGAGGAAAATGTGCAATTCATGAACGAATGAATGGAAATCCAAGTTCTCTGTAAACTTTCATTAATATCTCAATTAAATTGTACATGTAGATACTGTTGCTTTAGTGTATCTTTTGTGGCTTGTGTTCTCAATAGGATAATAAAAATGTTTAAAATTATGTACCATTCACAAGTTAAACAAAATATTAAATAATTATGCAATGTATAATAGTGCTATCATTTAAATAAAATAAAAACTTAAACTATCCATATTAAAATTTACCCACCAAGGATTAAAATAATGCAAAAAACAAATTAAGCAACATATAAATAAAATCAGTATATTTATAGCATACTTCTATAGGGTGAATGTGATCAAGTAGAAAACAAAATACTCCAAGTAAGCTTAATCTAAAAAAAATGAAAAAAGGCATTGTCTTCTTTGTGAGTAAGCAAGGTATTTGGTGTTATTTCAGCTCCTTGAGTTTACAGATTTATATATCTTATAAACATGGAATTTTTTTTCAAACCTAAGCATAGCATCAATTATGAGAATGGTGTGACTTTTTTGGTCTCTAAAAGCTGTGATTTTTGTATTTATAATTTGTTTTGGACTTGCTACGCTTTTAATATGTGAAGTTTGATATTTTAATTAAGTGAATATGAAGCCCAAATGACACTATGGGCTAATTGAATACAAATATTGCCCATTTAAAAAAATAAAAATGAAAAACAAGAAAACACTCCCAATTTGTTTTCTTCGGTTAGTAAGTATATCTCACTAAATGCTCACAGGAAATACTGAGACTGGGTAAGAGAGAACAGTAACTTTTTCATCTAGAAGAAACTATTCCTATCAAAATACTAGTAAATAAAATTCTGCAATACAGAAACTTATAAATAATTTAAAGGATCACTAGCAAGCAGAATTTATACCCAAAATGTAATTATATTGACATTTAGATAATCTTCTACTTATTGAACATATACGTAGAATTCTTTAAAAAGTAATAGGATAATCTTACTAGTTTCAAGATGTGTTATGACAACATCCAACAGTCATTCCTGAAAAAAATAAAAACAGTTCAGCCAGCTTTGAATCTGATGCAGATAATCTAAGAAAAACATAATGGATATGATATCTAAGAGTGAAATACTTGACTTTTTAAATTCCAATCAAGAAGGGAAGCAAGAGTGTCTCATCTTGTCACTTCAGTTCAATTCCGTGTTAGTATACCAGCCAGTGCCATGAAATAAAAGAAACACAAAAAGTAATAAAAGACAGAATAATTATGAGTATAGTCCAATGGCGATTAATTTTATAAAGCATACTACATGAGAATTATTATATGAAACACAATGTGAATGAAGAAAAGTGTGGAACA
>NW_006400029.1:237530-241571 GCF_000299155.1 Elephantulus edwardii
GAGAGTCAATAGTCTGTTTTTCCTGTCTTTTGATGTGTTTGCTTATTGCTATAAGTTGACCTCTGATACACACCAAATTTTAATAATAAATAAACTGGAAATGAAAATTTAAAATTGACTGCCAGTAACACTGTTGTGTATACAGAAAGTCCTAAGGAAATTATGAAGCAATTCCTACAATGAATTCTTATATTTTGCAAACTCACTGTATAGAATGTTAATGAATTGCTTCTCTATAAAACAATAATATAATACTGAAATTTAAATTTAAAACATAATACTGAAAAACCCATCCAAAGCAGTTATGTTTTCTCAAGTAAGTAATAATTCAAACAAAGAATGGACAAGGTCTCTTGTACTGAGTACTATTTTATGCCCTTACTAGTTGTTTATCTTCCTTCCTTTGTGACAAGTATATTTATTTGTTGTTGATTTTTATTTAGTTGATTGACTTTTAAATGTTACTTTGTAGAAATTCTTTATATATTCTGGAAGATTTAGAAATATCCAACAAACACATGTGAAGGAGCATGTATAGCAAAGCTAATACAAATTTATAAAATACCACCCAAATCCCATTGGAATAATGAAAATTTTAAAAGCCCCCTACTACCTCCGACCTATACCTAGACCAAGAAGCAGTTGTCTGAACAGAGCAAGGGAAAACGGAATGATTTAAAATCAGTAAATGTGGGCATCAGGATTGTATTCTTTCTCCATACATATTCAGTCTGTATATTGAGTGAACAAATAATTCGTTAAGCTGGAAGAAGAATATTTTATCAGGATTGGACAAAGACTCTTGAATAACCTGTTGTACAGATGGTACAACTTTGCTTGTAAAACTGCAAATTAATAAGAGCATTTACTAGAGAAGACTAGGATTGCATCTCAAGATCAAGGAAATTAAATTCTTACCACTGGACCAATAAATAGGCAGAAGCATTATAGAGAAGTTGGCAAAGATTTCACTTTTCTTTACTTCAAAGTCAACAGCTATGGTAGCAACAGTCAAGAAAGCAAAAGTTATGTTTCAGAGGAAACATCTATCAAGGATCTATTTTTTTTTCTAAATAAACAGCAAGAATGTCAGTTTAAAGACTAATTGTACTTAATTAAAGCTGTTGTCTTTTCAATTATATCCTATCCATCTGTATGTTGAACAATGAATAAGAAAGACCAAAGAAGACTTGCCACCTTTGAGTTGTGATGTTAGAAAGAAGTACTCAGTGTCCCAGAGACTGCCAGCAAAAAATTCTGTCTTTGAGGAGGTGCATCTGGGGTGCTTCTTAGAGACAAGGATGGAAAAAAAATGCTCCCATGTACTTTGGCCATGTTATCAGGAAGGAACAGTTCTTAGTAAGTCATCTATCTGGGAAATCTGAAGGGTCAGTTAAAGAGAGGAAAACCACTGAATAAATAGATAGACACAACAATTGTCACCATATTACAATTTTTATTGTGGGGGTAATGAGAATGGTGCAGAATAGGGCTGTTTGAATCTTTTTTTCAGATACGTTGTCAAATATTTGCAAAAAAAAGTGTGTGATTACAATTATGAGTGTGGTCATGTTGTTACATGCGCATGAGTCAGAAGCAATTCATAACTGTCCCTCCAGTGGGTTTTCAGAGGCTGCACATCACATAGGAGGAAATTGTCCATCTTTCTCCTGTGGAGCAGCTGTTCGATTCAAACAGTTTGACTTTTTGACTGGCAGCCAAGCTCTCTCCTCATAAGAGTGGTCTGTTAGGTGCATTGAGTTGACCCTATGAACAACAGATATGAACCTTGCCCTATTCTGTACCATTCTCACAATCCCTGATAAAATCAAGCCCATTGCTGCAGTCACTGTATCAATCTACTTTTTGAGAATCTTCCTCTTCTTCTAGTACCAAGTGTATTGGTTGTGACTCCAAGTAAGATGAAGTCATTGACAATCTCAATCTTTTCCCCATCATTATGGTCCAGTGGCCAGGATTTTTGTTTTCTTGACATTGAGATGCAATCCATATTGAAGGCTGCAGTATTTAAAATTCTGCAGCAAATGCTTCAAGTTCTCCTCACTTTCAGCAAGCAAGTTTGTGTTATCCACATACCAAAGGGTTTTGAAGAGTTTTCCTCCAATCCTGATGTGACATTTTTTCTCTGAGATTCCCACCTCTCGAAGAGTGATCAACACATAGATTAAATTCATATATAGAAAGAATTCAACCCAGGTAAACACCTTTCCTAATTGTAAACCAGGAAGTGTTAAGTGCTCATAAAAGAGTAAGGAAATAGGCTTCATTATCTTAATATGTAATACTATCAGTCTAACTTGATAAGTACTCAAGTTGTTAGCTAAACAACAGTTCTAACTTGAAGTATAGGTTGTTCTCCCATAAAATATGCATTTATAATTTGATTGCAAAGATTTCAAAGACCATGCCTTGAATCAGGTGAACCTTAGTCTCCAGACATCAGTAGTCTTCAGTACTGTGAAACAGGCTTTTTCAATACAATATGTCTTTTAATTACCTGGCTGCTGGTGCCAAGAGTGTTGATTATGGAGCCAAGCAAGCTAAAGCTGTTTACAATCTCCATATCTTCATTATCCATCACGATGCTGCCAATTGGCCCAGTGGTGAGAAGCTTTGCTTTCTTGATATTGATTTTGAAGGCTATCATTCGTCCTTGACATTCTGCAGCAAGCACTTCAGGTTCTCCTCATTTACAGCAAGCAGGTTTGTGTCATCTGCATAATGCAAGATGTTGATGAGTCTTCTTCCATTCCTGATGCCACATTTCTCCTCATAGAGATAAGCCAGTGGGATAATCTGTTCTGCATGTAGTTTGAAAAGCTATGTAGATAGGACACATCCCTGGAATATATCATTCCAAATTTTGAACCATGCAGTGTTCCTTTGCTCTGTCTGATGACTGCCTCTTGGTCCAAGTATAGGTTTCACATAGTACGGTCAATTGTTCTTGGATTCCCATTCTTCTCAGAGTTAGTCACAGTTTGCTGTGGTCCATAGAGTCAAATTACATGGTCAATGAAACACAGATAGACATTCCTCTTTGCAATCACTTGCTATGCATCAGAGAGCTGGACAATGACTAGAGATGATGGAAGAAGAATTGATTCCTTTGAGCTGTGGTGTTGGAGAAGAGGACTGCTAAGAGAATGAACAAGTTTGTCCTGGAGAGGGTTAAACCAGGCTGCTCCTTAGAGGCAAAGATTCTGAAGTGTCATCTGACATACTCTGGACATGTTTCTAGGAGAGACTAGTTCTTGGAGAGGGACATCATGCTTGGGAGGGTGGAGGGACAGTGCAGGAGAGGAAGACCCTCAATAAAATGGATTGATTCTGTGACTGGGGTAATGAGTGTAGGTGTGTCAGAGACAATAAGATTGGCATAGGTAAGAGCAGGGTTTGGGCTGTTGTACATCGGGTTTCTATGAGTTGCATGTGACTCAACAGGACATAACAACATCAACAACAAAGTGATATTCTGACATATAAAATATTTATTACATGCTTATAATATAGTTTAAAATGTAAGTACATTTATTTGATAGTCATAATGAAGTATATGAAAATCTTAAACATGGTATCTTTTTCTTACCTAGAAAGTCGCGACTTTGAGGATGTTCCTTCTTCTAATACTAGTAAATGGTCAATTTTAGCTCCTGTTATTTTATCCATTTTGGTCTGTGTCATGATCTTTGTACTTTTAAAAATGACACTCCTAGGAAAAAAATATAGAGCTGCAAAATCTTCAAATGATGAGTACATATTTTTTAATTATGTTTCTAGTTGTAACATTTTTAAAAGTTGTTATCTACATACTAATTTATAGCTAATATTAGGATATATTTTATAATCTTAGTTAAGATTTGAATTTTGTATTTGTGATTTTACTGCTTTAAACATGTTTGTTGTAGTTGTTGTTATGTGCCGTCGAGTCATTTGCGACTCATAGCAACCCTATGTACAACAGCCCTAAACCCTGCTCTATCCTGTGCCAATCTCATTGCCTCTGACACATCCATCCTG
>NW_006400029.1:242371-252327 GCF_000299155.1 Elephantulus edwardii
TGATACTATTTATAAAAGTAATAACAAATGGAAATGTGAGCTACTTAGCTAGTCTTGATTAATCTACATTTCAACAATAAGGTGCATATTCAAATTGTTTCTCCAGTGTTACTATTTATTATTATAAAATAATTTAATTTCTGATTCTTACAAAATTTCATACTGAGTAAACCAGATGATACCGTTTCATTCACATCACTTTTGTGTCTTGCAATTCAAAGATATATTACGTGTTTCTGTTATAAAAACTTAACACAGTAAAGCATACAAAGTTCCTCTCTACTTTTTATTTCCAGCACAATGAGCTGAAATGGCCAGAAACACATAAAAAGTTGGCTCTGAAATTTGAACTCACTTTATGTTTTAATTTAATCTATGAAAACTGTTTGGTTTTGTTTTTGTTTTAACCTTTGATAAATAACTTATTAAAGATACTTTATTTGTAAAATAAACAAATATAATAATAAATTATTTATGTTTGTGTATTTCTATTCATGGGTACCTATGTTTATGGTTCTGAGTGTGTGTGTGTGTGTGTGTGTGTGTGTGTGTGTGTGTATGTATATCGTATAAGTTCTATTATTGATTTCCTCTGTCTGATATTCTTAGTGAGAAAACTCCTTTCCTACTGTAGTTGTTGTTGTTATGTCCTGTCGAGTCACTTCTGACTCATAGTAACACTAGTACAAAAGCCCTAAACTCTGTTCTATCCCTTGCAAATCTTATTTTCTCTGACATACCTATCCCCATTACCCTAGTGATGGAATCAGTTCATCTCATCGAGGGTCTTCCTCTTCTTCGCTATCCCTCCACCCTCCCAAGCATGACATCACTCTTCAAGGATTGGTCCCGCCTTGCAACATGTCCAAAGTATGTCAGACAAAGCTTCAGAATCCTTGCCTCCAAGGAGCACCCTGGCTTCACTCTCTCCAGGATGAACTTGTTTGTCTCCTAGCAGTCCATGGTATATTTGATACTCTTCTCCAGCACCAAAGCTCAAACGGCATCAATTCTCCTTCTATCATCCCTAGTCATTGTCCAGCTCTCTAACGAATAGCAAGTATGGCATGCATAGCATGGCAAAGAGCATAGCCTGTATCAGGCACAGCTTTGTCTCTTGACTGACATCATTGCTCTTCAGTACCTTGGAGAGGTCTCTGACAGTAGACTTTCCCAATGTAATTTGTCTTTTAATTTCCTGGCGGCTGGTACCAAGAGTGTTGATTGTAGAGCCAAGCAAACTAAAGCTGTCAATAATCTCAATCTTTTCACCATCTATCATGACGCTGCCAATCGGCCCAGTGGTGAGAATCTTTGTTTTCTTGATGTTGAGCTTCAATCCATATTGAAGGCTGCAGTCCTTGACCTTCTGCAGCAAGCACTTCAGGTCCTCCTCAGTTTCAGCGAGCAGGGTTGTGTCATCTGCATAATGCAGATTGTTGATGAGTCTACCTCCAATCCTGATGCCACACTTCTCCTCATAGAGTTCAGCATCCGAGTTAGTCTGTTCCGCATATAGATTGAGAAGATATGGAGATAGGACACATCCTCAATGCACACCCTTCCCAATTTTGAACCATGCAGTGTTTCCTGGCTCTGTTGTAATGACTGCCTCCTAGTCCTAGTATAAGTTTAGCATAAGCACAGTCAAGAGTTCTGGGATTCCAGTTCTTTTGAGTAAGCCACTGTTTGTTGTTGTGATCCACACAATCAAACGCCTTGGTGAGCACATCCAGGGCAGTATCTGTTTGTTGAAATATGTCAATTGGTATGCCATCAACTCCTGGGGACTTGTGCTTTGCCAATTTTTTCAGAGCAGCTTGAACTTCCTCCTTCATCACCACAGGCTCTTGCTCATACTAAGACCACATGAGCTGTGTGTGGGATGATATAAAAAATATCATTCAGGAAGAATGCACAAGGTCATTACAAAGACAGAGGAGGAAGGAAAGGCCAAGATGGATGTCAGAAGAAACTCTAAATATTGCACTGGAGCACCGTGAAGACAAAGCAAAGGGAAGGAATCAATTTTTAAGGAGTTGAACAGAAGATTCCAGAGGGCAGCATGGGAAGACAAAGTAAAGTATTACAATAAAATGTGCAAGGAGCTAGAATCAGAAAATCGAAAGTGCTGAACTCACTCAGGATTTCTGAAGCTGAAGGAAATGAAGAACAAATTAAAACCTAGAGTTGCCATACTTAAGGATGCTTTGGGCAGAATACTAAACGATCCAGGAAGCATTAAAAGACAAAAAGAATATACAGAGTGATTGTACCAAAAGGCATTGGTGGATACAGAAGAATTTAATGAAATAACATGAGAGCAAGAGCCTGTGGTGATGAAGGAGAAAGTTCAAGCTGCTCTGAAAGGCCACTGGAGTTGATGGAATACTAGTTGACATATTTCAACAAACATATGCTTTCCTAGATGTACTCACCAAGTTGTGCCAAGAAATCTGGGGGACAATCATTTGGTCCAAAGAAAGGCGATCCAGCAGAGTGTGGAAATTAATGAACACTATCATTGATATCACATGCAAGCAAGATTGTGCTGAAGATTATCTAAAAAATGACTGAAACAGCACATCAACAGAGAACTGCCTGAAGTGCAGG
Source organism: Elephantulus edwardii (assembly GCF_000299155.1). Taxonomy (NCBI): domain Eukaryota; kingdom Metazoa; phylum Chordata; class Mammalia; order Macroscelidea; family Macroscelididae; genus Elephantulus; species Elephantulus edwardii. The sequence goes on from NW_006400029.1 coordinate 244,985, forward strand.
CTAGCTTTAGAAGAGGCCATGGCACTAGGGATATTAATAGTTAATGTCAGATGGATCTTGGCTGAAAGCAGAGAGTACAAAAGGAATGTCTATCTGTGTTTCATTGTCTATGGAAAGACATTTGACTGTGTGGATCACAATAAATTGTGGCTGACTTTGAGAGGAACGGGAATCCCAGAACATTTGATCAGGCTTATGCTTGCACCAGGAGGCAGTTGTCATAAAAGAGAAAGGAAACACTCTATGGTTCAAAATTCGGAAGGGTGTGGATCAAGGATGTGTCCCATCGCCATATCTTCTCAATCTATATGCGGAACAGATTAACTGGGAGGCTGAACTCTATGAGGAGAAGTGTGGCATCAGGATTGGAGATAGACTCATCAACATTATGCAGATGAAACAACTCTGCTTGCTGAAACTGAGGAGGACCTGAAGTGCTTGCTGCAGAAGGTCAAGGATTGCAACCTTCAATATGGATTGAAACTTAACTCCAAGAAAACAAAGATTCTCCCCACTGGGCCGATTGGCATGATAGATGGTGAAGAGATTGAGATTGCTGACAGCTTCAGTTTACTTGGCTCTACAATCAACACTCTTGGTACCAGCAGCCAGGAATTTTAAAAAAGTATTGCATTGGGAAAATCTGCTATTAGAGAACTCTCCAAAGTACTGAGGAGCAATGATGTCCATCTGGAGACTAAGGTGTGCCTGAGGCACACCTTAGTCTTTGCAATTACTTGTTATGTATTAGAGAGCTGGACAGTGAGTAGGTATGATAGAAGAATTTATGCCTTTAAACTGTGGTGCTGGAGAAGAGTGTTGACTATACACCATGGGCTGCTAGAAGAACAACCAAGTTCGTCATATAGAGGGTTAAACCAGGTTGCTCCTCGGAGGCTAGGATTCTGAAGCTTCATCTGACATCCTTTGGGAGGGCGGAGGGACTGCATAGGAGAGGAAGACCCTCGATGAGATGGATTGATTCAGTCACTGGAGTAATGTGGATAGGTGTATCGGAGACAATAAGATTGGCAAGGGATAGACCAGGGCTTAGGGCTCTTGTACATAGGGTCACTATGAGTCACAGGCAACTCGATGGCACATAACAACAACAATAACAATTGTTTCATACACTCTCAGCCCTCAACCCTCTATTCCAGTAGTTTATGAAACTGTAGTTGTTCCCTCAATGATCTATCTCATCTGTCCCTAAACCCTCAATACGTGATTTTTTTTCTTCATCCAGTAGCACCCATCATTCTCCAGACCCCTGACTTGGGGACCCACAGATTACAATTGTCAGCATTTTATGCATCCATTCATACTGATGAACCATAGATTGGTGATTCCAGCCTCTGGACTGAAATTTCTAGAACTGGAAGTCAGTGTGACACCAATCTATGCCCCAATGACCTGTACCAGGGGTTCATAGAAAGTAAGAGCCTACTGTTTTACTCAGTCACTTTCACTGGAAGCCTACAAATAAAATGCTACACTTCTTATACCCAGACATCTATGTTTGGGGCCTAAATACTGATGGCACCTTCTATGCCCCTTTATCACATGCCAGCATAAATGGGCATGAATACTATTAGTACATACAATACATACGCTGCCCCGCCCCCCACTTCTACAGCTAGAGATTAGTGCTTGCTGTGTTCCCCAGACCATTGGTCAAAGTGTTATTTACTACCCACCTGGTGGCTGATGAGGAGGTAACTCTCACTATTTCCTAGCAACTGGAAGTGCACACATACAACATGCAACACCAAGCCCAGTGACCAACAAGAAACTTCACTGCTTGCATGCACATAGGCTATACAGAGAGGCAGACATTATCTCATTAGCAACGCTGGTTACATATTCTATTTCATGACCAGTGAACATAGATCTGTGTTCATACACCCAGATGCTGCCCCAGCCTCCTGAAGATAAGCAGTGTCTCCATCATTGCAGACAGAATAGAAGAAAACAAAAGTATTATGCAAACTGCTCCTACTCAGATAAGCTTAGAAACCAGAAAAATTAAAGCAGAGGCTCAAATCAATCTACTCTACTGGTGAAAGATGGGCAATCTCCTCCTGAGTGATTTACTGCCTCTGAAAACCTGCTGGAGGATCGGTTATGGGTTGGTTCCAACTCTTAAATATTCAACAACAACAGCAATCCTTTGAAAAAGAGCTCCGTTGATATAATTTGTAGGGAGTTGCATTCTCAACTCAAAGGCTGTGCCTCTCTCCTGATTGAAAGCTACCAGTGGGTTTGCAGGAGAAAGATGGGCAATCTTCTCTCATTCTATTTACAGTCTCTAAAACCTGATGGAGGGTTTGTCAGCTGTGAGTCAGAACCACCTTGTCAACAATAAATTGAGTTGTTGAATTCTTTGGCAGCAACAGACTATAAAATCACACAAAAAGTAAGATAAGAAAGCACAAAAAGAATTAAGATCAATGGCTCCAGGAAGTGACCAAAATAAAAGAAAAAATAAAAAACAAAGCAAAACCAGACAACTTTTAGGAAGAAGAAATTGATGATGAAATTTCCTGATAAAGAATCCAAAAGACTAATCTCTAAAGGCCTAGTGGTAAGGAATTTTACTGTCAACCCTAAGGCACACAGTTCAAATACAACAGCAGTTTCATGGGAACAAGATGGGCAATCTCTTCCCATGTGATTTACAGCCTCTTAAAACCTATTGTCAGGTCAGCTATGAGTTTATTCCAACTTGATATTGCCAGGTCAGCTATGAGTTTATTCCAACTTGATAGTACCTAACAATAACAACAAATTCTATCTATCTATCTATCTATCTATCTATCTATCTATCTATCTATCTATCTATCTCCTTCAAGACATCAAGCAAAACATAGATAAAAACCACAGAAAACACAAACAAATCCAGGGAAATACTATTAAAAAACAACTATTAAAGAATTTAGAAAAACAGTACAAGGATAAAATAGGCAACTAGAGACCATACAAAAAAACAACCAGAAGTAAAAAAAAAAGGTGACAATAAAATTTCATGAAAGCAGCAATCAAGAAATCAAAGGATACATTTACAAATATGTTTCAAGGATAAGTTTGAAGTGCTAAAGAAATATCATATAACTGTGAGGACTATGATATATCTAGTCCAACTTCTGGCATTTTCTTTTGATTCATATGCATGTGAAAATTAGTTGACTGCCAAATTAAAAAAAATATTCTTTGATATTTTGACGATGAAATCTCAAAATAGAAAATAATTTCTTGGAGAAAGTGTAGCCAGAAAGCTCCTAGAAACAAGGGTAGTTAGACTTCATCTACCATACTTTGGGCATATTACTGAGAGAAGTCAGTTCTTGCAGAAGGCTATCATGTTTGGAAAAAGAGAGGACCTTGGATGAGATGAATTGACACAATGACTGTGACAATATGTTTATAGGAATGAAATAAAAAACAATAAAAACTATCAACAATGAGATAAATGAAAATACAATCCACAGAAAAAAATTGAATGTAGAAAATTAAGTAGAACAGAGAAAATACACAACAAAACGATAGCAGTAAACTCATGGCTACCGATAAGATAAATACAGTAAATGTCAGTGACTTAAATTCACCAATAAAGAGACAGAGAATGGTAGAAAGGTGTTATAAAAACGTAACTCATCAATAATACACTATTTACAAGAAAAACACTTTGAAAGCAGACAAATAAATGAAAGGATTACATAAATGATACATATTTAGCAAATGATAAGAAAAAATAGCAGAAGTGACTATAAGAAGAGAGATTAATGTTTAAAGATTGAAGAATGGCCCAACCAACTCCCTAACATAATAGCCGTAAAATTGTAACTGTCTGATAGCTGACTGTCTAGTGACTTTTCAGAGGCTATAAGTGGCTTGGAAAGAAGATTTCCCACTTCACTCTCATTGAGCAGATGGTAGATTCAAACCTCTAGTCTATTCGTTGCCAGTGCAACTCCTAACCTGCTAGACATCAAAGCTTTATAATCAGCCAGCTATAATTGTTGTATGTGCTGTAAAATAACTTTCAACTCATAGTGACCCTTTGTACAGAAAGTTGGAATCCTCCCCTGCCCTGAGCCAATTTCACCATCTTAAACACACCTCCCCCCATTACACTAGTTTTTTTTTTTAATTGGGAAAAACATATTGGGGGTACAAGGAGGTGAGGGTTTGGGGCAGAAGGGTGAGAATGGGCCAGGATAGAGTTGCAGAGCTGCACAGTTTAGTCGGTGGGGGGAGCAGGTGAAGGAAATGATGAGTGAGGGTCCAGTGGGGACCAGATGCTACAGAGGAATGACATGCATTTTCCAATAGTAATTAAACCAACTGTCTTATTGATTTGGGAATTGGATGCCGACTCTCTGGCTTCTTCATGCTGAACAGGAGCGTAGATGTAAAGGGGGGAAGAGAGGACGCTTTATCACCTCACTGGTGGTCTTGGGTTAAAGCTGCTTGCCTTCTTGCTCTGTTAGAAGATATTTTCCTGTCATTTGCTCCCCTCTGGACTGCAAAGTGTTTTCCCAGGTGGGTCCAGTGGGGATGGCTGGTTGAACCCAGAGGCTCCATCCTCCTTTGCTTCCTTAGCTGTCAGTTGTATTTCCTTTTTGTCACTGGCTCTGGGTTCAGGGTCAATTCTGGAGTAAAACTCAGTGTTAAGGTTACCTATAGGAAAGGGAGCAAACCTAGAGACAACAAACTTGTGAATTACAAATAGAAGGGCTTTGAGGGTGTTGCTTTCAGGTTTACTGGGGGGGAGGGTGGCAGAAGGTGGCCTAGGTAACATTCTCTGGATACCCTAGGCATTCTTTTTTTTTCCTCCTTCCCCACCCAGGGGACAGATGGCACAATCTGAGGACTGAGGATCTCGCCCTGAGGGCCGTGACAGCTTGCCCCGAGCCAGGGGCCGAGGGCAGCCCACCCTGGGCAGAGGGCCGCGATGGCTCACCCCAAGCTGGGGGCCGAGGGCAGCCTGCCCTGGGCAGAGGGCCGTGACAGCTCGCCTGAGCTGGGGGTGGGGGGAAGCCCATCCTGAGCAGGGCAACACCCCCAGGAGCTGGCTGGTATACTCCCCCTCCAATTGCCCCTACCCCAGTCTGGTCCCGTCACCTGACTGAGGACTCTGTGGTCAGGGATAGTGTTTCCAATTCTAGCACTGCCACTTTTATGCCCCCCCCATAAGTGGTCATACTATATTTTGAAGTAGGTGTCACTGCCCTCCCCCTTTTTTGTGATAAAGGGAACCTGAGAATTGTGAATAGACTCCCCCCAGGTCTAACCATCTTTTGGCAGAAGCATTCAACAGAACAAAATATATGGTGCATTTAGGATGTCAGTCCTCTTGTGCATGCTGTCACTGTTAAGGTCATCAGACTCACAGTGACTTTCAGCAATCTATTGCATAGGTAATTGTCCTCTTTGGCCTTTCCAATGCATAGGTAATCGTCTTCTTTGGCCTGTCCAAGGAAACCCAAACCTGCAGATGGCGGGCATACATCCCTCAACTCCTACGCAGGTGGCCAGCAGTGTGTGCGCCCCCCACCCCAGTGTGGGAAGCCTACAGGAGGCGCGCACCCCGCCCAGCGTGGGTGGCCGTTGGGGGCGCACCTCCCCACCCCGCCGCACAGGTGCTTGGCGGGTGCGCAGCCCCTCTTGTGCAGGCAGCCGGCGGGCGCCCGCTTTCCCCACAGCCACCATCCTGGCTCCAAGAATTCTCTCCAGACCAAGTCCACCTTGCGGCAGTGTGGTGACTTCACTGTACCAGTCTTGTGGAGGCCTGGTGCCCAGCATCCATCCTGAGTGAGGGAATCCATTCGTTCAGGCTGTGGAAGCCTCATGGAGCTGCAGCGGCTGTGCGGCGCGGCATGAGCTCTGCAGGGGGTGGGGGGGGTTGGAAGCCACAAGACTCACCCATTTCTCCTTGGGAATCCTTGAATTCCTGTTGTTGAGCCTTGATCTTCACTGAGGGCCAGTCATCAACTGTTTAAGTGTCCAATTATCAATAAGCCGAAGTCTGTGGAAGGCCATAATGACCCTGCTTTAAGTGGTTCGCTGCTCCCGCAACTCACCATGCTGTCTCTGCCTCCGCCACCATCTTGGATCTCTACACTAGTCTTTTTATCATTCCATCTCATCCAGGGTCTTCCTCTGCTGTGCTGCCCATCTAGCCTTCCAAGTTATGGTGTCCTCCAAGGACTGGCCCTTATTGGCAACATGTGAGCTGGAGCTTCAAAATCCCTGCCTTCAAGGAGTAGCTTGGTTTCACTTTCTCCAGTATAGACCTAATTGTTCTCTTGGCAGTTCATGTTAATGTTCAATACTCTTCTCGAGCACCACAACTCAGAAGCATCAATTCTTCTATCATCCTTAGTTATTGTCCAACTCTCTGATACATAGCAAGTAATTATGAAGATCATGGTTTGGATCAGGTGTTCCTTAGTCTCCAGACCGACATCATTCCTCCTCATCATTTTAAACAGGTCCATGACAGCAGATTTTCCCAGTGCAATTTGTCTTTTTATTTTCTGACTGCTTGTGCCAAGAGTGTTGATTGTGGAACCAAGCAAGCTGAAATAGTTAACAAAATCTCTGTCTCTCATAATGCTGCCAAATGGCCTAGTGGCTAATTCCCCAAGGAAACATAATTATATCAGAGAGAAAGAGAAACAGAGAAAGAGAAGAGAGTGGTGAAAGGACTCCAATATACATAACCTTGAAAACAGGGACAGCAATAGTGGGAGGCTTAAATATATATCTTTCAGTGAAGAAAAGAGCAATTAGAAACTCAACAAAGACACTCTTACACTCATTGCATTCCAGGTGGAAATGATTCATAGATGACCCTCTAATAAGTTTTCAGAAGCTATAAATAACATGTAATGAGATTGCCTAACTTTTTCTTAGGGGCAGCTGGTAAATTGGAACTGTCAACCTTTGGATTAGTCAGGAGATCAGGAGATGTATTGCACTGGGAAAGCCTATAGTCAGGGACATCTCCAGATTATTGAGGAGTAATGATGTCAGTTTGAGGACTATGGTACACCTTATCAGTTCATGGTCTTTTCAGTTACTTGCTATGCATCTGAGAGCTGGACAGTAACTAAGCATGACATAAAAAAATTGATGTTCTTGAACTGCGGTATTGGAGAAGAGTGTGGAATATCTCATGGACTGTCAAAAGAACAAACACAACACCCCCATGATACATCTTCAAGGATATGAACATGTATGGCCAAGCACAATCAATAAGAGTGCATCTAAATTCCAAAATCAATCTCCATAATAGTCTATGTGTTTCCTACTGCCAAAGGGGCCCTTTAGAGTAGTGA
>NW_006400029.1:252542-255973 GCF_000299155.1 Elephantulus edwardii
CAGCGGTGAATGAATGGAAACCCAAAATCTCTGTAAATGTTTATGAAAATTAATAAAATATAATTATAGAAAAAAATAAAAAAAGAACAAACACATATGTTTTGGAAAAGGAACACCCAGAGTACTACTTACTTAGAGGCAAAATAATGAAACTTCATTTTACATACTTTGAGCATGTTGCTAAGAGAGGTTATTCCTTAGATAGGGACATCATGCTTGAGAAGGTGAAAGGGTGGTGAAAGAGAGGAAGACCTTCAACCAGGTAGGTTGACATGGTGACTGCAGCAATGAGTTTGATTGTGTCTGAGATTGTTAGAATGGCATGAGATAGGACAGTGTTCTGATTGGTTATTCATAGGGTCTCTATGAGTCAAACTTTATTCTATAATCACCACCTTTGTTTGGACTAGCAACACAATTTCTTCTCTATTAGCTACCAGTGCTTCTTTAACAAAGATACAGAATATTTACATGCCAGAATAAACCAACTCAACCTAATAGACATATACAGAACACTTTACCCAAAAATCCCAGTACAGCAAAGTCTCTATTATTTTGCAGTACACATGAATCATTTTCCAAAAATAGACTACAATTTGACCTCAAAGCAAGTCTCAAAATTAAAAATATTATAATAATACAAAGCATTTTTATTAAAACATGATGAATATATAAATTAATAGCAAAAAGAACAAAGAAAAATATCTAACTCTTGGAAACTGAATAACATTTGGCTAAAGAAGAAGAAATAAAAAAGTTTTCTTAAAAATCCTAGAATCAAATAATTATGCAAACACCATACATCATACACTTCTCACACAGTGAAAGCAGTGTTCAGAAATCGATATATTGCAATAAAAGTGTATATCAGAAAAGAAGGGCCAACTCAAAATATTAACCCTACAATTTGAACACATAGAAAGAGAGCAGTAAATGCTGCCCAAAGTCACTAGGAGATAGTGAATAATAAATATTAGAGAAGTCTGGTGTGTGTGGAGGCTTTATTTAACTAATTGAGAAAGTTTTAGATGTACACAAGGATTTTATTTTTAGCAGGAATGGAATTTATAAATATATATATAATACATTTTACACACTTATATTGAAAGTCTCTAGGCTTATATAATATTAAAACATTAAGATATATGCACATTTTATTTTTTAAATGCATGTTTAATTCTGATTAAGTGCATAAATTTTTTTATTTTGCTATAACCATATAGACAAGCTTGCATATATTTATCTTCATACATAAAAAGGATGTTACTCAACTAGTTATATTAGTTTTACATACATAAAAATATTTTTTGGCTTTTTAAAAATTATACTAGTTTATTTACAAATTTCAAATCCATTGTTTTTCACACCAGCTCCTTCCCAAATCCCTTACCCCTCCACCATCAAATTGTGTGACCCCCATGATTAATTGCCCCCCATCCTCACTCATCTGCTTCCATCCTCCCCCTACCCCCTTGGAACCTCATACTTATTCTACAATAGTAGTTTCATACCACATTTGTTCTTATGGGACTGAGTTTACTCACCATAATGCTCTCCAGTCCCTCCCAGGTTAGGTAAAAATTTACAGTATTATTGCTCCAGTGTGCTGCATAGTATTCCATTGTGTTAATGTACCATAATTTTTCAAACCACTCAATTGTGGTTGGACATTTGCATTATTTTCATATTCTTGTGATGGTGAGCAAAATAGCATGATACTGGTACAATTACAGGCACATAGGCCAATGTAACAGAATTGAAAATCCAGAAATAGACCCAACTGATATTAAACAAGGAAATAAAACCTATCATATGGGAAATGACAACCTCTTCAATAAATGCTGGCAAAATTGTACTGCAACTTGCAGAAAGCTGAAATAGGACCCACATCTCACGTCATACTTAAAAACCAATTCAAGATGGATCAGAGACCTGGGAGTAAAGCCCCAAATCATAAAGTTCATAAGAGACAAACTGGGATGAAGCTTATAAGGCCTAGTCTATGGTATAAAGTGACTGACAAATACAGCCAGAAATGCATAATCTGAAGAATAAAATTGATCAATGGGACCTTCTAAAGATTAAATCCCTTTCTTCATCAAAAACTTTCCAACAGGATGAAAAGAAAATCTACTGACTGGGAAGAAACTCTTGGCAATACCATCTCAGACAGGAATCTCATAATGAAGGTTTACAGAATAATCCTGGGCCTCCATAAGAACAAAGACTGATAACCCAATTACAAAATGGGCAAAAGATATGGAAAGAATTTTTACAGAGGAAAATATTCGGATGGCAAACAAACACATGAAGAAATGTTCAAAATCAATGGCAAGAAGAGAGATGCAATTCAAAACCACAATGGGATAACATCTCAGTCTAGTAGCAGTGGTAAACGTTAACAGGACAGCAAGTAATAAGTGTTGGAGAGGATGTGGTGAGATAGGAACCCTTATGCATTGTTAGTGGGATTGTATAATGGTACAACCACTCTGGGAGGCAGTTGGGAACTTCCTCAAAAAGTTGAACATAGAAATTCTGTATGACTCAGTATTCCACTGCTGGAAATATACCCTGAGAGAATGAGAACTGAGACACAAATGGAGACTTATTCAACAATGTTTATATGCACATTTTAGAACAAAAGGGGGACAATAGGATTTAATGAAATTATGCTATTTTTCCTCTCCTGGTTGTGTATTCTTTACTATGGTTGAAAGTTTATTTATGCTATAGATTAAAGCTTATAAATTCATTCTAAATTTTTATCTGATGAGAAACTTTATCATTTTTTATTTTATCTCTAAATTCCAGATCCATCTTGAGTTCACTTTTGGATATGATATGAGGCTAGATTAGCATTAACACACAAAAAAATAGGCATAAAAGCAAAATAACCTAAAAAAATTAAGATTGGTGCCATATTGATAGAATTAACTGAAATAAAAAGGATCGTTTAAAAAAATACCATGAACTGTTCTCTCGCTCATGCGTTTCAATGCAGTATACATAATTTATCCAGGTTTCTCATTCTTACCCCAACCCTGATGTCAGTCCCATTCTACAACAGTGACACTATGTACTGTTTGTCCTTTTGTGACTGAGATATTTCATTCAACATAATGTCCTCAGAGGTCACCCATTTTGAATTATATTGCATGAGTTCCTATTTTTCAATGGAGCATAGTATTCCACTGTAAATATACCAAAGCTTCTCTAGCCATTCATTTGTTGATGGGCACTTAGGTTGTTTCCAACTCCTTGCTATTGTGAAGAAAGCCGCGATATATTATAGGGTATTATGATTATCATAAGAGTCCGGAATGAAGGTTGCAGAGTGGAGTATACTAGGGTCGTCGGGGGTGGGGGGTGCAGGGGATTAATTGTATACCAATGAAGGAATGTGTCTTTTATTTTTCAAAAAGAAGAGC
>NW_006400029.1:256399-257101 GCF_000299155.1 Elephantulus edwardii
AAATTAAAAAAAAAACAGCATGAAAAGCTATACTGCAATAAATTTGAAAACTTAGTGAAATGGGAAATGTACATATATAAACTATGTACATAAACAAAAACATACTATTGTAGAATAATTTAACAGACTTATAATGAAAGATAATTAAAGAAATAACTTAAAAAATCAAAAGTCACAAAGACAAATAAAAGTCTTGGTCTGGACATTAAACATTTTATGGAAACCAGCTTAATCTTGCTACCCAAACCAGGCAAAGACATTATTAGCAAATAAAATCACAGACCAAATGCCTTACGAGGGGAGCTTTTGGTGGCCTAATGGGTAAGGAGTTGCATTTCCAATTCAAAGGCAAACAATTCAGAGTCACCAGCTGCTCTCCAGAAGAAAGATGATCTATCTCTTCCAGTGAGAGTAGAGAAACTCCCTGAAAACCTTTTGGAGGGTCAGCTATGAGGCAGTTTTAACTTGACTACAATGAGTTCAGTTGATGCTTCTTGAACATAGATGCTAAAGTACTCAACAAAATTCTAGCCAACATAATACAATAGCATATCAGGAAAAAAATACCAAAAGGGATTCATATCAGGTGTGCAAATATTGTTGTTGTTGTTGTTATGTGCCGTAGAGTTGCCTGTGACTCACAGCGACCCTATGTACAACAGCTCTAAACTCTGCTCTGTCCTGTGCCAATCTCATTGTCTC
>NW_006400029.1:257456-270180 GCF_000299155.1 Elephantulus edwardii
TGTATCAGACGCACCTTAGTCTCCAGAGACACACTGTTGCTTTTCAGTACTTTGGAGAGGTCCCTAACAGCAGACTTTCCCATCGCAATACGTCTTTTAATTTCCTGACTGCTGGTGCCAAGAGTGTTGATTGTGGAGCCAAGCTGACTACAGCTGTGAACAATCTCAATCTCTTCACCATCCATCATGATGTGCAAATATTAGAATATCAATTAACATAATCCATGACAAAATTAAGAGGAATCACAAAGGCATTTCAATCACCACAGAAGAGGCATTTGATAAAGTCCATCACCCATTTCTGACAAAAATTTCTCATTAAAATAGGAATATAAGATAGATCTAAAAGATAATTAAGGGTATTTATGCAAAACCAACAATCAGTAATTATTCAATAACGAGAGACTGAAAAAAATTTCCCATGAGAATGGGAACCAGACAGAGATTACATTTATTAAGTTCACCAATCAGAATTTAACTAGAAGTCCAATCTAGCTCATTAAAGATATAGAAGAAAATAAAGGATGTTAATATTGCTATGGAAGAAGTAAAACAATATTTCTAGCAGGATTCAGTAAAGTAATAGGATACAATATAAACTTATAAAAATCAGTTTATTTTCTCTATAATAATAATACTTTTATAATTCCCCAAAAGACAAAATACTTGAGAATACTTCTAAAACACTAATATAAAGAAAACTGTAAAACATTACTGCAAGAAATAAAAAGAGATCATTATAAACACAAAAATATACCATACTCATGAATCGGAAGGGTGATCTGGGGGGGCCTAGTATAAGAAACTGTGCTGCAATCCAAATCTACCAACTTCTCCATGGAAGAATGGACAGTCTTCTCCAGAGTGACTATTTGCCTCTGAAAATTCACTGGAAGATCAGCTATGAGTCGACTGGATGGTACACAACAACAACATGAATAAAAAGCTTTGTTGTTGCTGTGAACCATAGATTTGGAACTGACCCATAGCCACACTCCGGCAAGTTTTCAGAGGCAATCACATGTGAGGAGATTGCCCATTCTTCTTTCACAGAGCAGTTGATGGCCTCGAACCATGTGTCTATGGTATTGCTGTGCAGCTTCTTGACACTATGAAAATATGAATAGCCAAAATTTTCTACAGGTATAATGCAATCTCAGTTCATATTCCAACAATACTCTAGTGAAATATGGAAAGAAAATTAATGAAAATCAAAGAAGAATTTTAGAATGCAACAATTTTTTTTAAAAAATCAAATTTACGTATTATGAAACACTTAAGTAAGAATAGAGGGTAAAATAAACATTTAAAGAAAGGAGTAATAACTGAGAAAATTTTTAATATTAATTAGCATAATTATACAGACAAAAGATACTCCTCAAATGTGATCAATAATAAAGAGAATCCTGAAAAAAAAATATAAAAACCCTCCAGAAAACAAACCCTCTGGAGAACAACAGTAAGAATGAGGCTAAAAGTAATAAAAGTTAGAAACTATTTTCATTAGAAGTAATAACGGCCAAAAAGAAAAAGTGAAATAAAGGACAATAATTGGTTATACTAAAAGAATAAGTAAACAGAAAAACTAAAGACACAAAATATTTGATGGTGTAATAGCCAACTTGACCTAACTTACATTGATGGGTTACTATAACACAAACTATGATTATACACCAGAGTTCCCTATAATACAACCTTTGGCTATACATATAGAATGAATCATTCTAAATGAACACACAGAAACAAAATTGTGTGTGTGTGTGTGAGTTGATTAACACTCATAGTGAACAACAGATCTGAAACCTGTCTTATCCTGTGCCAGCAAAAAAGATGAGGAAGAAATGCATTGTCTGCAATCAAGAAAAATCCAGAGAGTGACTACAGAACAGACCATCAATTTTTCATATACAAGTTAAGGTTGAAAATATGAACAAATTCTTAAAAATATATCCCACCTGAGTTTTCAGACCATAAAAAGAATAGAGTTGACACACTGAATAATAATGGCAGAAGAAACAGAAGATTTGTAGAATGGCAACAAGGAAATTACAGATGAAGAACGCAAAGATAATTAGGTAAAATGTTTTATGCATGCACTATCTTATGACTAAAACAAAGTATAATATATTGCTGATGATGACATGGGATAAAGAGAAGTCTTTGAAGAGTTAAAAAAACTTTGGAAAATTCTTTGGCAAGATAAATTTTTACTTAATTTTCCCTATGACTCAATATTGATTGATCAGTCACTAAAATTGTATTTTTAGAAAAGGAAATCAGACAGAAGAGAATGTGGCTGTAAATTATACCTGACTCAGCTAAACCTCCAGCAGATTTTCAGGGGCAATAAATATCATAGAAGGAGAATACCCATCTTTGTTCGGCAGAGTAGCTGCTGGACTCCAAATGCATGCCTTTGGTTTGGCAATTCTGCCACTAAGCCATCAGTGCTTGCCTATTGTATAATTCTATTGGTATAAAATTCAAATACAAGTTATACTGATGGATAATAATTAAAGTTAGAACTGTGGCTACCTTTGCAAGATGTTGACTGACTGAATATAAGAAAATGCCTCTATCCTGAACTCCTAGTGTATTTGTTGTTTTTATGTGCCATCGAGTCGTTTCCGACTCATAGCGACCCTATGCACAACAGCTCTAAAACCTGCTCTATCCTGCGCCAACCGCACCGCCTCTGACACACCCATCCCACCGCCCCAGTCACCGAATCAATCCATCTCATAGAGGGTCTTCCCCTCCTGCGCTGTCCCTCCACCCTCCCAAGCATGATGTCCCTCTCCAAGGACCCGTCCCTCCTGGCAACATGTCCAAAGTATGTCAGACGAAGCCCCAGAATTCTTGCCTCCAAGGAGCAGCTTGGTTTAAACCTCTCCAAGATGGATCTGTTTGTTTTCCTGGCAGTCCAGGGTACATTCAGTACCCTTCTCCAGCACCACAGCTCAAAAGCATCCACTCTCCTTCTGTCCTCCCTAGTCATTGTCCAACTCTCTGATGCATAACAAGCGATTGCAAATACCATGACCTGTATCAGACGCACCTTAGTCTCCAGAGAGACACTGTTGCTCCTGAGTACGTTTGAGAGGTCCCTAACGGCAGACTTTCCCATCGCGATACGCTTTTTGATTTCCTGACTGCTGGTACCAAAAGTGTTAACTGTGGAGCCGAGCAAAGTGAAGCTGTGAACACTCTCAATCTCTTCATCATCCATCCTGACGCTGCCAATTGGTCCAGTGGCGAGAATCTTTGTCTTCTTGACGTTGAGCCTTAGTCCATACTGAAGGCTGCAGTCCTTGACCCTTCGCATTAATATGTTAAAAAATGACTGAATTTACTCTTTAGATTTGCACGTTGCAGAGGAATTAAATGGTAACTTAATCAAGTTCCACTGAGATAATAGTTAATTCTCATTCACATTGCCAGTGAGTTGCAACCAATTATAGCAAACTCTCTAGTGGATTTTTAGAGGCTGTAAATCACTTAGGAGGAGATTGTCCTTTTTTTTTTCCAATGGAGCTACTACTGGTGGATTTGAACCCCAGATAATCAATCCCTTTGAGTTAGCAGCACAAATCCTTAAAAACTGTGCCACCAGAGATGTCTAAAATCAGAATAAGTAATTATAAAAGACTTCAATGAAGAATGAAAAGGCAACGTTAAAAGAAAATGTATCTTTGCAATTATTATATCCTACCAAATACTAATATGTAGCATACACTAATAGATTCCATACCTAATAAGAGAAAAGACAATCTACTTAGAAAATAGACTTAATTCTCAAACATATAACTGCCAGAAATACTATTACCAAAAACCATTTATAATTGTGCTAAATTTCATTAATTACTATGATCTACAAGTAAAGATCAAATTGAAGGAATTCTACAAATCCATTAAAGTGGTTAAAATAAAATAAGAAAGAAGATAGGAAATATAGACATAGATATTTAAATTTTATATACTTCTGGTAGGTGTGTAATATACCATGACCATAATATTAGAAAACTCTTTGAAAGTAAATTTCAAGACATACCCTTCTCTAAGGAGTTGAATAATTGATCAACCTTAGGTACAATCCATCAATCTATTATCACAATTTCCCATAGATAAGCTAGTTGTTGCACTTAGTGTGTCAATGATATCACTGAGGTTCTTCACCTTCACCTACCCTGTTCCACCCTGCCTAACCTGATAGCTTTTTCCAAGTACTGGCCCCTCCTGACAACATAATACCGTTTTGGCTGTGCTTATTCCAAGAAAGTTTTCTTCTTTCTTTTGGTCCTCCATGGAATTTTCAATTGCTTAATATGAATGTGAAAGGTATACAATGAACAAGGAAGACTAAAACAGATTGTTGTTCTTGTGCTTACGACTCCTAGCAATGCTATGTACTACAGCTCTGAACTCTGCTCTATCCTGAGACAAC
Organism: Elephantulus edwardii; assembly: GCF_000299155.1. Classification (NCBI taxonomy): domain Eukaryota; kingdom Metazoa; phylum Chordata; class Mammalia; order Macroscelidea; family Macroscelididae; genus Elephantulus; species Elephantulus edwardii. Next base: position 261,901 of record NW_006400029.1, read on the forward strand.
CTCATCGTCTCTAACACGCCTACCCCCATTAACCCAGTCACTCAATCCATCTCATCTAGGGTCTTCCTCTCTTGTGCTGTCCCTCCTCCTCCCAAGTATGATGTCGCTCTCCAAGGATGGTTCCTCCTTACAACACACCCAAAGTGTGTCAGATGGAACTTCAGAATCCTTGCCTCCAAGGAGCAGCTTGTTCTCACCCTCTCGCGGATGTACCTGTTTGTTTTTTCAGCAGTCCATAGTATAGTCAGTCCTCTTCTCCAGCACTTCAGCTCAAAGGTATAAATTCTACTACCATCCCTAGTCATAGTCCAGCTTTCTGATGCATAGCAAGTAATTGCAAAGACTATTGCCTGGACCAGGCTGATCTTAGTCTCCAGACTGACACTGCTGCTCTTTCAGGACTGTGGAGAGGTCCCTGACAGAAGACTTTCCCATTGTAATTTGTGGTTTGATTTCCTGGCTGCTGGTACCAAGAGTGATGATTGTGGAGCCAAGCAAACTAAAGCTGTTAGCAATCTCAATCTCTTCACCATCTATCATAATGCTGCCAATCAGCTGAGGGGTGAGAATTGTTTTCTTGACGCTGAGCTTCAATCCATATTGAAGGCTACAGTCCTTGACCTTCTGCAGCAAATGCTTCAGGCCCACCTCAGTTCAGCAAGTAAGATCGTGACATCTACATAAGGCAGATTGTTGATGATTCTTCTAATCCTGATGCTAAATTCCTCTTCGGGGAGCCCAGTCTCTCAGATGATCTGTTCTGCATATAGATTGAAAAGGTATGGAGATAGAAAACATCTCTGGGCAATATCCTTCCCGATTTTGAACAGGTAGTTGCATTTAAATTTTACTTTTGGTGAAAAGTATTGAATATATCCAGCTCTAAAATCCAATAAGGGAGCTCTGGTGGCATATTAGTAAGGATCTGTGCAGCAATCCCAAAAGCTTGCAATTTGAATCCACCAGTTGCTCCAAGGGGATCAACCTCCCTTGCACTTTATTGCCTCTGAAAACCTGCTGGAGGGTCAGCTCTAGATCAGTTCTGACTTGATACACAACAATATCCAATAAGGAAACTCTGGTGGCTGCATTACAATCCCAAAGACACACAGTTTGAACCAGCTGCTCCACAGGGGATAGTTAAGCCGTTTACTGCAATTTACTGCCTCTGAAACCCACTGAAGGGACAACTATGGGTTAGTTCTGACTCCATAACCCACAACAATAGCACAATATCTAATGATCAGAAACATTGCTTGCTGAAAATAGGGAGGACTTAAAATATTTGCAGTGGATGATGAATGTCTACAGCCTTCAGTAGGGATTATATTTCAACATCAGGAAAACAAAACCCCTCATTACTAGGCCAAGAGGCAATATCATGATGGATGGAGAATCTACAATTAACACGATTAGTACCAACAGCCAAGAAAGTAAAAGAAAATATGTATTGGGAAATCTGCTATCAAGGACTTCTCTAAAGTACAGAAGAACAATGATGTCAGTTCAAAGACTAAAGTGCATCCAGTCCAAGCCATGGTCTTATTTATTTACTATATACCTCAGAGTTGGACAATGACTAAAGATCACAAAAGAAGAATCAATGCCCTTAAGTTGTATTAGAAAAGGGGTTTCCTTGGAAGCAAGTATGATAAAGCTTCATCTTACATACTTTTGGGCATTTTGTCAGGAGGGACTAGTCTTTAGAAAGACATCATGCTTGGAAAGGTGGAGAGTAAGAAAGGAAGATATTCAGTGAGATGGATTGTCACAATGACTCTAACAATGGGCTTGAGTGTATCAGAGATGGTAAGGATGGCACTGGATAGGGCAGGGTACAGATTTGTATTTAATGGGATCTCATTTATGGTCAACTTGACAGCACATAACAGCACCACTATACAATAAATTCAGTATAGGGAACTAATATAAATACAATTAGTGTTCACAAATCACACAGGAATAGTTATAGCCAAAATAACCCCAATTATTAATAGCCAAAATTCTTCAACAGTAAAATGGCAAAAATTGATGGTGGTTTGTTTATTTAACATAAAAACAGTCTCTCTCTCCTACCTTTTTATCCTCCTCATCTCCCTCCTTCCTCCCCTCTCCTCTCTCTCGTTTCTTGCCATGGAATCAGAATAGACTCATAATAGATCCTCCGTTGGATTGCTAAGGCTGTATGTAAATTGCATAAGAGGATATTGTCCATCTTTCTTCTGGAAAACTGCTGGTGGATTAGAACTGCCAATGGGGCGTGGCCCAAGGGTTAGCAGCAGAGATCCTTACTGTGTGCCACCAGTGCTCCCAGAATACACAACAGGAAGAGAAAAAGATGAAAAAAGGAACTTTTGTTACCTACTATGTGGTTGCACTGAAAAAACAATCGACATAAAAAAAGACTTATGGGCGAGCTCTGGTGGCCTAGTGGCAAGAATCTGGACTGCAATCCCAGAGGTGAGCGGTTCAAATCCACCTGATGCTCTGCTGGAGAACGAGGGACAACCTCCTCCTGTACCAGTCAAATCCGATTTGATGGTACACACACACACACACACACACACACACACACACACACACACACGACTACAAAGAATCACTTCAATTTATATCACAAAACTAATCTATGGCATAGAAGCAAGGGTCATAAAGGGGCAGCTAGATGCTTTCGGTGTTGCAGAGTATATATCTTGAGTATATTTCATGTGAGTGCTTGATTCCATTGGTCTGTTCTCTTCAATATTAAACGAGCTCCACATTTATAATTTCTATTTTATATTTGAATATATAACTAAGTTAAAAATAATCTTAAAGTTAGGAAGTGAATATTGCTTTCATTAGCTATTTCTTTGACAATGCCTTTTGAAAGGAGGTCATTCTGTTTTGGAGTTTGTTTTCGGAGTTTTGGTTTCTTTTTCCCCCTCCCTCTTTAGGTCCAAAGTGGCATCATCACATCAAGCAGAGGCATTCTCCAGGAAAGGAATTAGCTGTCAAGATAACCCACCACTGACAGCAGGGTACACCACCCACCCACCCACCTGTCCTGCGACCTCTGCTCGCAGTTGCTGGTGTCTGCAGAGTGCGTGACCAAACCTGATTCTCGCGAGACCAACTGCTTCCTACTAAGTAAGCTAACTGCCATCACTAGGGCGGGAATCCGGGAGATCTAACCATGTTGAACCTCCTATTGCTCTTTGGCCTCACTGGGCTCCAGACAGACCAAAGTAAGTAGAAAAACCCTTTCTTGTTTTCTGGGGAAATGTTAGTTGTCATTTGCGAGGCTGAGCCCACTAATTATCGACTAGCACGACCAAAATTTAAATGGGAATTGAAAGTGGTCCCCCTAGAGCCTAGATGGGTTTTACTTTGGCTCAAGAGAAATAGCCTCCAGATTGAAGTTTCAGATAATGCTTTGCTTTGCGTTTCTAAAAATGTTAAAGGTTCAACCTCTTGTAATTGGAGCATAAAAAAGGTCTAAGTTTAATGAAGCATCTGGGTCCTATTGCCCCAAGGTTATTAGAATCTGCATGCACTCTTCCTGTTTCTTTTGACTAGTACTTGTTATGTCAAAAAGAAATGAGGAATTGAAAGAATGAAAAATATTAAAAATATGAAATGGCATATAAACTACTGATTTTGGATGGGAAAATGAAAAGAAAACTATGAGATGATGGCTGTTTTGCTAATATTTCATTTACACCTTGCAGATGAAGAAAAACAACCTGTACAAGTTACAGTTCCAGAGAAAATATGGTCAAAAATGAATGAAGAAGTTGAAACACATGTAATTAAGCATTAATATTTTTTTCTTATTTATTATATTTGCAATAAGTTATTTTTTAAGAAGTTAACCTGGCACATTTTATCCATGCACAGTTACTAAATTTTATAGCAAGATGAAAAAGCTCTTTTGAGAATAATCAAGATTTACAGAATTTTATAGAACTAGAGAACAATGATGTGAGATATCAAAGCCCCAGCTTCGATCTCCTCAAATTTGCTTCTATTTTGGGCATCCTTCAACAATCTCTGGCAAATCCTCTATGGGCATTTAATTTAAAGATATGTTATACTGTTTTTGGCATCTTTACTATAAATGCATTAATACTTAAAACGGCTTTCCATGACATCTTTGTTTATATTTATAACAAGGTCCTAAGTTCTTATTTTTTGGAGAAGGACATCATGCTTGGGAGGGTGGAGGGCAGGCGCAGGAGGGGAAGGCTCTGTAGGAGGTGGATTGATTCAGTGACTGGGGTAATGGGGATGAGTGTATCTGAGACAATGAGATTGGCACAGGACAGAACAGAGTTTAGGGCTGTTGTACAAAGGGTCACTATGAGTTGCAAGTGACTCGATGGCACAAAACGAACAACAAGTTCTTATTTAGAAAGCTTGATGTCTCTTTTACTGAATTATGAAATCATTCCTAAACATTCAAAACTATGTTACTTGAAATATCCCAATTTACTATTTTGATGGACTTGTAGTGATATGGAATTTTGAATAATATATTTTTAGAAATGATCCCCTTGTTTCAAAATACAAAGATTTTAAAAAACTCAAACAAACCCAATGCCTTTTATTCCATCCGAGACTCACACTAACCTTATAAGACAGAGGAAAACTTCTCCATACTGTTCCAAGGAAGTAAATACGGAAAATGGACTGCTGAATTTTTCTCCATAAGCGTGGCTAGAGGCATATAATTACTGATCTTTCAGTTAGCTGAGTCATTTAATATTTTCACTTATAATTACCATTATTAATAACTATAAATATTAAAGACATTTATAACAAGCATGAAATTCAGGGTAGTGGTTAGCCAAAATAAAAGAAAGGGAATTAATATTACTCTGAGAAAGGTAGGTTTGAAATTATTTGCAACAATTTAGAATATTTTATGTGCTTGATGAAACACTTCAGAATGAAGTGCTAATTGTTGTTGTTATGTGCCATCGAGTCGTTTGTGACTCATAGCGACCCTATGTACAAGAGCCTTAAATGCCGTTCTATCCTGTGCCAACCTCGCTGTCTCAAACACACTCATTCCCACCGCTCCACTCACAGAATTGATCCATCTCATCTACGGTCTTCCTCTCCTGCGTGGTTCCTCCACTCTCCCAAACCTGACGTCCCTCTCCAAGAACCAATCCCTCCTTGCAACATGCCCAAAATATGTCAGACAAAACTTGAGAATCCTTGACTCCAGGGAACATTCTGCCTTCACCCTCTCCAGGGCAAACCTGTTTGTTCTCCTAGCAGTCCATGGTATATTCAACACTCTTCTCCAGCTCCACAACTCAAAGGAATCAATTCTCTTTCTATCATCCCTATTCACTGTCCAACTCTCCGATGCATAGCACGTAATTGCAAAGACTATAGCCTGGATCATGCGCACCTTAGTTTCCAGCCTGACGTCATTGCACTTCAGTATTCTTGAGAGGTCCCTCACAGCTGACTTTCCCAATGCAATTCGTCTCCTGATTTCCAAGTGTTGACTGTGGAACCAAGTAAACAAAAACTGTTAACTATCTCAATCTCTTCACCATCCATACTGATGCTGCCAATTGGCTCAGTGGTGAGAATCTTTGTTTTCTTGATATTGAGCTTCAGTCTATATTGAAGACTGCAGTCCTTGACCTTCTGCAGCAAGCGCTTCAGGTCTTCCTCAGTTTTAGCAAGCAGGGTTGTGTCATCTTCATAATGCAGGTTGTTGAAGATTCTTCCACCAATCCTGATGCTGCATTCCTTCTCCTACATCCCAGTGTCTCGGATGATCTCTTCTGCCTACAGATTGAAAAGGTATGGAGACAAAATACATCCCTGACGGACCCCTTTCTTGATTTTGAACCATCCAGTGTCTCCCTGCACTGTTCTGACGACTGCCGCTTGGTCCAAGTATAGGTTTTGCATTAGCACAATCAAATGTGCTGGGATTCCCATTCTTCTCAGAGTCAGCCATAGCTTGTTGTGATCCACACAGTCAAAAACCTTTGCATAGTCAATGAGGCACATATAGACATTCTTCTGGTAGTCTCTGCTTTCTGCCAAGATCCACCTTACATTAGCTATAATATCCCTAGTACTGTGACCTCTTCTAAATCCAGCCTGCACATCTGGCAACTCTCTGTTAACATATTGTTCCAAACATTTTTGGATAATTTTCCGCAGATTCTTGCTTGCATGTTATATCAGTTATATTGTTCAATAATATTGTGCAAATATCTTACACGAAATTTAAATAACAAAAGCTTTCCTCCTAAGACCAAGAAAAACACAATCATACCCACTATTAGCTTTTTTTATCATTGTCCTTGGTATACCAACCAGAACAATAAATATGTATATGTATAAAATAATTGTAAAGAATGGATGCCTTTGAGCTGTGGTGTTGTAGAAGAGCACTGTAGCAAGCGTGCTCTTTAGAGGCATAGGTGATGAGGCTTTGCCTCACATACTTTGGGCATTTTGCTAGAGGGTCTATTTCCTGGAGAGTGACATCATGCTCTGGAAGGTAGAGCATCAGTGAAGGCGAGGAAGATCCTGAACCAGGTGGATTGACATCGTGAGTGGCACAATAAGCTCTAATTTGTCAGGATGTGTAAGGATAGCACAGAATAGGACAGTGTTCAGATTTGTTGTTCATAGGATCACTGTGAGTCATTCTCAACTCTAAGGCACCTAACAACAATACAGCATTAAATCTAGTAGTATGTACGTAAAAGTAGAATTGATAGAGCAATTAGAAAATGTTCTAAAAATGAGATTAAAATTTTAAAATCAACAGTGTTTCTATTCTTAATTCAACTCATTGTTATTGGGTTAGAACTAAATAATAGCTAGCTCTCCATTGGACTTCTAAGGCACTAATTCACATGGGAGGAAATTACCAATCTTTCTTCCTTGCAGTCTTCTGTGGATTCAAATCACCAAGAGGCTGGGGCTTTGAGCTAGAGTACCAACTCCCTAGTATTAAAAATCAAGTACACAGGAACCATAATTTGACCTTGAGTCTATCTCTCAATTTCAAAACCATCTCAGAAACAGATTTGAGGCTTTGGACATTAATGAATCAAGACCAGATGAGCTGTGGGAAAATATCAGGGATATCATCCAGGAAGAATGCAAAAACTCATTACAAAGACAAAGGAGGTAGAAAAGACCAAGATGGATGTCAGAAGAAACTCTAAATATTGCACTGAAGCACTGAGAAGCCAAAGCAAAGGAAGAAATCAAGATATTAAGGAGTTGAACAGAAGATTCCAAAGGGCAGCGCAGGAAGACAAAGTAAAGTATTACAATGAAAGGTGCAAGAACTCAGCATTTCTTAAGCTGAAGGAACTGAAGAACAAATTCAAACCTCACGTGCAATAATTAACAATGTTTTGGGTAGAATACTACATTATCCAGGAAACATTAAAAGAAGATGGAAAGAGTATACAGAGTCATTGTACAAAAGGAATTGGAGGACACAGAAGATTTTCAGGAAACAACATATGAGAAAGAACCTGTGGTGATGAAGGAGGAAGTTCAAGCTACTCTGAAAGAATTGACAAAAAACAAGGCCCCGGGAATTGATGGCATACCGATTGACATATTTCAACAAACAAATGCTGCCCTGGATGTACTCACCAAGTTGTGCCAAGAAAGCCGGAGGACAACCACCTGGCCTACTGACTGGAAGATATCTATGTTTGTTCCCATTCCAAAGAAAGGTGATCCAACAGAGTGTGGAAATTATCGAACTGTATCATTGATATCACACACAAGCAAGATTCTGCAAAATTATAAAAAAAAAAAAACACCACAAAAAACCCCAAACAACTGCACATCAACAGAGAACTGCCTGAAGTGCAGACTGGATTTAGGAGAGGCTGTGGCTCGAGGGATATTATAGCTAATGTCAGATGGATCTTGGCTGAAAGCAGAGAGTACCAGAGGAATGGCCATCTCTCTTTCACTGTCTGTGCAAAGGCAATTAACTGTGTGAATCACAACAAACTCTGCCTGACTCTGAGAAGAATAGGAATCCCAGAACACTTGATTGTGCTAATGCAAAACCTATACTTGGACCAGGAGGCAGTCAACAGAACAAAGCTAGGAAACACTGCATGGTTAAAAATTGGGAAGGGTGTGCATCAAGGATCTGTCCTATCTCCATATCTTTTCAATCTATTTGTGAAACAGTATATCTGGGAGGCTGGGCTCTATGAGGAGAAGTGTGGCATCAGGATTGGAGGTAGACTCATCAATAATCTGCATTATGCAGATGAC
>NW_006400029.1:270280-303470 GCF_000299155.1 Elephantulus edwardii
CTCGCTGAAACTGAGGAGGACCTGAAGTGCTTGCTGCAGAAGGTCAAGGACTGCAGCCTTCAATATGGATTGAAGCTCAACATCAAGAAAACAAATATTCTCACCACTGGGCGGATTAGCAGCAGCATGATGGAGGAGGAAGAGATTTATATTGTTGACAACTTCAGTTTGCTTGACTGTACAATCAACACTCTTGGTACCAGTAGTTAGGAACTTAAAAGATGAATTGCATTAGGAAAGTCTGCTGTCAGAGACCTCTCCAAGGTACTGAGGAGCAATGATGTCAGTCTGGAGACTAAGGTGCACCTGATACAGGCCATTGTCTATACAGTTAACCTACTATCCATCAGAGAGCTGGATAGTAACTTAGGATGATAGAAGGAGAGTTGATGCCTTTGAACTTTGGTGCTGGAGAAGAGTATTGAATATGGACTGTAAGGGGAACAAATAAGTTTTTCCTATAAAGAGTGAAGCCAGGCTGCTCCTGGGAGGCAAGGATTCTGAAGCTCTGTCTGACACATTTTGGACAGGTTGTAAGGCGGGATCAGTCCTTGCAGAGGAACGTCATGCTTGGGAGGGTGGAGGGACAGCACAGGAGAGGAAGACCCTTGATGAGATGGATTGATTCTGTCACTGGGGTAATGGGGATAGGTGTGTCAGAGACAATAAAATTTGCACAGGATAAAGCAGGGTTTAAGGCTGTTGTTCATAGGGCCACTATTAGTCTCAGGTGACTTGATGGCACATAATAACAGCATCAGCGACCAACTCCCTATAGATTATGCCACCCATGGTTTCTTTTAAATATTCTAGCTAACAAAAATATCTAAAATAATTTTTAAGACAAATATATTACAAAATATTGTATACATGATAAAGTTAGATAAATTAGCTATCTAAGGAGATGGCCGTATATTCAATGTTCACAGGTTGAGGCCCATAATATAAAGATGCCAAGACTTGAAATATTGACATATAGAGATTAAATAACTCATCTGTTAGAAACCTTCCTAAGTTTATTTTAGAATTAATAAGGTATATTAATGAGTATTAAACTCCAATATAGAACAAACACAATTTATAAAATCTGTAATTTTTATATATTAAGTGCAGATAATTTTTAAATTTCCTAATTAACATTTTCTATTTGATAGCTTTTATCCATATTATATAAGTTTTAAATATAAAGTTTAGAGATGGCCTCTATCTTCATTGAGTTTATGTAACAAATTGTATAAAAAAATCACCAGTTTTCATATTCTATTAGATGAATTTTTAAAAAAATAGCAGGTAGAAAATGACAAATAAAAAATTTTGTTATGAAATCCACTTTATTAAGATCAAATTCCATTGATATGAAAAAACGAATATTGAATTCCATATTTTCCCATTTATAGTAGTGTTTTAAGATTTAATTATTATTAATGCTTAGTGATTAACATCCTTCTCATTCTTTACCTTTTAAAATTTACTCCCTTGCCAGGTAGCCTACAACATTGTAATTGATGGAAGAACATACATTCTGAACCTAACGCAGAAGTAGGTGATTTAAATTTTTATATATAATCTTTTTTTAATTATATAGGATAAAATTATTTTGCACTTGGAAACGTTTCTAGTTTTATACTTTTTTAAAAACTTTCAAGTACATATAGACAATATCTAGAGTTGTTGTTATTGTGTACTGTGGAGTCAGACCCAACTCATAGCTGACCCACAAAGCACATTTTCAGAGGCAGTTAAGCACAAGGAGGAGATTGCCCATCCTTCTCCCACTGGAGCATCTGGAGGCCTCAAATCACATGCCTTTGGGATTGCAGTGCAGCTTCTTGCCACTAGGCCATCAGTGTTCCCTGATATCTAGAGTATCAATCTACAATTTGTGTTCTCATTTTTTTTCACATTTGTACCAGAATTCTGTTAGACTATCTTTGCTTTATTCTAGAAGGTTATGTACTTGTTTTTATTAACTGCTCAAAGGCTTTCAGCTATGTAAAACACAACAAATTATAGATTCCTTTGCAAATAATGAACATTCTAGAACACTTTATCTTGTTTATGTGGAGTGTGTAGTATACAAAGACCAATAAGCAGTGATTTGAACAGAATAAATTGATACTAACAATAGAACTATACTGTAGGATTAAGGGAGTTCTGGTGGCCTAATGGTATAGAGTTGTGCTATCAACCTAACAGTGCTATCTACAAATTGCTCCACAGGAGAAAAATGGATAATCTCCTCCCATAACATTAACTACCTCTGAAAACCTGCTGAACAGTCAGCTATGAGTTGGAGGGCCAACTATGAGTCAGTGGAACAATAACACATGATTAAAGGGAGCAAAGGTGTGTGTATGTCAAGGTTTTATTCTTTTACCATATCTACTTAATTTATATGCAGAGCAAGTAAAGAGAAGGTAGGGTATAGAAAAATAATTTGCAATAAAATTTGAAGGAAAGTACATTAACAACCTGAACTATGCAGATGATACAATTTTACTTGCTGAAAATTAAAAAGCTGTGATGGACTTACTGATAAAGATCTAAGATTTGATGAGAGCTTCCGGTATGCATTGTTGTTGTTGTTACATGCCATTGAGTTGCCTATGACTCAGAGCGACACTATACACAAATTATATAATGAACACCACATTAGAATAGCAAATTGAAGGGCTAAGACTATCTGAAAGGAATAAATGATTAGACATTATATGTACAACAATCTTATATGCCAATTTACAATCTTAAACAAGACGTGCAGTGCATTACAAAGTGAATTGAGGGAAGAACGTGTGTATTGATGAAAATCCAACTTTTCTGTAGACTCACTAAAATCACAATTAAAAGGAAAATAAATCGAAAGCTTGCTATGCTTGACGTTTCTGCTATAGAGAACTTCCTTAAAGTGCTAAAGATCAAGTATGCCACTTTCATATTTAAGGTACCATGATATTCATTAGAATGTGGGACACTAAATAAGGAAGTTGAAGAATTGAATTCTTTGAATCATAGTGTTAGTGAGGAAGATTGTGTATGTATGATGAACTACAAAAGAATGAAATAAATCTATCCTGGAAGAAGTACAGTGATGATTATCCTTAGAAGAGAAACTAGCAAGAGTCACACACATACTTTGAACGTGTTACAAGAAAGCGTCAGTCTTTCAAAACAGAAATTATTTTTTAATAAGTACATAATTAGAAAAAAAGAGGAAGATACTACCATGATGGATAAGTACAACACTAATTGTGAGATTGATGCAACACAGGGTACAACGTTTGTTCAGTTGTATTGTATACGCATGGTTACTATAAGAAGAATCATATTTAAGACACCTAACAACACCATTGTTTCTTGGAGGGATGAAATTAGATAAATTTTTTTAAAAGATTGATTTCATGTGACTTTCTTTAGAATTCCATCATCTTCAACTAAGTACTTGAAAGATGATGGCAGACGCCAGAGCGAAATATGTATTCATTTCTGTTTTACAATGCATTTTTGTTGGGTACCATTGAGTCTGAATCAACTCATAGCTGACCATCTGGTAGGTTTTCTGAGGAACTTAATTACATGGGAGGAGATTGCCCATCTTTCTCCTGTGGGGTATCTGGTAGATTCAAACTATGTGCCTTCAGAACCGCACTACAGTTTCTTACAATGCCTTATGGCTCTACAATGCAATTGTAACTAACCAAACTCAATCATATCTTATTGTTGTTGTGTATCATAGCATCAGAACTGATCCAGGGCTGACCCTCCAGAGGGTTTTCAGAGGCATGTGATTACATGTGAGGAGATTTCCTATCCTCCTGTGGAGCAGCTGGTGGCCCCGAACTGTGTCTCTTTGGGGTTGCAGTGCAGCTTCTTGCCAATAGGCCTCCAATCCTAGCTAATAATATTTGGGGGAAACAAGCACAGCCAGTTTGTTGTGGATTGCCTTCTAGTCGAGCATGACTCATAGCAACCCTATGAACAAAAGGCCTGAAGCCTTTCTATAACTATCGATATTTATCAAAGTTCACATAGTTTCTAGAGGCATGTTGTTTAGGAAGTGGATGCCACTCCTGCTTCCAAACCTATATAATTAATATTTGTTATTGTTAGGTCCCATTGGACAAATACAACTTATAACATCCCTATAAACAACACATCTGAACCCTATCCTATCCTCGTATCCTATGCCATCCTCACATTTTTTGAAACATAAGAGTCCATTGTAATATCAGTGCCATCTGTTTGAGGTTATTCTTCTCTTTTGTTGCCCATCTATCTTCCTAAGCTTGATATCCTTCTCTAAGGAATAAACTATCCTAGCAACATAACCTAAGTATGTGAGACAAAGCTTTATCACCTTTCCCATCAAGGAACACTATGGCTTTACTTTTTCCAAGACATAATTGTTCTTTTGGTAGTACATGGCAGTACTCTTCTCCTACACCACAGCTCAAATACATAAATTCCTTTTCTGTCATCCTTAGTTACTGTCCAGCTCTCAGATGCAAAATAAGTGATCAGAAAGACCATGGCCTGAATCTGATTCACATATGGACTTCACCTGATGAATTGCATAGAAATCAGATTGTGAAAAGAATTGTTGGAGAAGCTCTATATAAGCAGTCATGAGCCAGGAGTGGACTCTGGAACAGACCATCAATTACTTCTGTGCAAGATCAAATTGAGGCTGAAGAAAATGAAAATAATTTAAAATGAGAAGTATTAAAGTATTATCACTAACATAAAAATTAGATATTATAGTGGCACTTTAAATAATGGTTAGAATAAACTTCTAAAACATAATTTATATCATACATAGAATTTATAGCCAGAATAATTTTATGTATAACAAATTTTGCAAACTTTTTATCTAAGGTAAATGATGCTTGTTTGCAGGAAGACATCAACATATGATGCAAAATATTTTTTATTTGAAAGAAAAAAGTTCTATTTTTACAATAAATACATATATCCAGATAGAATCTCACAAACATTCAATACTTTTGAATACTAATTGATAGGCATATAATTAGTCAGAGATCAGGTTTAAAATATAATATGAATAATCTTTAGCATTAGAACAAAAAGTAAAGTATGTCAAATGTTACAGAACATAACACATGAGTTAAAATACTAATATTATTGTTGTATGTGGCATCGACTTAACTATGACGCCTAGTGACCCTCTGAAAGTTGCCCTATCCTAAGCCAACTTCACCATCCATGACCCCATTGTCACATTCAGTGTGCCAATCCATCTCATCCAGCGTCTTCCTATTCTGTGCTGGCCCTCTACCCTTTCAAGCATGATGTCTTTCTCCAGGGACTGATCCCCCTTGGCAACTTGCCCAACGTATGTGATATGGAGTTTCAAAATCTTTGCCTCCAAGGAGGTTTCACCTTCTCCAGTACAGATATATTGAGTTTTGTCTTTTAAACTTAAAATAATATATTGTTGTTAGGTGTCATTGAGTTCAACTCATAGTGACCCTATGAAAAACAGCCTTGACCCTTGCCCTATCCTGCACCACCCTTAACTCTGATATTGTTGAGCTCCTTGTCTCATGGTTACTGTGTCAGTCATCTCTCAAAGGATCTTCATCTCATTTGCTGACCCTCTACCTTTCTAAACATATCTTTCTCCAAGGACTGGCCCCTTTTAACAGCATGTCCAAAGTATGTGAGAAAAAGGTATAGAATATAGAAAATAATTAATGAATATGCAATTGATAAATAACAAATACAAATAATACATCTCTTTTCTAGCAAAAGGTCAATCAAAGGTCACTTAAATTAGAGCAAACAGATTTAAAAAGCAAATCCTCCTTTTATTTGAGATGGAGCTGACTCATAGCTAACCTCCCCAAATTAGCTTTTCAAGACTTTAAAAGCCAAGTGAGGAGATTGCACATCTTCCTCCTTAGGAGTCACTGGTGAATCCAAAAGGCCAGAGAGTTGTGGCCTTTGGGTTAGCAATGCAATTCCCCTGGAGACTTCCTTCAGAGTTCCCTGAATGGAGACTAGAGACTAGCAAAATAATTGGAATAATCACCATGTTCTCAACCATTCAACAAAAGTTAAAACTAGAACATAATTACCAGAATTTCATGAAAACATAATTTGAAAATTAAATAACAGTCCTATATGCAAAGGTATTCAGCTATGCTATGGATAGTATCAGGAATACTATAACACTTAATTATGCACTTGTAGAACCTATACATTGACCAAGATCAATCATTTGAACAGGGTCAGAGCACCCGGCATGTTTTAAAACCTGAACGAGTGTGCATTAAAGTTGTCTCTTTTATTCATAACTATTTGCATGCTAATCAAATAATTTGAGCAGCTGGAATATATTAATAAGAATGTGGCATCAGGATTGGAGGAAGAATAATCAACAAACTACACTATATAGATGTACAGCCTTGCTTGCTAAATGTGAAGAGGATTTGAAGCACTTACTGAAGATCAAAGACGTCAGAATGGGTTATACCTCAGTATTAAGAAAAGAAAAATCTTCATAATTGGTCCAATAGGCAGTGTTATGATAAGTGGAAAAATGGTAAAATTTGTCAAGTTTTCATTTTACTTAGATCCATAATCAACACTCGAGGAAGCAACAATCAAGAAATTAAAACATGTATTGCATTCGGAAAAATCTGTTGTCATGGATCACTTTAAAGTATTAAAGAGCAAAAGTGCTAGTTTAAGGACTAGGTTAAAGATTGTAGCTATGATGGTCATACTGAGTAATTTGTTTATTGATCATTTTCTAATTCTTAAACATAGTCCTAAATTTGGAAGCAGGAGTGGCATCCGCTTCCTAAACAGCATGTCTCTGGAGAACTTTGAGGTCTTTTGCACATAGGGTTGATTTGAGTCATGCTTGATTGGATGGCAATCAACAACAACAGTTCTAAATGCTTGGTATCTATTAATTAATGAAACACTTAACCAACACTGAACATATATTATCAAATGCAACTGACAGTTATATACTTAATAAGTGGATTAGTAAGGTTACAAGGTGTTAGTGGAAAAACAAGTAGGAGAAATGTAGAATATGATAATAAATATAACTTGAAAGTCATATACTTTCATGATAAAGTTATACTTAAAGTAATTTGTTAAGATAGACCTTATTGAGAAAGCAATACATAAGCAAAGACTTGACATACAGGAAATAATGAACCATGAGGAAAAACATGACAGGAAGCGGAAACTCTTCATACAGATAGCCTGAGGAAAAGCCTACTTATTATCTTTGAAAGACAGATAGAAGATTAGTGTATCTAAAGAGATAGAAGGTTAGTGTATCTGAAGTGAGAGAAGACAGATCTTGAGCTAGGGTGTTTTTTTTTTTTTTAAATCAATTTAGCAGAAAAAGTAAAAAAGGTTTATTTAGGCATACCTTGTGAAAAGGAAAAGAGGAAAAGACCTCTGCCATGGTGATAGCAGAAAAAGAAATCAAAGTGTCAGCCCCTACCCCCCCAAAAAAGAGTGACTTCAGATGGGAACTGTCTTTGTTGACTCCTGGTCTTGTGAGACCTGCTCATGGTCCCGCCCCACCAAAAGTGTAGTGTGATTGGCAGGAGAGAGGGCTACTTCCTGGTGTATTTTGGCTCCTTCTGGAAATACTGTCAAATTAACACACATGTAATGATTTCTTTCCCATTTCCTAGGAGACTCCAGCCTCCTTCTATGAAAGAGAGAAAGACTAAGTAGAAATTAAAGCCCTTAGCATGTCCTTCCTGAGAAGTATTCGGCCTTGATTCTTATGGGAATTGGGGGAAGAGATCTTTCTGGCTACTTGGTGCTGAGTGTAGGTCTGTCTGCCTACAGGTTCAGGGCCCATTCTCTCCTCCATCCCTAAAAGTGACTTCTGTCTTGTCAATAAGAGAGAGAGAGGCTGGTAATCTTTTGCAATTATTATCTTGTTGTGCACTTGTTGCAGTCTAGAAGAGATATGGTTCACCATCCAGGTCAAGATATATGGACCAAAGATTAATAGAAGTACCGTAGTAGTTAACGATGGGCCTTTGAGCTAGTATTTTTTTTCTAAAAAGAATTTTAGAGCAAAATTCATGTATTCAAAGACTCTTAAGAAGCACTTTCCCTGCCTTACTTTTCAGAACCTTTTTACATCATAATTTTAGAGTCTATGGTTATCAAGGTGCAGGAAGTATGAAACCTCTTAAACAAAATTTCCAGGTAATGATTTTTACTTATGTTTATGTTCTAAAATTACACTTTAATTTTGTCATGAAAGTTTTCTTTGATCATTTTACTTGGGGTACACATCTAGAGTACAGAAAGATAAGGTGAAAATTTATTTTGGATTAGTATAAATGCAATCATTCCGAAAAGATGTTTTGATGGTATGTCAGTTTCATATGGAAAAAGTAGGCTATTTAAAGAAACCGTATACTTTCACAGAGCAGACGAAAGAGTGAGTTTAGAGTTGAATAGCAATTCATCAGTAATTGACAATTTATAGCTCTAATTTAACCATCAGGTATGTTTTTCTGCACATGACTAAACTTGATTAAATGAATAAAATTGCTACACATTTCTACCAATATACCCGTCCTTTGTACAAGTGGGGAAATCCTTACCCTTTCTTCAAAATGAAGAGATTTAGAATCCTAAAAGCCATTGTATCCACTATCTTAATTTCTCTTCAGTTCTGTCATAATCCTACTCAATATCATGCTACCTAAGAATAAATTATAAAACTAACTTTCAGAAACTTGTACCTAAACAACAGATAAGAGGGAAATAAAAGGAAAATATTTGCTATGTGCAAATAAAGACATGCAGATATCAAGCAAAGAGAAAATAATCAAAACTACAGCAGTCCTGATCTTTATAAAGTGGTCATGAAGCCATATTGATAGCTATCGCTTCTTTCTTCCACTACTTACTTTCTTTTTCTTTTGCCCCCTACAAAATCTGTCTGTTCAATGACATAACGAACCCAAGTTGTGGTCTTTAATAGACCCATGATTATATATTCTGTGTAATTTATTGTGTACGAAAAGTCACTGGAATGCAAAGCAACATTTTGTGAAGGGTTATTAGATCTAATTGTGTCACATGCTTACTTTAATTTCTTGATTCTTGGACCCATGGACACAGTTGCTATCACAGTGTGCTTAAATATAGCAAGAATTAGGGGGATGCTACAGAAACAGGTGGTAGTTTGTTGTTTAGTGCATAGGATTCCTCTGAAATGGAACCAGTTCACAGGAACCTCACCACAACAAACAGTAGATCTGAACCGGAAGATTAGCAAGCTATATACCAATAGAGATTAAGCAATCTAAATAATAGAATGATAGAAAAATGAATAGACCCAGGAGCAGCATTAAATGTGCCAACAAAGGCATAATTCGAGTTCTAGAAGAAGGCAAAAAAAAAAATGTTCAAAGAAATAATAGCTGAAAACCTGTGAAATTTATGGCAAAGCACTAACTTTAATATCCAGAAAATTAAATGAATCCCAAGTAGAATAAGTAGAAATATATTTTAAGACATATAATAGCAAAAATTATAAAAGTAAAATTAAGGAGATGATCAAGAGAAAAATAAGCAAGAGCAGCAAGAGAAAAAGAAATCCTTGTGGCAATTCCAGTAAGGTATACTAGGAGATTTATCAGCATAAATAAGTGAAGCCAGAAACAATAGAAAAACTTAAAGATTAAATATGCAAACACACAAGGATAGTATATACAATAAAACTATCTTTCAAAAATGAAGGTAAAAACATTCTAAGACAAACAAAACTGAGAGAATCTGTTGCCACAGACCTGCCTGACAAGAAATAATAAATTCTTCAGAAAGAAAGAGATTCCTATATTGTGATTCAAATAAATGTACAAACCCAAATAACACTGATGAAGTTATATATGTAGCTATAAAAACATTATGAGGCAGCTCTGGTGGCTTAGTGGTAAGGAGTTGTGCTGTCAATACAAAGGCAAGGATTTTTAATCCACAAGCTGCTCCACAGGAGAAAGATGGGCAGTCTCTTCTCATAAAATTTCCTGCCTCTGAAAACCCACTGGAGAGTCAACTATAGGTTAGTTCTGACTCAACAGTACACAATAAAAACAATACCATTCATAACCGTAGTACCATACAAATGGGGGAAAGTGAATAGGGCTATAGAAATAATGTTTGTGTGTTTTACTGGAGGAAAAGTAGTACATATCTGAAGCTGATCCAAATAAGAAATATGTACAAAGTAAGACAAAAAGAAATTACTTAAAAAAGTAACTAGAACCCCAACACAACTCATTAATGATTGAAGATCTTTCACTTTCCCCCAGATCTCTACAAGCATAACCCCAAAGCTGATCTCTTCTGAAAATGTATCCAAAGTTTGTTCCTCCTAAGAAACATTCTGAAATTTATTTCTAGCTCGCTCACTCATTGCTAGTTAAATAGTTGACCTTTCAGAAAGTTTTCAGTAATTGTAAATCACATTGGAAGAAATTACCCATCTTTCTCCTTAAGTGGATTAGAACCTCCTGCTGTCGTGTTCTTACTCACCAGGCTACCAAAAGGAATTTCTTGTATACAAGTAGTGAATTTTACTTTTAATCACAGTTCATTTTAATTCCTGATTTTCCATTTGGTTTTTTAATTATAATTTCTGCTTTTTATTGTTACTCGCAATCTGATGCCATACTAGTTATACTCACCTTCTTTAAATATGACATCCTTTAATGCTTTGAGTATATTTATAATAATCTCTTAGTTACTGTTTTCTGTTAGGTTAAAGATATGATGTTCTTACAGAGATTTTCTGTTGCTGGTTTGTTTTTACTTGGGGTATGGGTCATATTTTTTTGTCTCTTCATGTCTTCTTGTTTTTTACTGGACTTGGACATTTTAGATTCTATCTAATAGCCACTCTGGGTACTTCCCTACACTACCTTTGGGGCTTATGTTACCTTTGGTGGTTTTGTTTCTTGATTATTTCTTCTAATTAAGTTTGTTCCCTTTTCTAAGATAACTAATTTGAGAAGTGTGCTTTTTGTAAAATAACAAACACCAAAAAAACTCATATGGATCACTCAGACAATTTGCTAATTCAGCAGTTTCTCTTTCTCTCACTTATTGCCATTGTCTAGTCAGAACTGACTCCTTTTTAATTGGAATATTTTTAAATTATTAAATTTTATTAATTTTAATGAACATTTATGGAGATTTTGGGTTTCCATTCATTCATTGTTGCACTATTTTCTCTAACCCTGCTTCCCAGTTCGTTCTTTTTTCCCCCCCCTTGAAAGTCTGTTTTAATTGTCCAATTGCCACAGTGCTTATCTAAGCCAGTTCTGATTAATTTCCTTTGTCAGTGTGTC
Source organism: Elephantulus edwardii (assembly GCF_000299155.1). Lineage (NCBI taxonomy): Eukaryota > Metazoa > Chordata > Mammalia > Macroscelidea > Macroscelididae > Elephantulus > Elephantulus edwardii. Next base: position 281,650 of record NW_006400029.1, read on the forward strand.
CCTTGCCATTCCCTATCACTCCTCCCTGAGAGAGACTTCACCCTGAGTCATAATGAAAAGGGGATGGCGTATTCTCTTAGCTACTTCCTGCTGAAAAGGGACACTGTGGGTTTCAGGGTGAAGATCTTCTCTCACTACTCTAAAGGGCCCCTTTGGCAGTAGGAAACACATAGACTATTATGGAGATTGATTTTGGAATTTAGAAGCACTGTTATCAAATGTGCTTAGCCGTACATGTTCATATCCTTGAAGTTGGATCATGGAAGTGTTGCAGGCTAGAAGACACAAATTTAATAAGTTAAAAGTACATGAGTCAAACTTTAATTGTAATTTTAATGAAAGTTTACAGAAAAGTTGGATTTCCATTCAATCATTGTTGCATATTTTCCTCCCAACACCCCAATTCACTTTTCCCCCCTTATATGTATTTTTCTTTTTTTAATTAATTTTAATAAACATTTACAGAGATTTTGGATTTCCATTCATTCACTGCTGCACTTTTCTCTTTGCCCACCCCTCCCCACCAGTTCGCTCCCTTCTCTGAAAAGAAAAAGAAAAAAAAATGCCTTCATTGGTATACAATTCCCCTATCCCTTCCCCCACCCCCCCACCCCAAGTACACTTCTCTCTGCAACCTTAATTCTGGGTTCCTGTGCTAACCATATTCATAACCAATTCATATTCATAACCAATTTACTTTTTAAAAAATATTCATTCATTGTTGCACAACTTCCTCTCTCTCCCACCCTCCCCTTCCCCCAGTCCACTTTGCAGTGCACCTCTTATTCTGGATTATTGTCATACAAATAATGCCTAATCATATATTCCTTTTAAACAGTTTTCTCCTTCATCTGTGCCAATGCAGCATACATAATCTAAACCCTCTTTTAATGGTTTTCTCCCAACTCCCCATGTCAGTCCTGTTTTATATCAATCCTATTACATAGTATTTGTCTTTTTGTAACTGAGATATTTCACTCAGCATAATATCTTCAGGGACACCCATGAGTTTCTTATTTTTCAGTTCTGCATAGCTTGGAACACTTAGAAGCCCTAATCCACAATATAAACAATCTTCCAAGCATCATGAAATATTTTACAATTGTTGTTGTTGTTGTTATGTTTCGTTGAGTCGCTTGCAACTCATAGCGACCCTATGTACAACAGCCCTAAACTCTGCTCTGTCCTGTGTCAGTCACACTGTCTCTGACACTCCCGTCCCGATTGCCCCAGTCACTGAATCTATCTACCTCATAGAGGGCCTTCCCCTCCTGTGCTGTCCCTCCACCCTCCCAAGAATGATGTCCTTCTCCAAGGACCAGTCTCTCCTTACAACATGTCCAAAGTATGTTAGACGAAGCCTCAGAATCCTTGCCTCCAAGGAGCCGCTCGGTTTAAACCTTTCCAGGATGAATCTGTTTGTTTTCCTAGCAGTCCATGGTACACTGAATACTCTTCTCCAGTACCATAGCTCAAAGGCATCAATTCTCCTTCTATCCTCCCTAGCCGTTGTCCAACTCTCTGATGCATGACAAGTGATTGCAAAGACCATGACCTGTATCAGATGCACCTTAGTCTCCAGAGTGATGCCATCACTCTTTAATACTTTGGAGAGGTCCCTAACAGCAGACTTTTCCATTGCAATATGTCTTTTCATTTTCTGGCTTCTGGTGCTGAGAGTGTTGACTGAGGAGCCAAGCAAACTAAAGCTTTGAACAATCTCAATCTCTTCACCATCCATCCTGATGCTGCCAATTGGTCCAGTGGTGAGAATCTTTGTCTTCTTGATGTTGAGCTTCAATCCATACTCAAGGCTGCAGTCCTTGACCCTCTGCAGCTAGGGCTTCAGGTCCTCCTCAGTTTCAGAAAGCAGGGTTGTGTCATCTGCATAACGCAGACTGTTAATTGATCTTCCACAGGTCCTGATGCCACACTTCTCCTCATAGTGCCCAGCCTCTCAGATATTGTGCTCTGCATACAAGTTGGAAAAGTATGGATATAGGACACATTCATGGCATACACCCTTCTCAATTTTGAACCATGCAGTGTTGCCCTGGTCTGTTCTGATGACTGCCTCTTGGTCCAAGTATAGGTTGGTTTCACATTAGCACGATTAAATGTTCTGGGATTACCATTCTTCTCAGAGGCAGCCACAGTTTGTTATGATCCACACAGTCAAACGCTTTTACGTAATCAATGAAATACAGATAGACATTCTGCTGGTATTCCCTGTTCTCAGCTAAGATCCATCTGACATTTGCTACAATATCCCTAGTATCAGGACCCCTTCTAAACCCTGCCTGGACTTCTGGCAGTTCTCTGCTGATAAGCTGTTCCAATCATTTTTGAATAATCTTCAGTAGAATCTTGCTTGCATGTGAAATCAATGATATTGTTCTGAGGTTTCCACACTCTGTTGGGTCACCCTTCTTTGGAATGGGAACAAATATAGATCTTTTCCAGTTAGTTGGCCAACTGGTTGCTCTTCAGATTTCTTGGCACGACTTGGTGAGCACGTCCAGGGCAGCACCTATTAGCTGAAATCCGTCAACTGGTATACCTTATATTCCTGGGGCCTTATTTTTTTATATTTCTTTCAAAGCAGCTTGAACGTCTTCCTTCATCACCATAAGCTCTTACTTATAAACTATTTCATGAAATTCTTGTGTCTGCCAGTGCCTTTAGATACAGTGACTCAGTATATTCTTTCCATCATCTTTTAATACTTCCTGGATCATTTAATATTCTGCCGAAAGCATCCTTGATTATAGAAACTTGAGGTTTGAATTTGTTCTTCAGTTCCTTGAGCTTAAGAAATGGTGAATGCGTTTGGCCCTTTTGATTTTCTGACTCCAACTCCTTGCACATTTCATTGTACTATTTTGTCTTGTCATCCTTGCTGCCTTTTGGAATCTTCTCTTCAGCTCTTTAGTATCTTGAATTCTTTTTCTGCTTTGGCTTCACTGCACTCCAGTGGAGTCTTCAGAGTTTCTTGTGACATCCGTTTTGGTCTTTTTTTTCCTCTTCTGTCTTCATAATGGCCATTTGCACTCTTCCTGGATCATACCTTTGACATCCTCCCACAACTCATTTGGTCTTTGCTCATTGGTGTTCAGGGCATCAAACCTGTTCCTGAGTTGGTTCAGAAATTCAGGTGGATAACTCCAAGTCATGTTTTGGTTCCCGTGGATTCGGTTTAATTTTCCTCAGCTTCAGCTTGAACTTGCATATGAGTAGTTGGTGGTCTGTTCCACAGTCAGTTCCTGGCCTAGTTTTCACAGCTGATATTGAGCTTCTCCTACGGTTCTTTCCACAAATGTAACTAATCTGATTCCTATGCATACCATCAGGTGAAATCCATGTGTATAACCTGTGTTTATGTTTCTTATAAAATGTATTTGCAATGAATAAGTCATTGTACAAAATTCAGTCATTCTGCCTCCAGCTTCGTTTCTGTCACCAAGTCCATGTTTTCCAACCACTGATTCTTCTTCTCTGTTCCTAACTTTTGCATTCCAGGCACCTATTATTATCAGTGCATCTTGATTGCATGTTTGATCAATCTCTTGACTCTAAAAGTTGGTAGAAATCATCTATTTCCTCCTCTTTGGCTCTGGTTGTTGGTGCATATATCTGAATGATAGTGGTATTCACTGGACTTCCTTGTATGTGTAGGGATATGTTGTTGTTGTTTAATGCCGTCGAGTCGTAGACGACTCATAGCGACCCTATGAACGAACAGCCTGAGCACTGTTCATCCATAGAGTTTCCAGAGGCAAGCCATTTTGGAAGTGGATGCCGCTCCTGCTTCCAGGCTTGATTTAGTCGGGAATCTCCAGCCAACACTGTCCACCATGGGTGCCCATTACCACGATTGGCACATCATGGATATTATCCTGTCACTCACAGTATTGTATTTCAAGATGGATCTAGAAATGACTTTTTTAACTATGAAAGCAACCCCATTTATATATGTATATATTTATTAATATATAGAGTTGTAAATATATATAGTTTTATAAATATAAATATAGTTTTAAATATATATATTGTTTTAAATGTTCTTCCTCAAACTTACCATTTTTGCAACATTAAATTGCAACGTTAAATCAATTATGAAACAAACATTTTATAATTTTTACCTTGATCTCATAGTGTATTCTATTTATAAAATAAAATTAAGACAATTAAATTCTAGGAAACATTCTGAAGAATTCGGACAAATGTTCAGCTAATAATCTTAGAAATCCATTTTTCAAGCAATGAGAATGTTACAAATATACACAAATATGCATTGTTGTTCTTGTTGAATACCATCCAGATGACCCTCTAGTGGGTTTTCAGAGGCAGTAATTGCAAAAGAGGAAATTGCCCATCCTCCTGTAGAACTGTGTGGATTCAAACTGTGTGCCTTTGGGATTGCAATGCAAATTCTTAACACTAGGCCACCAGAGCTCCCTAAATGATTGAAAATTGTATGTTTAATATGAATTGTTTTAATAAATGTGTATTTTTTTTTTCAGAATCTCTGCTTTTACCAAGGATTTATTGAAGGTTTTAAAAATTCCATGGTGATGGTTAACACATGTACTGGACTCAGGTCATGAGATAGATATTTGTATATATTATTTTATGTAGTGCAAATTAACAAATTTATTTTCCTTAATTTTAAAAATTTAGTATTCAGCAGTTCTCCAGTGAGTCATGATTAGTGTGGAAAACTTTATTAAAAAAATCACAACATGGACATTCTTATTAGGCTGTAGTTTTATTCTGTGTTAAGATTTTTAATATATACATGAAGTTAAGACAAGTGAAATTTGATCTTAAGTATAGAAAAAAAAAATATATATATAAAGACCATGAAGACTGTTGGTTTTCGTACTGTGCATTGTCAAGCACTCTAAGAACAACAGATCTGAACCCTGTCCTATCCTGTGCTATCTTCATCCTCTCTGGCACACTTGAGCCCATGACTCCAGTCACTGTGTCATTCTGTCTTGTTGAGAGTCTTCCCCTCTTTCATTGATCCTCTACCTTTCCCAGCATGATGAGTCATTCCAAAGAATAGCCTCTCCTAACAACATGCCCAAAGTATGTAACTCTAAGCTTTCACCATTCTTGCCTCCATGGATCATTCTGACTGCCCTTTTTCTGTATTGGAATACTAGTATTTTGAAAAAAACAAACAACTACTATTTTGAAAAAACAAACTATTACTGTTTTACTTTGTTTGCTTTTGAATATTCACTAAATTTTGGATATTCAGTAATTTTTTTCTACTTGACTTCTAAAAATGATCTGAATACCATTAGAACGGTTTAAAATATAGTTATATTTTTTAAAATTAGAGTATTTATTATGTATGCAAGCTTGGAAGCAGGAGTGGCATCCACTTCCAAAATAGCTTGACTCCAGAAACCCTGTGAACTTAGAGAAACAAAGTTATACAAGTGTTCAGGTCTTTCCTTCATAGGATCACTATGAGTTGTCTACGACTCAATGGCACTTAACAACAAATAACAACATGCAAGATTTAATTAATTCATTCAAGTTAGCTAAAAAGAAAATGCCTTAGAATCTGCTCTGGTCTTCTTCCGCCTCCCCCCCACTTTTTTATTGATTTACATATAATAATTGTGTACATTGTACTTCATTCATGTACTTGTGTTTTATGCAATCTTCATTTACATTGTGTTTTCTACAGTCATTCATATACATTGGATTTTACATAGTTTTTATTTCTCTATGCTTATGATTTTCAAGTCCCTATTGAGTCATTCCTATTCCTTTACCACCCTCATCTGCCCACTAAACTCTCCTATCCTAATGATTTCCACTTTTTCCCTTTCTAAGCACCCTTCCAGCTTCTCCCTTTCCCTTTTGGGTATAAACTAAAACTTTTGGAAAAAAGTTATTTACTTTCTTTTTTTGAATTTATAGAGGCTTACTACAGTTTGAAAATACCACTTATGGAATTGAACCCCTAGATTCTGCTGTTGGATTTGAACATATGATTTATCAAGCCAAACCTAATAATACAGGTGTTTCATTGTATGTGGAGGAGGTGAAGTCAAGAGACCTGCCCTATAAAATACAAAGTGTAAAGGTAAGTGATTATGTAATAAACTTTATTATTATAATTGTACATCAACATAAGCAATATATTTTCTTTGGTAAACAAATATATTTATTAGCAAACAGTGGTGATCAATGACTTATTCCATTCTTCATGTACTTCAAGAAAGGCTTTTACTTTAAATCTGCTGTTCTTTCTCATATAGTCAAACTTCTCACATTATTTTCTCTGCAAATAGCTTGAATAGGTATGGTGGAAGTATACAACCCTGAGGCATACCTTTTATGATTTTAAGCTATGCTAGATCTCTTTATTCTCTTTGAATTAATGCTTGTTGGTTATATATTGCATGAACACAATAAAATCTATTTAATTCTCATTCTTAATGTTATCCATAGTTTCTTATTGTCTACAGAGTCAAAAGCCTTTGCATAGACAATAAAACATGGGTTAACATCTTTCTGATATTCTCTGCTTTCAGCCAAGATCCACCAGATATCAGAAACTATGTCTCTTGTTCCCTAACTTCTTTTGAATCCCATTTGAATTTCCGGCAGTTTCCTGTCTATTTTTGTCTCCAGCCATTTTTATATTATCCTTGGTAAGATCTTGCATTCCTGGGATATTTATGATATTGTTCAATAATTTACACTTCCTGTTGGATCCAAATATGGGTCCCTTGTGGTCAATGGACAGCCAGGTAGCTATCGTCCAAATTTTTCTGTATACAGAAGTGAGCTCATTACACTTTGTTAATTGATATTCTGTCAGATCCTGAAATCTTGTTTTTCACCAGTGTTTTCAGTGCAGTATAGACCTATTCCTTCACACCACCAGTTCTTAATCATTATCATTAGATATGACAATATATAGTGAGAAATAAATTAAAAACAAATTTTATAAATAAAAATATATGCATATTGTGTACTGTCAAGGCAGAACCAACTCATAGCTGACTCTCCAGTGGGTTTTCAAAGGCAGTAAATTGCATAGGAGGAGACTGTCTATCTTTCTTTGATGGAGCAGGTGGTGAATTTGAACCATGTGCCTTTGGGTTGGCAGTGTAGCTCCTTATCACTAAGCACCCAAGAAATCTTTTATGAAACATGATATGAGAGAAAGAAAATGATCCTTTCAGTGATGGATTTTCCAAGTCTACTGGGTAAACAAAAATGTACTTTGTTACAAAAAAAAAGAAACATGTTTTCATTTTAGAGGTTACATGGTATAAACCCCAAATGTATTAAAGTTACAAATTTAAAAAAAAGAAAACAATTAAAAATCTGAGTTAAAATAAAATAAAAGGATGAGTTAATTTTTAATTTGGATTTATGTGTGGGAGCTGCTGTTTTAACTAAATTCCCACAAACACTCAGAATCATGACTGACTAGATTATGTGGCAGGATCTACTTTAAGAAAACAAAACTAGATGACAAACTGAAATTTCATTGTAGTGATTGTAAATACACATGGGTGGCCAAGTGATAAATTGTGCTGCAGTCCCAAATGCTTGTGGTAAGTCCACCTGCTGCTCTACGGAGGAAGGATGAGCTGTCTTCTCCCATGCAATTCATGCCTCAGAAAACCTGCTGGAGGGTCAGCTATGATTTAGTTCCAACTCTGCATATAAAGTAAGTGCATATACACATTAATATAAAGAAACCATCTATATATCAGTTGCTGTTGAGCTAGTCTCTCAGCAATGTACCCTGTGTGTGTCAGAGTAGGACTGAGGTCTGTAGAGTTTTCTGTGGCAGATATTTGTGGCATAGATCACTAGGATTTTCTTCCCAAGTGCCTTTGGGTGAACTCAAAGCTCTAAATTTTTTGTTAGCAACCAAATATCTTAACCTTCTACTTTGTTCCTGTCTTTTCACTAATGATTTATAGGTTGTTTTTTTGTTTATTTCGTTGGTGTTTTTTTTTTTATTTTACCTCTAGATATCTGATTCACCTTGAGTTTGGTTTTATGCATGATATGATATGGGGATTTTGTTTCAGTAAAAAAAAATCAGTTGACTATAGGTGGATGAATTGATGTCTGAATCCTCAATTCTGTTCTATTAGTCTGTGCGTCTGTTGCAGTACCAGTGCAATGTTTTGATTTTTGTGGCTATGTTGTAGATTTTGATCAGGGCATGTACTGTCTCCTTCTTTGTTTTTCTTTTTCAGCAGAGCTTTACATATTTAGAATCACTTTGCTTTCCAGAAAGGTTGGAAATTGACTCGTCTTGAAAATGATACTAGTATCTGTATTGAGATTGCATTAAATCTGTATCTTGCTTTTGGAAGTATTGTCATTTTTACAATATTAAGTCTATTTATTAACAGGATATCTGGGTCTCTTTTTCTTTTTTCCAGTAGTGTTGTTTAGTTTTCTTTCTTTAGGTTTTAATGTCTCCAGTTTTGTTTATCCCTTAGTATTTCATCCTGTTATTGACTATTGATATTGTTTTTCTTGTTTCCTTTTCAGAATTCTTTTTCCTGCTATAGAGAAATTTTATTGGTTTTTATGTATTGCTTTTGCATCTTGCCACTTTGATAAATTGTTATACTAGGTCCAGCAATTTTCCTGCTTAGTCCTTGGAATTTTCTATGTATACTGTCTTATTATCTGCATATAGAGATAGTTTTACCTCCTTCTTGCCAATTTGGATGGTCCTGATTTCCTTATTTTGTCTTCTCTCTCTTGCTAGAAGTTTCAATACAATATTGAATAGGAGTAATGGTAGGGCGCATGCTTGTCTGGTTCCTGTTTGCAATAGGAAGACCTTTAAACTGTCTCTGAGGGTTAACTATTGGTTTATGAAGGTCAAGAATTTCAGTCACCAATGTATCAGACAAGTTGTGATGCTGAAGAAGAGTCTTGAACATACGATAGACAGCTAAGAAAATAAATAAGTCTGTCTTGAGGGCTAGGATTTTGAAGCTCTGCTTCACATATTTTGGGCACATGGCCAGGAGAAAGACCTCATGCTCAGAAGAATGGAAGGGGGACAGTGCAGTAGAAGACCCAGGATGAGACTAATTGGACAGTAACTGGGACAATGGGACAATGGCATAGGTTTGTCAGAGTCAATGAGACTGGGCAAGCTCCAGAGCTATTATACATAGGGTCTCTATGAGTCACAGGTGACTCAATGGCACATAACAGCAACAATCAAACCAGTGTTCTAAAGAAAGTCTATTTCTTTCTCTGATGAATCTTCTTTTTTAGTTAGAACATTTAGCATCTGCATCCTTAGACAAAGTCAAGTCAAGTGCAAACTATCATGTTGCAGAAATCAACATGGCCCATCATTTTGGATTCTGGTCATCTCATCTCAAGCCATCCATGGTTAGATCCAAATGGACATCAGCTGCAAACTCGGTTGTATACACTTCTTCCTATGTTCCAGACTGTCTGATTCCTTCATTCAGTCTTAGCCCCCACATGGGGTCAAGGCAGCCAGACAGGGCTCTTCATGACTCCCTTCTCAAAGCCAGCAACTCTTTTGCACATATCCATTATCCTTTGTGTATTTGTACATGTTAGGTCAATAATTATTCCCCCTGCCTCCTAGTTTTAAGCCATTATAGTCTAGAGAAGTTGGGAGAGTAGTGGGAGCGTGGGGAGGGGAACTTTTTAAATTTTATGATACCTGACTTTAGAGAAGAAATCACAACTCTACTAGGGCCTTTGTACTTAAAAATCAGTTGGTTAGTGTTGTTATATTTTGGAGGAACATTCTTCTAAGTGATACAGTAATGGTCTGTAAGTTTGCTATACTGAGGTAACCTGGGGTTGCTGTGATGCTGGACCCTGTGCCACTGGAGTGTCATATGCCATAATGGTTACCCATGGTGGATAATGTTTGATGGAGCTCTCAGATTAAGAAAACTTTGGAAGCAGAAGTTGCATCCACTTCTAAAAAAATGCCTCTGGAAACTCTATGAATTTAGAGGAATGATGATAGTTACAGAAAGGGTTCAGGTCTTTTGTTCATAGGATTGCTATGAGTCATGCTCGACTCAACAACAATCAACAATAACAGGTCAATAATGCTAATGGAATATATCCAAACTCAGACTGTTTCTTCATTGCTGCATGCCTCTTAATTTTACTCCACTGGATCATGTGGCCATCACAAGTGAGCATACTCACTGAATCCCTTTAACCTCAAGTCCTGGAAAGGAGCTCTGATGGATACCAACTTAAACCTGCCAATCTGCTTGTTCTGATTTGAAAAGATCAAAGACTCTTTTTCTTCTAAATATACAACTCTTCAATCAAAAGGCCAAGAAAAGTATATAAATCCATTGAAAAGCAAATAACCTCAGAGTACTAGGATGAGTTTAATCCTCTCCCAGTTAAGCCCCCTATCCTCTAGCTTTACTGCTTACAACAAGATTTTCTCCAGGGTAAATCCACCTTAGCATTGGACTCAAGAGTTGACTTATACACATTCAAGATTTACAATATATAGTATTAATTAATTTTATGATTCTTAATATCAAAGGAACAAAAATCCTAATTATCAGTATATATTAACGTTGTTATAGGAACAACAACAACAAAGAAAAACCCAAGAAACAGTGATATTTATAAAGTTAAATAAACAAAACCCTTAACACATAAATCTTTCAACAAATTAACAGCAGCAATAACTGAAGCAGAAGACCAGAGACAAGAGACAGAGCTGCCTGCTGACCCATCCACCCACCACAGACAGAACCAGAGCTCAGCTAAGAGCCTTTGCTCAAGTTTGTTGGACAGTTTGGTGGAGGAGCTGGGGTGCAGAGTAGAACTAATATTGGCAGGACTTTCAAACATGCTTCTGTGTGGTGGCTTAATACTAGATATTGTGAGCTATAATAGAGGATTTTTGGCCCAGTAAAGCAGCAAGACTTGTGTTGAGATGAATAGAAAGAAGTACATGAGTGTGGAGGACATGTCTGACCCCACGGGAACTGGTTTTGTCTTTGTGATGCTGTTAACAGGAACAGATTCCCTTTGTGGAGTCAGTAAAAGTCAGACATGGTTGTACTCTTATGGCCTCTTGCTCTTTTTACAGTGTCCAATATCAATGTGAATTCAGAGAACCTTGTTGTTGTATTGTTATTAGGTGCTATTGAGTCTACTACAATGCACAGAAACTCTAGAAACAACATGTAGAAATCTTGCCTATCCTGGGCCATTCTCATCATCTCTGCTTTGCTCAATCCCGTTGTTGTCACCCAGTCAATCCATCTCATCAAGTCTTCGTCTCTTATACTAACCTATTTTTCCCAGAATGATATCTTTTTACAAGGACTGGCCCCTATTGACAACATACCCAAAGTATGTGAGACATAATTTTGCCATCCTTGCCTCTAAGGAGCACTGTGGTTCCTCAAAGGCAGATTTGTTTGTTACTTTGAGAGTCCATGTTGTTGTTGTTAGCAACCCAATAAACAACATATCAGAACTTTGTCCTGTCCTATGCCAGTCTCACAATCTCTGACACGCTCGAGCCCATTGCTGCAGTTATTGTGTCAATCCACATGGCTGAAGTTCTTTCTCTCCTTTGCCATTCTTCCACCCTTCCAAACTTGATATCCTTCTCCAAGGAATAGCCTCTCCTCACAACATTCCCCAGAGTATATGAGATGAAGTTTCATCATCCTTGCCTCCAGGAACATTCTTGTTTCACCTTCTCCAAGACAATATATGTTGTTCTTTTGGCCATGGGATATTCACGACTCTCCACCACCACAGTTCAAAGACATCAGATTTTTTTTTCTGTCATCCTTATTCACTGTCTAGCTGTCAGATATACAGCAGATAATTTAAAAGACCATGATCTGAATCAGGTACACTTTAGTCTTAAAACTTACATTATTGCTCCTTAGTAATTTGGAGAGGTCCCTGACTTCAGACTTTGCCAGTGCAAAATATCTGATCTCCTGACTGCTGGCAGCATGTGTATTGATTGTGGATCTTGGAAATATGAAGTGGTTGATAATCTCAGTCTTTTCTCCATCTACCATGATGTTGCCTGTACGTCAAGTGGTGAAAATTTTTGTTTTCTTCACACTGAGGTGAAATCCATATAGAGAGCTACAGCGTTTAACCTTCTGCAGCAAGTCTTTCAAGTCTTTACTTTCAGCAAGCAAGGTTGTATACTAAAGGTAATTGATAAGGGAGCTCTGGTGGACTAATGACAAGAAGCTGCGCTGCAATTCTGAAGGTGAGGTTCAAATCTACCAAATGATTCTCTGGAGAAGGAGGAGTAAACTCCTGTGCCAGTTGAATCTGACTCGATGGTACATGACAAGAAGGAAAAAAAAAAACCAACCAACACATATAAAGCTAATTGGTGAATCTGTGGTATATCCAGTATGAATCACCAGTATCACAGTTCAGAGGCATCAAGTTCTTTGGTCTTCCTTATTCCTTCCAACTTTCACATGCGTACAGAAAAATTTAAAATATCATGATTTGGGTCAGGCATACTGGTGATAAAACTGGACAAATAATATATTTTTGTCATCAGTTGTATCAATTCTGACAGGAACCAGAAGGCAGTAAGATTACTCTCCAAGACTACCTTGCCACTCTTCATGTGGTCAGTGATTTTATACCTTTGTCAGCTAATAATCTACTTGGCATATCATTATCCCATGTTGAAAGTTACAGGACTTTCCATTCAGGAAAGACAATCCATATATTACTAAGAAAACAATGCTAATTTTCTATAAATAGTACTAACTCAGATTATTAGCTCTTCTCTTGGAGTTAAAGGATTTCTTATTTGGGGAAGCAATTTACCTCGCTGAGTCACTTGGTGCTTTTAATTTCAATGTGGAATCCACCTTACTTTCAAACAGTAATATTTCTCAGATTATGAAATTATGGCCAAAGATTGGGGTTTTAAATGGCCCACTAAAAACTATTTGCAACACCAGTAACCGATAGAAGTATAAACGCAGAGGATTTAATCATGGGTAAAGTGATACAGAGGCAAAATAAGATGTTAAATCTTATTATAGAGAAGTTAATCAGTAATGAAAATGGAAACTAAACAATATGTAATCTTAATACAGAAAAGTTAATGGAGAATGAAAGCTGAAACAGAATGTAAACCTTCACAGTTGGTTTACCTGTATTTTGTGTTGGAGTTTAACAGTCTTCAGTGTTATTTTTTTTATTTTAGTTTTTTTATATTGGTTTGCTTGCAAAGTTCATATATAGTGTGTTTCACACTATTCTTCATTCACATTGTGTTTCATATGCTCATTCCCACATGTTATGTTTTTTTTTTTAAATAAAAATCAATCACCATTAAACTATGCCCATCATTACCCTGTCTTTTCAGGTCCTCACCAGATCTTTCCTATTTACTTTACCCCCTTACTCCACCCACCAAGTGCAACCCTGTGATTTTGCCTTTACACATCCTTTCCCCTCTGCACCTACTCCTTCTTTCTTTTATCCCCAGACTTGTTTTACTAGTTATTCTTCTGGTTTTACAATAACAGTTTTATGCAGTTGTCCTTATGAGACTTAGGTCACTAGGCATAAAGCTCTCTAGTCTCTCCCAAGTTATGTACTGTTTTTCAAAATCATTGCCCTGGGAGAGGAGGGAAGAGGACATTGTGCAACAATAAAGAATATTTTTTTTAAAAAAAGCAAACTGGCCGAGGGATGGGGGGAGGATGTAGGGAGGAAATTGTGCAACAATGAATTAATGGAATCCCAAGTTTTCTGAAAGCTTTCATTAAAATATTAATTTTAAAAAGTAATTGCCCTAAGTGCTGCATAGGATTCTATTGTGTGAGTGTCCACAATTTCTCAATGCATTCAGTTGGGGATGGGCATTGGGGCTATTTCCCTGTTCTTGGGATGGTGAATTATACTGCTGTACAAATCTCCTTTTGAATCTCAGTTCTGATTTCCTTGGGGTACATTCTAGTACTGAAGTGGTTGGGTCATATGGAGTTTCTTTGTTCAACTTCTTTAGAAAACATCAAACTGCCTTCCAGAGTAGTTGTAACATTTTACAATGCTACCAACCTCCTTCTCCACATCCCCCAATATTTATTGCTTGAAGTACTGCTAAATTTGCCACTGTGACTAGGGTGAAATGATATCTCATTGCGGTTTTGATTTTCATCTCTCATTGCCAGGGATAGTGAACATTTATTTCTTCATGTGTCTGTGGTCCTCCAAATGTCTTCCTTTGTAAAAAGTCTTATTATGTATCTTGCTCTTTATGTAATTGTGTTATCAGTGTTTGTCTTCTGAAGACACAAGGGTGTTCTGTAAACTTTTGTTATGAGACCCTCAGTTGAGATGGTATTGCCAAATGTTTTTTCCTAGTCTGTAGGTTTTCTTTCCACCCTATTGGAAAAATATTTTATGAGTACAGGGATTTACTTTTTAGAAAGTCCCATTCATCAATTTTATTCTCTCCAGATTGTGCATTTCCAGCTAAATTTGTAAGCCACTTCATACCATAGACTAGGCTTTATAAGCTTGGTCTCATTTTGTCTTTTACCACCTTTATGGTTTGAGCTTTACTCCCAGGTCTCTGATCTACTTAGAGTTAACTTTTGTGTATGGTGTGAGATGTGGATCCTCTTTCAACTTTCTGTACATAGCAGTACACTTTTGCTTGAACCATTTTTTGAAGAGGTTGTCATTTCCCCATTTGATAGATTTCTTTTCCTTCTGTAATATCAGTTGACCATTGATAGGTAGGTCCATTTCTGGGTTCTCAGTTCTGTTCCATTGGTCTATATGGCTGTCATTGTACCAGTACCATGCTGTTTTTGGTTACTACCACTGTGTAATAGGTTTTGAGGTTAGGGAGTGCTATGCCTCCTATTTAATTTTTTATTTTCAGAAGGGCTTTACTTATCTGGGGTCTCTTTCTTCTCCAAATAAACTTGAGAATTTCCCTTTCAATCTCCTTTAAAAATTAATTTTGGGATTGCATTGAACAAGTAGTTTGGATTTAGTAGGATTATTTTATTATTTTATTAACATTTTTACTATATTGAGTCTTCCCATCCATAAATAGGGAACCTTTTTCCATTTATTTAGGTCTTTTATTGTTTCTCACAGAAATGTTCTCTAGTTTTCTTTTTTCAGGTCTTTTGTGCCTCTACTTATGTTCATTCACAAGTATCTTAATTTGTGATTGGTTGTGGTAAATGGTATATTTTCCCCTTGGTTTTCTTCTCTGAGTTCTCTTTATTACTCTAGAGAAATACCACTAATTTTTGGATATTCATCTTGTATCCTGCTACCCTATTAAACTGCTCCACTAACTAGCAGTTGGGTTTGTTTTGTTTTGTTTTTGTTGTTGTTGTTGAGTCCTTGATGTTTTCTCTAGACACTATCATATCATTTGTATATAGCAATAGTTTAACATCTCTAAATATCTTCTAATACAAAATTGAATAGAGTGGTGACAGTGGACATCCTTGTTTCGTCCCTGTTCACAAGGAAAATGCTTTTAGTCTTTTTCTTTGGAGAATGATACTGGCTATTGGTTTTGCATATATACTTTTAACTATGTTGAGGAAATTCCCTTCTGTTCCAGTTTTGCTGAGTGTCTTGATTGGGAAGGGTTGCTGGATTTTGTCAATGCCTTGTCTGCATCAATTGCTGATACCATCTGGTTCTTATTATTTGTTTTGTTAATGTGGTGAAATTATGTTAACTGTGGGGTTTGGGTTTTTTTAATCTTTTTTTTTATGTTCAACCATCCTTGCATACCTGTTATGAATCATACTTGGTCTTGATTAATTATTTTTTATATACTCTTGGAATCTATTGGCCAGGATTTTGTTAAGCGCATTTACATCTATGTGCTTGAGGAAATTGTTCGAGAGAGAGAGAGAGAGAGAGATTTTTTTTTTAATATCTTTGCCTGGTTTTGGTATTAAGATTATGCTTGCTTTATAGAATGACTCTGGGAATGTTCCTTTTTTTTTTAAGAATGTAAGTAGAATTGGTGATAAATCTCTGAATGTATGGTGGTATTCAGCCTTGAAGCCATCTTGTGCAGGATTTTTTTGTGTGGGAGTCTTTATGACCGGCTCAGTTTTTTCTTTTGTTGTGATGGATCTGTTCAGTTGTTCTACAGATGTTCTACATCTGTCCAAGTCAGTCTGGGTAGGGCATGAGGTTAAAAGAATTTGTCCATTTCCTCTTGTTTTTCAAATTTATCAGAATATAGCTTTTCATAGTATTCCAATATTATAGATTTAATTTTCTCTGATTTTGTTGTGATGTCACCTCCATCATTCCTTAATCGAGTTATTAGTGTCTTCACTCTCTTTTCTCTCCCCTTTGGCAAGTTTATCAGTAGGTTATCAATTATATTGACCCTTTGAAAAACCAGCTCCTGAGTTTGTTGATGGTTTCAATTGTTTTTCTGTTTTCTATGTCATTGATTTAACTCTCATTCTTACAGTTTTCTTCTAGAGATTAAGGGTTAGATGGTTGTTCTTTTTCTATTTGATGAAGAGGTAGAGTTAGATCATTAATTTTGCTTCTTTCTTCATTTTTACACGTATGCCTATTGCCATGAATTGTTCCCTGAAGAGTGCCTTAGCTTCATCCCAGAGGTTTTGGTATTTTGTATTTTCATTATCATTTGTTTCAGTTAACTTATTAATATCATTATTTATTTCTTCTGTAACCCAATCATGTTCTAGCAGGGTGTTATTTAGGTTCCACATTGATGGTTAATAAGCTTTGTTCTCTTTTTGTTAGTTTCTAATTTTATGTCATTGTGGTCTGACAAGGTACTTTGCATTGTTTCAGTGTTGGTGTTTTGGTTTTTTGTTAATTTGTTGAGGCTTGTTTAGTGAAGAACTTGGAATACATCCACAAGGTCGTGTTGACTAAATGTATAGTTTAGATCTTCAGCCACTATGTTAAATTTATTTCTTTTGAGTTGATTTATCCTTTGTTAAAAGTTGGGTGTTAAAGTCTTACTGTGGTGTTGTTTTTTATTCAATCCTGTTAGATGTTGCTGTATGTATTTTGCAGGTGCATAGTGTTGACCACTGTCCCTTTAATCATTATGCAGTGTCTTTCCTTATTTTTTTATGGTGATTTTCATCCTGAAGTCCATTTTATTGGAGATTAGTATTTCCATTCCTGCTTTTTTTTTGTGGATGCCATTTGCTTGGTATATTTCATTCCAGCTTTTAAGTTTGAGTCTATCTTTCTTTTTGTTTGTTAGATGTGTGTAGACAACATATTGATGGGTTGTTTTTTTTTAATCTATTCTGCTTCTCTTTTTCTCTTTATTGTTGCATTTAGTCAATTCATATTAAGTGTGATTATTGACATGGGAGGTTTTATCATTGCCATTTTACTGTGTTTCCTTTTTTGTTGTTTCTGGTTACTGTGGTTCATCCATTTTCCTTTGGTGTCTCTGTGTGAAGGACTTCTCTTGTAATTTTGGTCTTGTTTTCACAAATTCCTTAAGTTCCTTCTTTTTCTGCAATGGATGTAATTTTTCTTTTATAGTTTATGGGGAGCTTTGCCGAGTACAGGTTCCTCAGTTAGCAATTGTTTTCATTCAACTTTTTTTATATGACATATATTGTCTTCTTGCTTGCATGGTTTTTGCTGAGAAGTCAGAACTTAATCTAATTATTTTTTTATTTGTTGTATGTATGTGCGGCCTTTAGTATTCTATCCTTATTCTTTATTTTGGAGAATTGGACTATGATAAGTCTTTATATTTTTCTTTTGGAGCCTACTTTGTTTAGTGTTCACAGAGCTTTTTGAATGTGGATTTCTTCATTCTTCATAGCACCTGGGAAGTTTTTTTCTACTACCTCTTCCACAATTTGCTCAGTGATTTCTCTGTCTCTCTCCTATTCTGGAATTCCAGTCATATTTATGTTGTTCCTCTTAATGTCATC
This sequence comes from Elephantulus edwardii, assembly GCF_000299155.1. NCBI lineage: Eukaryota > Metazoa > Chordata > Mammalia > Macroscelidea > Macroscelididae > Elephantulus > Elephantulus edwardii. The sequence goes on from NW_006400029.1 coordinate 299,643, forward strand.
CCACATGATTCTAATGTTTCCTTTATTTTCTTTGTCTTATCTCTGTTTTTCCTTCTAGTATATTTCTGTTGAGGTTTTTGTTCCCCAGCTCATGGACTCTCTTTTCCATCTCTTTTGTTTTACTTTTTTTTTTCTTCCTCTACCATGTTGAACACTTTCTAGATTGTATTTTCATGTATTTCTGTTATTTCCAGTACTCTGTAGGCTGTGTCTTCTCTGTCTTGTGATGGTTTTTGTTAAGTTCTTGTACCTCTTTATCTATGTTTCAATTCTTTTTCCATATTTTTAATTTTCTTATGTAGTGTGCAAGTTCTTCTTCATCAGTGTGTTTCCTCTGGCTCCCTATCTGTGGAATATTTACTTTCTTAATGGCTTCCGTTGTTTCTTCTGTACTTTTCACCTTCTTTTGTAGCTGTTCAAGTAATTCCTCATCAGTATAATTTCTTCTGGTTCTCTACTTTTAGAGTATTTGTCGTTTTCATTGTTTTTTCCATCTTTTGTACTTTCTTTCCTACATGTTCTGATACCTCCATATCAACATATATGTTCTGTCTTCTTGACTCAGTGGTATTCATTGGGTCTGCAATATTCTCTGCATTTTTTGTAAAATGCTTAGGGCTTCCCCCTCGCCCCCAGTGTTTGAAGCTGCCTGTTACTTTCTTGACATTATGAGATTTTTTTGGTCAGTGTTACTCCGTATCTATTGTATCTGTGTAAGTTGTTGGTAGTTCTTAACTTTATGATGTTATTGGTTACTTGCCTGCTTAAAAGGTTTAATCTATGGGCTGAGCCAATCACTCACTCTATAGAAAGTCCTTTCTGGGAAAACGTGTCTTTTCTTAAGTCCTTCATGTTCTCTGTGGTCTGCAAGGTAGCCCTGCAGGAATCTCATATTAATGTAGTCCCTTCTCCCAAACTCTATTGTTCTTCTTCATCTCTGGTGTGGCTGAGTGGTGCCAGAGAAGATGAGCTGTTTTTCTCACAGATCAAGGTGCCATCTGAAAAAGCTGAGAACATCTTTCCCCTGCTTGTATCTTTGTGTCCCAAATTCTCTTGTTCAGTTTGACCCCTGAGATGGCCCACAGCCTCAGAGGCAAAGATCCCCAAATGCTGGTCCTGAGTTTTATTAATACTATCCTTTAGTGGCATACCACTAACAGAAAAGTTGGTAAATTGGATCCACCAGCTATTTCACGGGAAATAAACACTTAAGTCAACCTCCTCAAATAAACATTTACAGCCTTGAAAACTCAGTGGAAGGGAACCATACATCAAAACTGGCTCAAAGGCAGTGGAATTCAGAGAACAGAAGGTAGAAAAATACTTTTAGAGTAAATTGTTTGATTATGTATAATAGATATGAGAGAAGGAAAAAGGAAATTATTATTGAGAGAATTCTGTGTATCCTAGTTTGCTTATAAGGGGCTTTTGTTGGCTAAGTGGTAAGGAGTTGGAGGACCAACCCAAAGACACGTTATTAGAATATACCAGCTGTTCCACAGGAGAAAGATGGGCAATTTCCTAATGTGCAATTTGATGTTATGTACCTTTAGGTCAGAACCAACTGACAGCTGACCCTCCAATGAATTTTCAGAGGCAGTAACCTGCACTTATTTACTGCCTCTGAAAACCTTCTGGAGGGTCAGCTGTGTGTCAATTTTGACTTGACAGTTCATTACAACATAAACAAAGAGTTTGCTTATAATACCTATTTGGAAAGAATATTTCCCCAAATTTAGTCATTAGCAACAGTAATATTAATTTATTAATTCAAGGAATTATTTCATTTTGACATGAATTTGTATTCTGCTTTATTTTATTTCCAGCCAGTAGAAGAATTTTCACAATATATAGAAATGCATATTGTAGTTGAAAAAAATTTGGTAAGTCTATTGTATTTCATTGACTTATATACTTACATTACCAATGAAAGGTTTCCAGAATAATTAGAAATACAGTTTTAATAAAAAAGCAATAATAATAAATTTCATTTTAACTCTGCTTTAACTAACTTTAAACTTTTAGTATGTTATGAAAATTGTATTAAATGTTTAGTCTTAACTATTTAGGAATTTTATGTTTAAAAAGTTGCTACTTTCATGATATTTTTTTTAGTAAAACTTGGAAATAGTTGTATTTCAGAGACATTATAATAATTTATAATGTATCTATCTCAACATTTAAAATATTTTTTTTACTTTTTTTTAAGGAGAAATAAAATTTTATACTCAAATGTTTTAGTAGCCAGGGGAATACCTGTTAATATTTGGAAAGAAGAAATATCATTCCTGAAATATATTTCTTTCAAGATATTGCTGTAAAATATGGTCTAATATTTAAAGATTCGAATTCCTGAAATACTGTTTTTCTTTGTTTCTTTCTTTATTTTCCATCTTGACTGTTTTATTTTGTTTTTCTGCCTGTTACTCTGTGGGAAATTTCTCAATCTCATCATTTAAAATATATACAATTTTCACAAATTTTCAATTTCACAATGCTTACTTTTCTGTATTAATTTTCAGCACTACCTGTTTTCCTTTCATTAATACTAAATCCTCTTTGTTTTTCTAGAGATTCCATCTAGAGATTTTTAATTATCAATCCAGATTCTTTTATTCTTGTCTGCTTGTTTTCACACCTTTATTTAAATAAAATGCTTTGAAAAAATGCCTAGCTATTTTATATTCATGGTAAAGTTGTATAATCACACCAGAAACACTTTAATAAAGCTCAGATTTGTTCATAATGCTCAAAATGCTTTCCAAAATATTGTTAAGTGTTGTATATAATTTCCAATTTATATTTACTTTGTGTTTGAGGCCTTGAACACTAATGAGTGAAGACCAGATGAGCTATGGGAGGATACCAAGAAGATCATCCAGGAAGAATGCAGAAGGTCAGTACAAAGAGAGAGGAGGAAGAAAAGACAAAGATGAATGTCAGAAAAAACTGAATATTGCACTAGAGAACCGAGAAACCAAAGCAAAGGAGAGAAATCAAGAAATTAAGGAGCTGAACAGAAGATTTAAAAAGGCAGCATGGAAAGACAAAGTAAAACATAATGAAATATGGAGTCAGAAAATCAACATGGCCAGACTTGCTCAAGCATTTCTTAAGGTGAAGGAGCTGAAGAACAAATTCAAGCCTCAAGTTCAAGTACTTGGTCCAAGAAACATTAAAAGAAGATGGAAGGAATAGACATGGTCACTATACCAAAAGGAATGGGCAGATGCAGAAGAATTTCATGAAACAACATATGAGCAAGAGCCTGTGGTGATGAAGGAAAATGTTCAAGCTGCTCTGAAGGAATTGGCAAAAAAAAATCCCCAAAACCCCAAAACAAGGCACCAGAAATTGATGGAATATCAATTGACATATTTCAACAAACAGACACTATCCTCGACCTGCTCACAAAGTTGTGCCAAGAAATCTGGAGGACAACTACCTGGCCAACTGACTGGAAGAGATCTATATTTCTTCCTATTCTGAAAAAAGGTGACCCAGCAGAGTGTGGAAATTGCTGAACAATATATTTAATATCACATTCAAGCAAGATTCTGCTGAAAATTATCCAAAAACGACTGTACAGCACATCAACAGAGAACTGTGTGCAGGCTAGATTTAGAAGGGGCTGTGGTACTAGGGATATTATAGCTAACATTAGATGGATCTTGGTTGAAAGCAAAGAGTACCAGAGAAATCAGTTGACCATAGATAGATGGGTTGATCTCTGGATTCTCAATTCTATTCCATTGATCTATGTGTCTGTCATTGTACCAGTACCATGCTGTCTTTACCACTAAGGCAGTGTAGTAGGATTTGAAATCA
>NW_006400029.1:303570-305741 GCF_000299155.1 Elephantulus edwardii
TAATCTACTGATGCTTGCCTTGTGACCTAGAATGTGATCTATTCTAGAGAATGTTCCATGCACTTTGGAGAAGAAGTTATACTGTGCTTTTTTGGGGTGCATTAGTCTATATGTGAGGTTTAATTCTTGACCATCTTTGTTGAGTTCCTTTCTGGTAGTTCTATCTTTTCTTGAGAGTAGTATAATGAAGTCTCCTACTGTTATTGTGATGGTGTCTATTTTTCTTTTTTATTCTCTTAACATTTGCTTTTTATATGTTGCAGTTCTATCATTTGGTGCATAGATAGTTATTATGGTTATGTTCCCTTGTTCTATTGACCCCTTAAGCATTATATATTGCCTTATTTGTCCTTTGTGATGGTTTTTACAATGGAATATATTTTTTATTGGATTGTCCATTTTTTATTTATTAATTTTAATGGACATTTACAGAGACTTGGGATTTCCAGTCATTCATTGTTTCACTTTTGTCCCTGCCCAGCCCTCCCCCCATCACACTTCTCCTTGAAAGGAAAAACTCTTTCATTGTTATGCAATCCCTCTCCCCAAGTTCACTCCACTATGCAGCTTTCATTCTGTACTTCTGTAATGACAAATATACCCATTTACATATATACCTTTTAAACAGATCTCTCCCTCATCTCTTTCAATGCAATACACATAATTCCTCCCCTTGTTTTCTGTCTTCCCTCAATCCAGATGTCAGTCCAATTTTACAACAGAGGTCCTATGCAATATTTGTCCTTTTGTGGCTAAGCATAATGCCCTCCAAGATCATCCATTTTGCATAATACTTCATGAGTTCCTTGTTTTTCAGTGCTACATAGTATTCCATTGTGTGAATATTCCAGAGCTTCTCTGTCCGTTCATTTGTTGATGGGTACTTGGGTTGTTTCCAACTCTTTGCTATTGTGAACAAAGCTACAAAAAACATGGGTGTGTACATATATGCTTGGGTGGTGGTTATGGTTTCTTTAGGAAATTCCCAGTAGTGGAGTTGCTGGGTCAAATGATATTTCTGTTTGCAACTGTTTGAGAAAGTGCTATACAGCATTTCATAGTGGTTGCACCATTTTACATTCCCACCAACAGTGAATAAGGGTTACAGTTTCTCCACAACCTCACCAGCATTTGATGTTTGCTGTTCTTTTAAATTTTTTGCTATTCTTACATAATTGTTTTGATTTGCATCTCTCTTAGAGATAGTGACTTTGAACATTTCTTCATGTGTTTGTGTGCCATCTGAATGTCTTCCTTTTTGAATTGTCTGTTCATATCCTGGGTCCATTTTTCAATTGGATTATTTACCTTTATCTTATTGTGGTGCTCAAATATTTTATAAATACTAGATATCAGTTCTTTGTCAGACATGTCATTAACCAATCCCCCCCCCCCAATCTGTGGCTTCCCTTTTTACCCTTTTGGAGAAGTTTTTGGATGTGCATAAGGATTTAAGTCTCAGAAGGTCCCATTCATCTATTTTATCCTCTCCTGGTTGTAGATGATGAAATCTGTTTTAATAGAGATTAATATCGCTACATATGTTTGGTTTTTTTTTAAATTTCTGTTTGCCATTTCCTTACTATATTTTTTGCACCCTTTTTTATTTTTAATCTTCCTCTATCTTTAATTTTCAAGTATGTCACTTATAAACAGCATATTGATGAGTTTTGTTTTTATATTCAATCTACTATTATTTTTCTCTTTACTAGTGCATTTAAATTATTCACTTTCAGTGTAATTATTGAGAGGCAAGGTTTTATTGCTATCATTTTGTTGAGTTCTTTTTGGTATTGTTGCTGATTATTTTTGTCCATTCTGCTTTCTGTGGTATCTCTGTAAGAAGGACCTCCCTCAGTATTTCCTTCAATGCTGATTATGTTTTTTATAAACTCCCTTAAGTTCTGCTTTTTTGAGAATATCTTGATATTGTCATCATATTTGAGGGACAGTTTTCCTGGTTATGGTATTTTTGGTTGACAGTCGTATTCTTTAAGTGACATATCATTCCACTGATTTCTTGCTCGTATGGTCTCTACTGAGAAATCGGCATTTAATCTTATTTGCTTTCCCTTATAGGTTATTCTTTTATCCTCCCTAGCTTCTTTCAAATTTTTCTTCTTATCTTTGATTCTAGAAAAATTGACTATGATATATACTTTGATATTTTT
>NW_006400029.1:305841-312290 GCF_000299155.1 Elephantulus edwardii
GCAGCAATGAAGGAATGAAAACCCAAAATCCCTGTAAATGTTCATTAAAACTAATAAAATTTAATAATAAACAAAAAACAAAGAGTACCAGAGAAATGTCTATCAGTGTTTCATTGACTGTTCAAAAGCATTTGACTGTGTGTGTTGCAACAAAACTGGTAACAACTCTGAGAAGAATAAGAATCCCAGAACACTTGATTGTATTTATGCAAAACCTATAATTTTACCATTAGGCAGTCATCAGAACAGAGAAAGAAGCACTGCATCGTTCAAAATCAGGAAGAGTGTATGCCAGGATGTGTTTTTCTCCATACCTTTTCAATCTATATGCAGAACATATCATCTAGGAGGCTGGACTCCTTCAGGAGGAGTATAGCATCAGGATTGGTGGAAGACTTGTCAACAATCTGTATTGTGCAGATGATACAACCCTACAACCCTGCTTGCTGAAACTGAGGAGGATCTGAAGTGCTTGCTGCAAAAAGTCAGGGACTGCGGTCTTCAATATAAAACAAAACATAAAGATTCTCACCACTGGACTGATTAATAGCATCATGCTAGATAGTGAAGAGATTGAGACTGTTAACAACTTCAGTTTGCTTGGCGCTACAGTCCACACTCTTAGCACCAGCAGCCAGGCAAAAGACAAATTGCATTATGAGAGTCTGCTGTCAGGGACATCTTCATAGTGGTGAAGAGCAATGATGTTGGTGAGGAGACTGAGTTACACCTGATTAAGGCCTTGGTCTTTGCAATTATTTGCTATGCCTCAGAAAGCTGGACAATGACTAGAGATGATAGAAAAAGAATTGATGCCTTTGAGCTGTGGTGCTGGAGAAGAGAATTGAATATACCATGTACCACTAGAAGAACAAGGAGGTTCATCCTGGAAATGATGAAACCAGGCTTCTCTTTGAAGGCAAGGATTCTGAAGATTCATCTGACGTACTTTGGGCATGTTGCAAGGAGGAACCATTCCCTGGCGAGAGACATCATGATTGGGAGGGTGGACGGACAGTGCAAGAGAGGAAGACCCTCCATGAAATGGGTGACTGGGATAAAATTAAAAAGAAGTCATGAAATCAACATTCTAGATATTTTTGAAATCAGATGGACTAGTATTGGCTACTTTGAATCCGATAGTCATATAGTATACCGTGCTTGGCATGAAAAACAGATGAAGAATGATGTTGCATTCATAGTCATAAGCATACAAGGAAGACCATATCACTATTATTTAAATATATACTTCTAAATCTAGATTGCCATCCATCCCAAGTGAGGGTATCCCGGGGGTCTGGTTGCGGGAGCCTCATGTAGCTGTGGTGGCAACATGGGCTCGGCAGTGGAGAGCTGGGAGCCGCAGGACTCACCCATTCTTCTTTGGGAATCTTTGATCTCTTGATGTTGAGTCTTAATCCATATTGAAGACCATTAATCAGCTGTTTAATTGTTCAGTTATCAATAAACAGAGGACTGTAGAGGGCCATGGTGGCCCATTTCTATGTGGCTTGCTGTTGCTGCAGCTTCTTACATTGTTTTTGCCACCACCACCATCTTGGTACTCCCAAAACCCTTCTTTTTACATTTTAAAGAGTTCTTTTGCATCACATTTGCCCAATGCCATACATCATTTGATTTCTTGACTGCTGCTTTCATGAATATTGGTTGTAGAGCCAAGTGAAATGATATCCTTGACAACCTTAGACTTTCCTCTATTTAACATGTTTCCTTTTTTGTCCAGTCATGAAAATTTTAATTTTCTTTATGTTACTAAGCAATCCGTAGTCTTTAGACCTTGATTATTATAGGCTATAAAAGACTATATATATACTTTGATTATTACTATCACTAAGTGCTTCAAGTCTTGTTCACTTTTAAGTCTTGGTTTTTGTCCTAGTGTATGGTCTGTGTCTGAATTATGTTCTGTGTACACTTGAGCAAAATTTATATTCTACTTTTATTTGTAGAATGTTTGTTAGGTTTTTTGGGGAGTATGTTTGCTGCTTTGTAGTAAGTCTTCTGTATTTGTTTTAGTATTTGCCAAATAGTTTTATCTATTATAGAAAGTATGAATACTCAAATGTTCACATATCATTGAATTATCATGTTTCTTCACTTCTGTAGTTTTTTTGTTTTACATAATTTTGTACTTTTGTTCTTAAACTTGCATATATTTTGATAATTTTTATTTCTTCTTAATAGTCACCTAAGATCATTACTGTTGGCAGAATATGTCTTTTTCAGTTCTTTACTTTCATGTTAATTCTCATAGATTGTTATTTGTTTTTGTAATGAAGTCTGATAAAGTGGATTATTAAATAAGACTTTTCTAGTAATTGATATTGTTACTTTTACAACAAAATTTGTTGAGAGTTTGCCAACAATGTGTTGGATTTTTTTTTAGTTGGGCTTTTTAAATGAAAATTTACAGAAAAGTTGGCATTGTTACACATTTTCCTTCCTATTCCCTCCAGTTCACTTTAAAAAAGAATTATTCATTCATTGATGCATAGTTTCCACCCCACTTTGTTAACTTTATTGTGCATCTCTTATTGTGGACTGTTGTCTTATAAATAATGCCTAATCATATGCAGTGTTGATTACTGATTCCCTCTTTTCTTGGTTTCTTCCCAACCCTTACCTCAGTCCTGTTTTAGAACAGTAATATTATACTGTATTTGTCCTTTTGTCACTGAGATATTTCAATATAATGTCCTCTAGGGTCACCCATATTGTGTAATACTTTATGAATTCCTTATTTTTCAATTCTACATTGTATTCCCTTATATGAATATGCCATAGTTTTCCTATCCATTTGTTGATGGACATTTAGGTTGCTTTCATCTCTTTGCTGTGACATTTATTTGTTAGTGAATGACATAGCAATAAACAGGGATGTGTATATATCTGTTTGGGCGGCAGCTCTGGCTTCTTTAGGGTATATTCCTAGTAGTGGAATTATTGGTTTAAATAGTATTTCTATTACCAACTTTTTGAGAAAGCACCATACATAGTGAGAAAGCAGCTTTCATAGTGGTTGCACCATTGTACATTCCCACCAATAGTGAATAAGGGTTCCAATCTCTCTATAACCTCATCAGAATTTGTGTGCTGCTCTGTTGAACTTTGTTATTGTTACTCCTGGGTGTTGTTGGTTTTATTCACTTAACTCTGGGAACTAGAGATTTTGAACATTTCTTCATGTGTTTGTTTGCCATTTGAATGTCTTCTTTGAGAAAGTATCTATTCATATTATGTGCCCATTTTGCAATTGGGTTGTTTACCTTTTATTTGTTCAGTTGTTGGAGTGTTCTATACATTTTAGACATGAGTCCCTTATCAGATGTCATTACTAATATTTTTCCACAGTCTGTGGCTTTCCTTTTTAATCTGTTGCAGAAGGATTTTATGTGAGGTGGGGTTTTTTGACGGGTGGTGGTTTGCTTGTTTTTTATTTTATACTGATTTATTTACAAAGTTTGACTATATTGTTCTTAACAATAGATCCTTCCCATTTCCTTCACCCACACCCACCCATCAAATTGTGCAGCCCTATGATTAACAGCCCACCCCACCCTCACCCATTCTCATCTCTCTGCTTCCACCCTCCCCTCCTTGGGTCCTCATACTCTTTCTACAATAATTGCTTTATACAGTATTTGTTCTTATGGGATGGAATTCGTTAACTCAGCATAATGCTGTCCAGGCCCTCCCAAGTTAGATTGTATTTTGCAAAATCATTACTCCTGCGTGCTGCCTGGTATTCCATTGTATGAATGCACTACAACTTCTCAATCTATTCGTTTGTGGTTGGATATCTGGGATGTTTCCATGTTCTTGCGATGGTGAATAGTGCTGCTATGAATATTGGTGTACAAGTTCCCGTTTGAGCCTCAGTTTTCATTTTCTTGTGATGTATTCCTAGCAGTGGAATAGCTGGGTCATATGGAATTTCTATGTTCAGCTTCTTGAGGAAGCACCAAACTACCTTCCAGAATGATTGTGCTATTTTACAGTCCCACCAACAATGTATAATAGTTCCTATCTAACCACATCCTCTCCAACATTTATTGTTATCCTGTTAAACTTTGCCACAGCTATTGGAATGAGATTGTAGGTGATTGTGGTTTTAATTTGCATCTCTCTTATTGCCAGTGCTTTTGAGCATTTCTTCATATGTCTGTTTGCTATTTGAATATCTTCCTATGTGAAAATTTTTTCCATGTTTTTTGCCCATTTTGTAGTTGAGTTAACAGTCTTTTTCTTCTGGAAGCACAAAGGTTTTCTATAAACTTTCGTTATGTATTGCAAATGTTTGTTCACTGTTAGTAGGGTTTCTTTTCACCCTGTTGAAAAAAGTTTTTGATGCACATGGTGATTTAATCTTTAGAAGGCCCCATTTATCAATTTTATCCTCTTCAGATTGTGCATTTCTGGCTGTATTTGGCAGTCTCTTTTTACTATCTCTTTAGACTAGGCCTTATAAGCTTGATCCCAGTGTGTCTCTTACGAACTTTATAGTTTTGGGCTTTACTCCAAAGTCTCTGATCTACCTTGAGGTGGTTTTTGTGTATGATGTGAGATGTTGATCCTATTTCAGCTTTCTGCAAGAAGCAGTCCAATTTTGCCAGCACCATTTGTTGAAAAGGTTTTGTATCCCCATGTGATAGGTTTTATTTCCTTGTCAAATATTAGTTGATTATAGAAATCTAGGTCTATTTCTGGGTTCTCAATTCTGTTTGTTCCACTGGTCTAGCTGCCTGTCATTGTACCAGTGTCATGCTGTTTTGGTTACTATCACTGTGTAATAAGTTTTGAGGTAAGGAAGTACTATGCTTTCCACTTCATTTTTGTTTCTCAGAAGTGTTTTGCTTATTTAAGGTCTCTTTCCTCTCCAAATAATCTTGACAATTTCTCTTTCAATCTCTTTGAAAAATGAATTTGGTATCTATATTGGAATTGTGTTGAATATGTAGATTGCTTTTGGTTGGATTGTCATTTTCACTATATTGAGTCTTCCTATCCATAAACAGGGCACATTTTCTCATTTCTTTAGGTCTCTTACTGTGTCTTACTGAAATGTGCTGTAGTTTTCTTTTATAGGTCTTTTGTATCTCTAGTTAGGTTCACTCCCAAGTATCTCAGTTTTTTTTGTTGGCTAATGAAATGGTATTGCTTTTTCAGTTTCCTTCTCTGAGTTCTCTTTGTTACTTGTAGAGGAATCCCTCTGATTTTTGGATATTAATCTTATATCCTGCCACTCTACTATATTGATCTACTTGCTCTAACAGGTTTTTGGTTGAGTCTTTAGCATTGTCTGTGTACACTATCATATCATCAGCATAAAGCAGTAGTTTAACCTATCTTTGCCAATCTGGATGCCTTTTATTTCCTTCTCTTGTTGTAGACCAAGCACTTCCAATACAATATTGAATAGCCGTGGCAACAGTGGGCGTCCTTGTTTGGTCCCTGTTCACAAGGAAAATGTAGCCTTTCTCCATTGAGAGGGATAGTGGCTCTAGGTTTTTCATATATACTTTTCACTATGTTAAGGAAATTTCATTCTAATCTAATTTTGCTGAGTTTCTTAATCAGGAATGGGTGTTAGATTTTTTTCATATTCCTTTTCTGCATCAATTGCTAAGATCATATGGTTCTTAATTATTTATGTTGTAATACAGTGAATCACATTGATTGTTTTTCTTATACTGAACCATCCTTGCATACCTGTTATGAGTTCCACTTGTTCATAAAGAGGTTTTATTTTGGGGAGTTTTTTGGGGGTGGTATGTGTGCTTTTAGGTTCTATTGGCTAGGATTTTTGTGTCTATTTTCATAAGAGATATTGGTCTGTAGTTTTCTTTCTTAGGAATATCTTTGCCTGGTTTTGGTATTTGGGTTATGCTTGCTTCCTCCTCTTTTGATGTGTTTGCTTATTGCTATAAATTGACCTCTGTTTTGGTTGTTTCTCAGCAGTTTTGGTAAGTTGTGTTTTCATTGTCATTTGTTTCAAGAAACTTTTTTCTTTCTTTTTTTTTTTAATTTCTTCTACATGTTTTCAAGTATATTGTTTGTCTTCCTAATGTAGGGTTTTTTCTCCTTTATCCTCTTGTTAACAATTTCTAATTTTGTAGCATTGAGGTCACTCTATTATTTCTTTGTTTTTTTGTTTAATTTTTTGTTGTTTGCTCTGTGACCTAAAGTATGATCTGTTCTGAAGAATGTTCCATGTGCATTGGAGACAAAGGTATACTGCCATTCTTTGGTATGAATTAGCCTTCACAAATCTATGAGATTGACTTGATTTTTGTGAGGTTTAATTCTTTTTTTATTATTATTAAATTTTATTAATTTTAATGAACATTTACAGGGATTTTTGGTTTTCATTCCTTCATTGCTGCACCATTCTCTCTACCCTCCTCCCCAGTTTGTTCTTCTTCCCCCGC
>NW_006400029.1:318275-362099 GCF_000299155.1 Elephantulus edwardii
TCTCTCATTCTTCTAATGTCTGGTAAATTTTCATCTAATAATTCTTCCACCATTTTCAGTGCCTTTACTTGCTGCTTTTGTTCTGTGATTCCAGTTATGTGCGTGGTATTCCTCTTGGTAGTTCCCACATTAGTCTTGGGATTTCTTGTCTTCACTTTTTTGTTCTAGCAAATCTGTGTTGAAAAATCTATTTTCTATTTCTCTGGTTTTGTGTTCCATCCCTTCAGCTCTGTTCCTATGCACCTCCAACATGTTGACGGCATCAGAAACATTGATCTCCATTTTCTGGATAGTGGTTTCTTGTTTTCCCAGACTCTCTAATGCCTCACTTGCTTTATCTGCATTGTCTTACATTTGTTTTTGGTTTTGTTTTTTTTAAGTTCCTCTTGGCTTTTGCTTGCAGAGTCGTATAATTCTTCAAATTTGTCTTTCACCCTTTTCAATCATTATTCTTTTGAATTCTGTGTGAGAAAGTTCCATAGGACTTTCTGGTTTCAGGAAATCCATTGATACTGTGTCACTTTAGGGCAGTTACATCTTATTTTGGTTTTGTGTGGGGTGTAAGGATGTCTGTTTCTTCTGTATGTATCATTGCTATGGTAAAGTTTTTCATACCCGAGGCCTTAGACTGCTCTTGATCTGATAACTTTGGCTCAGGAACTCACTGTTACAAAGGAGGAAATGGCAGCTCAACTTTCCTGAATTTCTCTTTGATTTTTATTCAAAGGAAGATTTGTTTCAGTTGGGGACTGAGATGATCTTTAAATTAGCAGCCTTCTCAGCCAAGCAGCTGCCACTGCTAGGCTGGGAAAAGGGTCTGCAGCTCAAGCATTGGCTCTGAAATGGGCCACAGGTTTCAAGGTGCTGTTCGGGAAGGAAATAGCTTTACCTGTGATATTGGTGCACCTGGCACAGGACAGTAGGGCAGTGGCAAGCCAGTCTGTTCTCTATGCAGCAGACCAGTCTAATCTAGCGCACTGGCATGCTTGTGTTGCGTGGCCCAAAAATGTATTTTTAAGATGTAAATATTCTAATTTGAGTCAAAAATTTTGTAAATATTTCTATTATTCAAAGTGTCATATTAATTAATAAAACAATACAAATTTGTACTTGGTTTGTAGTATTTTTTGTTTTCTTTATATTGTCTGATTTTTTTCACATTTTTATTTTTAATGTTCTTATTACTGTGCAAAAACCAATATTTTGACAATTAATCTTATTTTACTATGTTTATTTTATGTGATAAAATGACAATCACTAAATAGTAAATAATGTATATTTATGTTTAAAAGGAAATTCTGTTTTTCAGTATGATCACATGGGTTCTGATACATCTATTGTTACTGAAAAAATTTTCCAGTTGATCGGATTGACCAATGCTGTAAGTGTTTGCTTCTTCCTACTTTTTCATTTGTTTATATTTCTTCATCTGTTACTGTACTAAAGAATTACTGCACACACTGCTGTCTACAAATCATTATTGCACTTGAACAAATTATGCATAATTAACTTGTAAATAATTATATAAAACACTTGACACTATATAGATCTAAGCATTAAAAAGTTAAATATTACTTGTCTTGCTAATGGTACTTTTTAGCTTATTAATGTCTTTTAAAAGATCTTATCTGACCTACAGTTTAATTGAGAAATGTTTGTTGTTGATGGTATGGTGTTCATATTCATAAATATATTCCCAAAGCTATTCAAAACATTGTGTTTGAACATAGTTTTCTATATGTGTTCTATTTTAGATTTTTGCTTCACTTAATACTACAGTAATTCTATCTTCATTGGAGCTTTGGATAGATGAAAATAAAATTTCAACTACTGGAGATGCTAATGATATATTAAACAGATTTTTAATGTGGAAAAAATCTTACCTTGTTTTGCGTCCACATGATGTGGCATTCTTACTTGTGTAAGCATAATATCTTGACATTACTAATGTTTATATGGAAAAAAACATATCCAGGTCTTTTCTAATTTCTGACTATTGATAATTCTGGAGAGGGGGCCTATGTGCCATATTTTTTTCTCATATCAGATAGTGTGGATATTACCTTCCCCCACATTGTCTTATAACAAATTTGTAGATATCATTCTATTTTTTTGGCAAAAGTTCACTCCTTCAATCTTGTACCAGAATGTAAGATATTATTAAATATCCCTTACTCTTCACAAGACTAGCAAAATCTCTAAGAAGAATTATCTTTGTATTATGTAAATAGTCTTTTGGTTTTACTATAGTTTATACAAAATAATATATAATGCATATTTTAATGCCTCTATCCATGAACTATCCCATTGCACTTTTCTTTAAATATTTATCTTCCTATTTGTATTTAATCTTTTTTCTTTTTCTTTCATTTTCAGGATATACTATTTTAATATGTATGTATGTATATTGAACTTATGAAACTACAAATTTTATAGATGTGCTTAGATCTTATTTTTCATAAATAAAAATTACATATTTTTATAACTATGTTTAGCTAAATATATCTAGTTAAAAGAAGTATGCACTCCATAAGATAACTCTGCATATCCACTTAAAGGAAGAATGCAATCCATAAGATAACTTTGCATATCCACTTAAAGAGAGAATGCAATCCATTAGATAACTCTGCCCACTTATCAGCTGCATTTCTTACGTTTCTCATTTTAAGGAATTTTTAAATTGATGATTATTAATTTATTAATATTATACTAAAAAATTGAATAAAGAAGTTGCTCTGCAATCCCAGAGTCATATGGCTCAAATCCACCAACTGCTCTACTGGAGAAATATGGGCAATCTCCTGTCATGCATTAACAGCCTTTGAAAACTCACCAGATGGTCAGCTATGAGTTGATTCCAACTAAATAATGGTACACAGCATTAACAACATTATTATCTGGGTTCATATGAAAACACACTTTCCATTATTTACTTATTTTTTAAATGTATCACATTGTTTTAAAAAAAATGAAGCATTTACTCTTCCCTGGTTCTTTACTACATCTACTGTTAGGTGGAAATAAATTTTAGGTTAAAATAAATATCTCTAAATAATTTTGAGAAGTTAAACATGAACTGTACTTAGTTTTATAAATTTATGTGATCCTGATTATTTTTTTCCTTTTTTCTAATTTTTTTTAACTTCAGTTACAGAGAAAATTCAGCCTATGTTGGTGCAACCTATCAAGGGAAGATGTGTGATAGAATATATGGAGGAGGTGTTGCTATGGTATGGTAGGGTTTAATTGCTTGGCTATTATATATAGATAGAATCTTATATATATTAAGAGTCTCAAAGATTTCCTTATTTTTAATATGTAACTATGAGATCATTTGAATTATGATTCTAGATAATTTTTATCTATTGCTGATGGTAATGTTTGGATTATAATTTTTCTTTTAATTGACTACATATAAAAATTTTATAACTTTTCTCATGTTTTTAATTTTTTAAGGAAGTTGTAGTTTTTTATTTTATTTTATTATTTTTGTGTGAGTGTACCGTCAAATCAGGTCTGACTGGTACAGGAGGAGATTGTCCCTCCTTCCCCAGCAGAGCATCTGGTGGATTCGAACCATGCGCCTCTGGGATTGTAGTTGCAGCTCCTTGCCACTAGGCCACCAGAGCTCCCCCGGAAGTTGTAGGTTTTTAAAGTATTACTGAAATTTATTATTAAAGTCTCATTAATTTTTTTGTAATTTCAGCAGAGAATGTTTTTTCTTTAATTTTGAAGCAAATATTGCTATAAGACTTTATAATTCTGCAATATATATAAAAATATAAACTTTTAAACTGTTTATCAGCTGTATTGAAATGCTTCATGAACATAAGTGAAAAATAGCAAACCAAATGTGAATATTTTTATTTCTGTGCCCTAGCTATTGTTTATCTTAATAGAAAATGCTGCTGTGCTCAAAATTGGTGTGTTCTTTAACTATTTCATAATGAGATAAATGGTTATTGATATAAATGGAGTTTCTTCCTTTGTTTGCTTTTTACAATGTCTTCTAGAATTTTAATGAGACAATAAATTTAATACCAAATATGAGCTATTTAAATATGTAGTGATGAAGCAATAAAAACAAGACCAAAATTTTTAATCATTTTTTAAAAAATTATATTGGTTTGCATACATATGATGTTTCATTCACATACTTTGTGTTTCATACAATCCTTCATTTACATTGTGCTTCATTCCCAAACATTATGTTCTATAAAATTAATCACCATTGTTTATGCTCAGTATCTTTTCAGGTCCCCACTGGACCTTTCCAAATTCCTTCACCTCTTCCCCCCAGTGAGACTCTTTCCCTTTTGTACTTTTATACACATCTTACTAGTTATTCTTCTATCTTTACAATAATGGTCTTATGCAATATTTGTCCATGTGAGACTGAGTTCATTCGGCATAATGCTCTCCAGCCTCTCCCAGGTTATATAGTATTTTTTGAAGTAATTGTTCCCAAGTGCAGCATAGCCCAGTTTCTCAGTCTTTTCATCTGGACAGATATCTGATGGACATCTGGACTGTTTGTATTGTCTTAGTATTATGAAAATGCTGTACACATCAGTGTACAAATCTCTGTGTCTCAGTTCTATTTTTCGTTGGAGTGTATTCCTAGCAGTGGAATAGTCTGATCATATGGAATTTCTATTTTCGGCTTTTTTTTTAAGGAAACATCAAATTGCCTTCCAGAGCGAGTGTGTCATTTTGCAGTCCCATCAACAATGTATGAGACAATCTATCTCTCCACATCCTCTGTTAAACTTTGTCATTCCTACTGACATGAGATGGTATCTCATTGTTTTCATTTGTATCTCTCTTATTGGCAGTGTCTGTTTACCATTCACATGGTTTGCTTTGTGAGAAGTCTTCTCATGTCTTTTGCCCATTCTATAAGTAGGTTTTTAGTTTTGTTTGGTTATTTGTGGAGGACTTACAGAATTTTGTAAACTATTATTATGAGACCTTTGTCTGAGATATCATTACTCAATGTGTTTACCTAGTCTGTAGGGTTTGTTTTGGCTTTGTTTTGTTTTTTTCTTCACCCTATTGGGAAAAGATTTTTATACACGTAGGGACTTAATTTTTAGGTCTCATTCATTGATATTATCCACTCCTGTTTGTACATTTCTGGATGTACTTGTTTCTTATTTATACCATTGTCTAGGCCTCCTAAGTTTGATCCCATTTTTGTCTTTTCTGATCTTTATGCTTTTGGTGTTTACCCCAAGACCTCTGATCCACCTTGAGTTGACTTTTGTGTATGGTATGAGGTCTGGATCCTATATCAGCTTTCTGCACATAAAAGCCCAGTTTTGTCAGTACCATTTGTTGAAAAGATTGTTGTTTCTCTAGTTGATCAGTTTTATTTCCTTGTCAAATATTAGTATATGGGTTAATTTCTGGATTCTTGATTCTATTCCATTGGCCTGTGTATCTGCATTGGGAAAATCTATTGTCATGGACCTCTCTAGAGTGCTGAAAAGCAATGATGTCAATCTAGAGGCAAAGGTGTACCTAATCCAGGCCTTGGTCTTTTCAATTACTTGTTATGCTTCAGTGAGCTGAGCGATGACTAAGGAAGATAGAAGAAGAATCAATGTCGTTGATTTGTGGTGATGGAAAAGAGTCTTAAATGTACCATGGACTGCCAAGAAAACAAATTTTCTGATTTGGAGAGGGTGAAACCAGGTCTTTTCTTGGAGGCTAGGATTTTGA
This sequence comes from Elephantulus edwardii, assembly GCF_000299155.1. Classification (NCBI taxonomy): domain Eukaryota; kingdom Metazoa; phylum Chordata; class Mammalia; order Macroscelidea; family Macroscelididae; genus Elephantulus; species Elephantulus edwardii. The sequence goes on from NW_006400029.1 coordinate 324,000, forward strand.
AGCTCCATCTCACATACTTTGGGCACGTTGCCAGGAGAGACCAGTTGTTGGAGAGGGACATATGCTTGGAAGGGTGGAGGGACAGTGCAGGAGAGGAAGACCCCAGATGAGATGGATTGATTCAGTGACTGGGATAATGAGGGTAGGTGTGTCAGAAACAGTAATGTTGGTTCAGGATAGAGCAGGATGTGTCACAATTATTGAGACTTGCTCAACACAGGGAAGGGTTCAGACCTGCTGTACATAGGATTGCTATAAATGCAAGGGGACTCAATGACACATAACAACAACATACTATATTGATTGTTTTTATTTAAGCCTCTTGTTTAGAGTCAACAAGACCTCAGGGATGGATTTTAGATTTAGCAGTCAGTTGTCATATTTTGGAGGAACATTTTTCTAAGTGGTACAGCACTCTTCTGTCAATATGTTGTACTGAGCTAACCTGGGGTTGCTGTGATGGTGAACTTTGTGCCATTGGGATGTCAAATGCCATAACAGTTATCCTTGGTGGACAGTGTTTGGTGGCACTCTCAGTTTAAGACAGGTTTTGAAACAGGAGTGGCATCTACTTCCTAAAAAACATGCCTCTAGAAACTCTATGAATGGTGATAAGTGACAATAGTTGTAGAGGGGCTTCAGGTCTTTTGTTCATAGGGTCACTATGAGTCGTGCTTGACTCAAAGGCAATCAACAACAACCATGTAGTTTAGGTTTATCATCTGTGTAATAGGTTTTTTGAGCGGGGAGTTTTTGGTAAGTGCTTTGCTTATTTGGGAGTTCTTTTTTTGCCTTTTCTCTCTCTTTGAAAAATGAATTTTGTATCTCTATTGGGATTGTTTTCCTGTCAAACATTCTTCTAGGTGGCATAGCACTGGTCCGTGCATTGCTGTACAGAGGTAACTCATGGTTGCTGTGATGCTGAAGCCTGTGATAGTGATGTCCCAAACATAGTAATGGTCACCCATGATGGACAGTGTTTGCTGGAGCTTCCCGACTAAAACAAGCCTGGAAGTAGGAGTGGCACCCAATTCCAAAATGGCTTGCCTCCGAAAACTATGTATGAACAGTGCTCAGGCCTTTCCTTCATGGGGTCACTATGAGTCGTCTACAACTCAACAACACCTAACAACAACATTGGGATTGTGTTAAACATGTAGATTGCCTTTGATAATGTTGTCATTTTCATTATATTGAGTTTTCCTATCCATGAACAGAGTACATTTTTCCATTTATCTAGGTCTTATGGCCTAGTGGCAAGAAGCTGCACTGCTATCCTGAAGGCAAAGGGTTTAAAGCCACAAGCTGCTCTACAAGAGAAGAATGGACAGTCTCTTCCTTGTGTGATTAACTGTCTCTCAAAACCCACTAGAGGGTCAGCTATGAGTCAGTTTGGACTCAATAATACACAACAACAACAACAACAACAACAACATTCTTTTTCCAGAATATTTTGTATTTTCTTTATTAAATTCTTTTGCGTCTCTAGGTAGGTTTATTCCCGAGTATTTTGATTTGTTGCTGACTATTATAAATGGTTTTGCTTTCTTAGATTCCTTATCTGTATTTTCTGTGTTACTGTAGAGGAGTCTTACTGGTTTTTTATATTGATCTTGTATCCTGCTTCTCTACCATATTGGTATACTGTGTACACTATTGTATTGTCAGCATGCAGCAACAGTTTTGCCACCTCTTTGAAGATATAGATGCCTCTTATTTCCTTTCTTTGTTGTACTGCTCTAACAAGTACTTCAAATAACGTATTGAATGCTATTGTTGTTGTTATGTGCTGTCAAGTCACCTGCAACACATAGCGACCCTATGTACAACAGCACTAAACCCTGCTCTATCCCTTGCCAGTCTTACTGTATCCAACAACCTATCCGCATTACCACATGACTGAATCAATCCAGCTCATCCAGGGTCTTCTGCTCCTGTGCTATCCCTCCACCCTCCAAAGCATGACGTTCCTCTCCAAGGACTTGTCTCTCCTTGCAACATGTCTAAAGTATGTCAAACAAAGCTTCAGAATCCTTTCCTCCAAGGAGCAGCCTGGCTTCACCCTCTCCAGGATGAACCTGTTTGTTCCCCTGGAAGTCCGTGGTATATTCAGTACTCTTCTCCAGCACCACAGCCCAAAGGCATCAACTCTGCTTCCATCATCCCTCGCCATTGTCCAGCTGATGCATAGCAAGTGATTGTAAAGACCATGGCCTATATGAGGTGCACCTTAGTCTCCAGACTGACATTGTTGCTCTTCAGTACTTTGGAGAGATCTCTGACAGCAAACTTTCCCAATAAAATTTGTCTTTTAATTTCCTGGCTGCTGGTACTGAGAGTTTTGATTGTAGAGCCAAGGACACAGAAGTGGTCAACATTCTCAGTCTCTTCACCATCTATCTTGACGCTGCCAGTTGGCCCAGTGGTGAGAATTTTTGTTTCTTGATGTTGAGCTTCAATCCATATTTTAAGGCTGCAGTCCTTGACCTTCTGCAGCAATCACTTTAGGTCCTCCTCAGTTTCAACACAGATTGTTGAGTCCACCTCCAATACTGATGCCACACTTCTCATAGAGCCCAGCCTCCCAGTTAATCTGTTCTACATATAGATTAAAAAGATAGAAAAGACACATCTTTGATGCACACCCTCCGAGTTATGAAACATGCAGTATTTCCTTGCTCTGTTCTGACAACTGCCTCTTGTTCCAAGTATAGGTTTTGCATAAACACAATCAAGTGTTCTGGGATTCCCATTCTCCTCAGAGTCAGCCACAGTTTGTTACAATCCACACAGTCACATGCTTTTGCATTTGTCAATGAAACACAGATAGACATTCCTCTGCTACTCTCTGCTTTCAAACGAGATCCATCTGACATTAGCTATAATATGCCTAGTGCCACAACCTCTTCTAAATCCAGCCTGCATTCAGGCAGGTCTCTGTTGATGTGCTGTTCTAGTCATTTTGGATAATCTTCAGTCAAATCTAGCCTGCATGTGATATCGGTGATACTACTGTTCGATATTTTCCACACTTTGTTGGATTATCTTTCTTTGGAATGGGAACAAATTTAGATCTCATCCAGTCAGTTGGCCTAGTGGTTGTCCTCCAGATATCTTGGCACATCCAGGGCAGTGTCTGCTGGTTAAAATATGTCAGTTGGTATATCATGAATACTGGGGCCTTGTTATTTGCTAATTCTTTCAGAACAGCTTGAACTTCTTCCTTCATCATAACAGGCTAGGAATGGTGAAAGTCCTTGTCTGGTCCCTGTTTGCAAGAGGAAGACCTTTCATCTTTCTCCATTGAGAAAGATGTTGGATCTTGTTTTTGTTTATATACATGTCATTATTTTGTGGAAATTCCCTTCTTTTCCTAATTTTTCTGAGTGTTTTAATCTGGAAGGATATTGGACTTTATCCAAGGCCTTTTTTTGGCATCTATTGCCAGGATCATGAGGTTCTTGTTCTTTGCTCTGTTAATTTAATGAAATACAGTGATTGTTTTTCTTATGTTGAACCGTTGAATTCCACTTGGTCATGATGAATTATTTTTTTTTATGTATTTTAGGATTCTATTGGCCAAGATTCTTTCAAGGATTTTTGCATCTGTATTCATAAAATGTGTTGGTCTGTAGTTTTCATTTTTGGTAATAGCTTAGCATGCTTTTGATATTAGGGTTATGTTTGCATCACAGAATACCTCTAGGATTGTTCCTTTTTCTATTTTTAAAAAACAATATAGGTAGAATTGTTTCTTTGAATGTTTGGTAAAATTCATCCATGAATATATCTGGGCTAGGGATTTTTATTATTTTTACTTAATTTGTTATCTTTTTTTTTAAATTGTGATTTTATTGAACATTTACAGAAAAGTTAGATTTTCATTCATTCATTGTTTCACATTTTAACCCTCTCTCCCTCCCTCCCTCCCTTTCCCCTCTCCTAGTTCACTTTTTTTTTAATATTCATTCATTGTTGCAGTTACCTGTCCCCCACCCCTAGTCCTCTTTGCAATGTACCTCTTATTCTGGGCTGTTGTGTACATATAATACCTAATCATATATTCCTTTTAAATGGGTCTTTCTTTCATCTATTCCAGTGCTGTGTTCATTATCTGTGCACTCTTATCCTATTCTCCAGTCAAACCCTTATGTCAGACCTGCTTTATAACAGTGGTGCTATGCAGTATTTGTCCTTTTTTGACTGAGATATTTCACTCAGCATAATATCCTACAGGGTTACCAATGTTGTGTAATGTTTTATGAGTTCATTGTTTTTCAATTCTACAAAGTATTCCATTGTATGAATATACCATAGTTCTATTCATTCATTGATGGGCACTTGGGTTCATTCCATCTCTTTGCTGTTATAAATAATGCAGCAATAAACATGGGTGTACATTTATCTTTTTGGATAGTAGTTATGATTTCTTTAGGGCATATTCCCAGGAGTGGCATTGCTGGGTCAAATGATATTTCTGTCATCGGTGGGGGGAAAGTCTTTTTATGACCTGCTCAGTTTCTTCTTTTGTGATGGGTCTATTCAAGTATTTTTAACTGTCCATGTTAATAGGGTGTGAATCTCAAGGAGTTTGTCCATTTCCTCTAGGTTTTCAAATTTTTTTGAATATAATTTTTCATAATATTTTGAAAACATCAATTTACTTTCAGCTGCTGTTGTGATGTCACCTCTATTATTCCTTAATCGAGTTGTTTGTGGCTTCTCTTTTGTTAAGTTTGCCAATGGTTTATCAATTTTATTGCTCCTTTCAAAACAGCAGCTTCTGATCTTATTGATGGTTTCAATTGTTGTTCTATTTTCTATCTCATTGATTTTAAATTTTGTCTTTATAATTTTCTTTTTCCTAGAGGTATGAGTCTGACTTATTGGTTTTTCTATTTGATAGATGTGATAAGTCATTAATTTTGCCTCTTTCATAAATTTTAATATGTTTGCATATTGCTATCAACTATCCCCTGAGAACTGTATTAGCTGTATCTAAGAAATTCTGTTATGAATCTGTTATGTCATATTTTCATTGTGATCTGTATCAAGAAACTTTTTTATTTCATTTGTTATTTCTTCTATAACCCTATCCTGTCTAGCAGTGTGTTATTTATCTTTCATGTCTGTGGTTTTATAAGCTTTACTGTCTTGTTAATTTCTAATTTATGGCATTGTCTAAAAGTACACTTTCATGATTTCAATGTTTTTTGATTTGTTGAGGCTTGCTTTTTGTCTTAATAATATATTATCAGTTTTGGAGAATGTGCCATGTACACGTGAAAAGGAAGCAAATTGACTTTTATTTCGGTGTAGTAGCCTGAACACATCTATAAAGCCAAGTTAGCTGATTGTATCGTTTAGATGTCCTGCCTCTTTACTAACTTTGTTTTGAGTTGACCTATTCTTTGGTGAGAGTGGTGTGTTAAATTCACCTACCACTATTATGGTGCTATTTCAATCTTCAAGTTTGTTAACTATTGTTTTATTTATTTTGCAGTTCTATTTTTTTAGTGTTAGATGTTGGCCAATGTTCTGTTTACTTGACCTAGTATGCCTTTAAACATTGTATAGCACTGTTCCTTATCTTTTAATTTGGTATTCATCCTTTTTCTTCATTTCTTAGATATGCCTTTTGTAGGCAACATATTGATAAGCTTTATTTTTTTTTATATATTCTGGTATAATTTTTCCTCTTAATTGGTTCACTTAATGCATTCACATTAAGTGTGATTATTGACAGACCAGATTTTATCACTGCCAATTTGCTCTGCTTCTTTTTCTGTTGTTTCTGGTTATTTTGGTCCAACCTCTTTCCCTCGGAGTCTCTCTGTGGAAAATTTCCCTTAGAATTTCTTGTATAATTGATCTTGTTTTCACAAATTCCTTCAGTTCTTTCTTTTTTGTAAGTGACCTGATTTCTCCTTCCTGTTTGATAGAGAGCTTTCCTGGTTATAGAATCTTTGGCTGACAATTGTTTTCTTTCAGTCTTCTTCTATATGTCATCCCATTCCCTTCTTGCTAACATGGTTTCTGCTTTGCAGGTGTATCTTTGTTTTTCTCATTTTCCTTTTAGTATTCTATATTTTTTTTTAATTTTAGAGAATTAGACTGTGGTATGTCTTTTATGTTTTTTTTTTTTTATTTTAAGGTCTAGCCGTTTTGGGTCCACTAAGCTTCTTGAATATTGATTTCCTTGTTCTTCATAAGACCTGGGAAGTTTTCTTCTGGTTCCTCTACCTTTACCACATTTTTCTCAGTGCTTACCCTGTCCTCTTCAAGTTTTGAAATTCTAATTATACATATATTCCCTTTTATGTTATCCCATGTGATTCTAATATTTTCTTTCAATCTCCTTTCTGATTTTCTTCATGTATGTTTCCATTAAGATTCTTGTTTTTCAGCTCGGTGACTCTCTGTTGCATCCCTCCAGCATACTGGAAACTTCTCCATTTTGGTTTTGATATTCAAGACTGCATTTCATACATTTCTGTTAACTACCAGTACTGTGTCAACTGCACCCTTTCTCTCTCATGATGATTGTTTAAGTTCTTGTAATGACATAAAAAAGAACTGTTGCCTTTGAGTTGTGGTGTTGAGAACGAGTACTAAATAACCCATAGACTGCCAAAAGAACAAACAGATATGTCCTGGAAAAAGTGTAGTCAAAGTGCTCCTTGGAAGTAAAGATATCAAACCTTTATCCTTCACACTTGGGACATGTGTTTGTTGTTGTTGTTGTTGTTTGGTGCCATCGAGTCATAGACGACTCATAGTGACCCTATGAATGAACAGCCTGAGCCCTGTTTGCACATAGAGTTTCTGGAGGCAAGCTATTTCGGAAGTGGTTGGCGCTCCTGCTTCCAGGCTTGTTTTTGTCAGGAAGCTCCAGCCAACACTGTCTGTCATGGGTACCCATTACCACGATTGGCACATCACTGTCACAGGCTTCAGCATCACAGCAACCACAAGTTACCTCTGTACAGCAACGCACAGACCAGTGCTATACTACCTAGAAGAATGTTTGACAGGAAAACAATTTGAACCTGGCTGAGGGCCGCAGATGAAAATCACCCACCTTCAGCTTGGTAGCATAACTTCCTTTTCACTACGCCAACGTAGCTCTCTCTTTGTCGTTGTCGTTGTTATTGTTGTTTAGTGCGTCAAGTCGTAGATGACTCATAGCGACCCTATGAACGAACGGCCTGAGCACTGTTTGTACATAGAGTTTCCGGAGGCAAGGCATTTCGGAAGTGGATGACGCTCCTGCTTCCAGGCTTGATTTAGTCAGGAAGCTCCAGTCAACACTGTCCACCATGGGTACCCATTACCACGATATCAAAGATATCAAACCTTTATCCTTCACACTTTGGACATGTATTTAGGTGAGGCTGTTTCTTGGAAAGGAAGATTATACTTGGAAAGATGGAGGGTCAGTGAAGGAAAGACCCCAAATGAGATTGATTAACATGATGTTTTAAACAGTGAACTCTAGTGTGTCAGGGATGATGAGGATGGCACAAGATAGGGCAGAGTCCAGGTTGGCCATTCACAGTGTTACTATGAGTCATACGCAACTCTATGGCACCTAACAACAACAACAACAACAACAAACTATCTATAGTTTTAATTCTTTATTCCATCTTTCACAATCTTTCTGTGGATGCTCATGCTCTCTTGCATCAATAAATGTCTTCTGGCTCCTTGTGTCTGGAATATCCACTTCATTTGTGGCTTCCATTCTTATATCATTTGCACCTTCTGTAGCTGTTTGTATAAATCTATATTAGTTTATTTCTTCTGATTCCCTGTCTCTGGGATATTTACTGTATTTATGATTTCCATTCATTCTTTCATCATTTTTATTTTCTTTGGTAGCTGTTCATATGCCTCCACAGCAGTGTATTTCATTTGCCTCCTTATCTTTGGGATAGTGATGGTTCTACAATATGCTCTGCTTTTTTAGATGATTGATGTTGTTGTTGATTGCTGTCAAATCAAGCATATCTCATAGAGACACCTATGAATAAAAGTCCTGAAGCATTTCTATAACTATCATCATTTATCAAAGTTCATAGTTTCCAGAGGCATGTTGTTTAGGAAGTGGAGAAGGCTTATTTTGGTGGTGTTTTTCTTTTCAATATTTGAAGCAGCCTGATGCTTTCTTGACATTATGTGAAGTTTTTCTGGATATTTATTTGGCCATTTCTATTATGTCTGCACAGATTGTTGATAGATCTTTATCTTTATGATATTGTAGATTATTTACAGGCTTAATGTGTTCCATCTATGAGGATGTACAGTTTTCTCTACTGAAATTTCTTTCTGGGCCTGTGTAGTATATAGTGGCAAAGTTTGCCTTTTCTAAATTTCTTCATGTTCTTTCTGGTCTGCAGAGCAGCACTGGGGTAATTTTGCCTTATTGTAACCCATTTCCTAAAGTCTTTTGTCCTCTTTGGTCAGTGGAGTGGCCCACAGTGACCAGCTTCCCTAACTGGAGCAGTTAATAATCCAAAATTCACTGCCTTAAAGTTAAATCTGACTTATAGTTATCTTCCTTTGGGTTTTCATAATCATTATCCATGGAGACAGCAGTTAGGGAAACAAAGGATATATTGTGTTGGAAAAATCTCCTACCAAGGACCTCTAAAAATCATTAAAGAACAAAGATATTAAAGACTTAAGCTCACCTCACCTAAACCATTGTTTCACATGAATCATGTTCATGTGAATCTTTGATAATGAATAAAGAATACAGAGAAATTGATGCTTTTGAGTTTTAATTTTTTTTTAAAAAATATTGAATATACTTTGTTTTATGCAGAAAAGTAACAAATCTGTCTTGGAAGAAATGAAGTCAGAGTGCTACTTAGAAATAATACCCTTGACGAGATGGACTGACAGAGTGACAGTAGCAATGAGTTCAAATATGTGACAGATGGTGAGGATGACAGAGGCTAGAGGAGTTTCCTGATCCATAATTTTTAGTGTCACTTCATAGTGACAGTAGACTTGGTGGCACATAACAAAACCAATATAATAAATCATAATTTGTAAAATGTGACCTATATTTATGGGTCACAAATTTGCCTGGTCTCAAGAACTAGAATTTGACTGACTTAATCAGTCACATGCAACACTGAAATACATTACAGTCTAACATGAAGAAGTACTTCCTTCAATCTTTAATAAAGAGGAACAGAACTTAAGCTACTGGAAAAAACAAGCTCGCCATAAAGAAGGAGATGCCATTGTTAATGGAAATGGCAGATGAGAATAGTCCTGGTTATTGAAGTTGGAGAAAAGTGTGCTAACTTTTTCTTTATTAATCCTCACGCTTCTTTAAAGGAATTACAGACTCCCCGTACCAAAAGAACTGGCTAATGAATGAAGAATACAGAATAGCTTATAGTAAAGAAACAATAGTAATGAAAGAAAAAGTTCAAGCTGTACTGAAGCCATTTGCAAAAAAGTAAGATTCCAATAATTGACGAAATAACAGATATGTCTTGAAGAGGGTGCAGCCGGAGTGCTCTTTGGAGGCAAGAATGGTGAGACTTTGCCTAATATACTTAAGACATGTTGTTAGGAGGGGCTATTCCTTGGAGAGGAACATGATGCTGGGAAGCATGGAGGGTCGGCAAAGGAAGACCCTCAACCAGATGGATTGACAAGGTGACTGCTACAATGGCTCTTGTGTGCCAGCAAGTGTGGGGATGGCACAGGATAGAACAGGGTTCACATCCACTCTTCATAGTGTTGCTATGAGTCATATTTTACTTTAATAGCACCTAACAACAACAATAGATTAAATACCAGTTGACATGTTTCAGCAAACAGATGTATTTCTGGATGTACTTACCAGGCTGTGCCAAGAAATTTGGAAGACAGATACCTGACCAACTGACTATAAGAAATCCATATTTGTCATTTCCAAAAAAAGAATGTGACAATTGTAATTCATATCACATGCAAACAAAATATTGCTGAAGATCATGAAAAATTTGCTAAAATAGTACATCAACATCGAACTACTAGAAATTCAAACCAGATTTAGAAGAGTCTTTGGTACTGGGGATGTCACTACCAAAGTCAGATGGATCCTGACTGAAAACAGAGAATACCAGACGAATGTCTATCTGTGTTTTATTGTTTGTACTAAGGCATTTGAGTGTGGGAGACTTAACTAATCATGGTTAAAATCAGGAAGAATAGGAATCCCAGAGCACTTAACTATATCATGTAAAACCTAAACTAAGAAGCAATTACCTGAACAGTGCAAGGGAAAACTGCCTGGTTTAAAATCACGAAAGGTGTACATCAGTGCTATATCCTTTTTTCTATAATTTATGAAGAACAGTATGGCTGCAATGTAATCCTAGAGGTACACAGTTCTAATCCACTAGATGCCCTGCTGGAGAGGGAGTGGACAATCTCTTCCTGTACCAGTCAGATCCAATTTGATGGTACACACGCACACACACGCAAAGTATTTTAAAAAAAATTAAAAGAAGAACAATATCGCATCAAGATCAGAGGAAGATTCATCAACAACCTGCTTTATGGAATGGACACAACCTCACTTGCTGAAAGTGAGGGCAACATAAATGCTTGCTGGACATGGATTGCATCTTTACAGAACAAAAAAAATCATCACCACGAGGTTAATATGCAGCATCATGATATATGGAGAAAAGATTGAAACAGTCAACTTCATCTTCCTTGGATCCACAATCAAACCATTGGGTACTAGAAGTCAAGATATCAAAAACCATGTTACATTGGGGAAATCTGTTGTGAAAGACCTCTCCAAAGTGCTGAGGAACTGCAATGTCACCTCAAACACTAAGGTGCATATGATCTAAGCCATGATTTTTTTCAATCACTTGTGATACATCTGAAAGTTGAACAAAAAACAAAAAGGAGAACAGAACAATAATGATGCCTTTAAGCTGTGGTATTGGAGAAAAGTATTGAATATCCCATGAACTGCCAAAGAACAAATAAATAAATATATCTTGATGAAAATGCAACCAGGTTGCTCATTGGAGGCAAGGATGATGAAACTTTGTCTCACAAACTTTGACCATATTGTTAGGAGGGTCTAGTCTATGGAAAAGACATCATGCTTGGAAAGTAGAGGATCAGCTAAAGAAAGAAAGACTCTTAACAGGAAAAGAAAGATGATTTGACACAGTGACTGTAGCAATGGGCTCTAGTAGATCAGAGATGATGAGGATATTACAGGATAGGGCAGGATTCAGATCTTTTGTTCTTTGGGTTACTATGGATTATAGTCAACTCCAGGGCACCTAACAACAACAACAACAATTATTTAAACCCTTGAAATATAGCTGAACTCTTTTTTTTATAGCAGAACTTTTGTCTTTCATATAATCAGTCATGATCATTAATTTTTTCCTCTCATTTCTATTTGTATGTAACAACAAAGTACATTCAGGTATGTTGATTTGATGAAGAACCCACTAATTAATGAATATGCAAAGTATTGGGGCAGTGTATTATATTGTAAACAATAAGGAAGGAGCACTGTTACACTGTAAATAGACATACTGATAATACAAGGGTCAGTCACATGCACTCCCCAGCAGCTCCTTGGGGGAAAAGGTGGCAGTCATCTTCTGTACAGATTTACTGGCTTGGAAACCCTTTGAGCAATTTTACTCTAACCTGATTGTTATAAGTCAGAATCAACTTGAGAGCAGTGGATTTGTATCAGATTTAGTAAGGAGATTTGAGATTTGCTTGGTAGCCTAGACTTGCAAGAGAAGAGAGTCATGTTACAATGATTGTAGACGGAAACAAACCCTCAAATCAAAGATATATACAAGTTATAGGTACCTGTATAGAAATACATACATTGCTATCATTCTCTTTCTATCTTCTCCTCTCTGTTGGACTGAATTAAGACAAAACACAGGACCAAGGAATCCTTTGAACGGAGCCATGATGGCATAATCAAGTTGCTAATCAAAAGTTGGCAATTCAAATCCACTACCCACTCTATGGAAGAAAGATGGGAATTTGCATCTCATAAAGAGTTACAACCTCAGAAACTTGATAGAGGATCACTGTGAGTTAGATTAGATTAGATTAGATAAATGGAAGGTAATTAAAATGTGTATCTAGAAACATTTTAAAGTGTAGTCATCATAGTTTGTAGATGGAGGGATTTTTGTTTGTTTGTTTGTTTTAAAAATCTTTTTTTATTTTTAACCCAGCAACCAACTCATTGCCTTCAAGTCAGAGCCAAGTTGAATCTGACCTACCTAAGAGTTTTCAGAGGCTGTAAATCACACGAGTGATTTTCTTTCTCCTTTGGAGCAGCTAGTAGATTTAAACTTGCCTGCCTTTGAGTTGACCACCATTGTAGTCAAAATGCACTATGTGCTGCTGCAAAAACAGAATTAGATAAAGACCTAAATATTTAAAATGAGGTTTAAACAAACTCTTGAAAGGTACCATCATATTTTAAGTCTTTACTTTAATAATTAAAAAGATAATTTAAGAAAAACATGCATGCTATGTAAAATAGTATTTCCAAATAATTAAATCATAAATGAATATGAAACCTATTTATGATTTGATGCTTAGCACTGCTATTTTTGTGTATGTCTCTGGAAAATGTCATTAACAAGGTACATTGGGAAAGTTTTTATTTGATATTACCAAAATGTTCATCCAATTAGATTTTGGTAGATTTTCAAATTTTATTTCTTATAATTTTAAGCTGATAATTATAATTGTATCAGATGAGGTAGGCCCACAGGAAAATTCTGTAATTAGAATATTAGCTATATGGTATTCTAGTATGTGAACTTTTAAGATAAGTAAACTGTCTTTTAAGATAAGTAAGTGAACTGTCTCCAAAAATTACACACATGTGTATATCTGTGTATGTGTCTTCTTGTTTTCCAGCACCCCAAGATTATAAATTTGGAGTCACTTTCTATTATTTTAGCTCAGTTACTGAGTCTTAGCATGGGGATACCTTATGATGACAAGAGCAACTGTCATTGTCCTGGAGCAGTCTGTATAATGAACCCAGAAGCAATGTAAGATGCTTTACTTTTTTAATTTTTTTATAAATACAGATGTTATAAAATAATTTTCTTATGGCACTCTTGAGGGTTAGTGGTAACAAAACAGCTCTGCAATCTAGAAGGTGCATGGTTCGAATCCACCAGCTTCTCCGAGGGAGAAGGATGGGATTTTTTTCCTCCCATGTGTTTTACTGAATATGAAAATCTGCTGAAGGGTCAGCTATTAGTTGATTCTGAATCGACGGCACACAACAACAATTCAAGAAAACCTATATTGTAAAAAAAGATTGACCAGATACTGGTTGGAAGCAGTGACTATCAAGTCAAAATATGTATTCCAAGTCCCATGCTACATGTTTATCTCAATATCTCTCATATTAAAATGTTGCTTTCTCATATGTAGTCTAACTATACATTTAGTACTGGATTTACTCACATTTTTTTTTTTATATTCAGTTCATGGCTAGGTAGGCCAAATACAAAGTTATATGAGAGCTTTATTAGTTTGGTCTTATCTACTTTTTTTTTTTTAATGTAGCTCAATCTGACATCTTGGCATCTATTTATCAGTTACAGTAGCATTTAGGTTTTTCCTCATCATTTATCAAAGAAGACCTTTTAAATGTCCTTAGTAAATTTCACAGGCTGAATCAACTTTTTAAATATCACTTGTTCTTTCATCAGAGCACAGGCCCAAATCCAGGGGAGTTAGCTTCTTTAGTTATGGTTTGGCTGCATGGCCAGAGCATCTGGTTTACATTAGTTTAAAGACTAAGGTACACCTGATTCAAACCATGGTCTTTCTAATTACTTGCTAATTACATCTGAAAGTTAAGTTGGACAATGAATATGGATGAGAGAAAAATCAATGCCTTGAGTTGTGGTGTTGGAGTAAGTAGTGACTATCCCATGGACTGCCAAAAGAACAAACAAGTGTATCCTAGAGGAAATGCAATCAGGGTGCTCTTTGGAGGCAAAGATGGTGAGGCTTCATCCCACATACTTGGGATATTTTGTTAGAATGGGCCAGTCCTTGGGAAAATACATCGTACCTGGAAAGGTGGAGGGTCAGTGGAAGAGAGGAAGACACTCAACAATATGAATTGACACAACAACTGTAATAAAAGGTTCAAATATATCAAAGATGATGAGGATGGCCCATTGTGAGTGAGGCAGAATTCAGATCTATTGTTCATAAGGTTGCTGTAGTCCACTTCCTGGTGCATAACATCCACATCACTTGTTCTTATTAAACCCAAGTATATAAATCCTATCCTTGGATGCCACTAGTAGATATATCTGTTAGACTATATTGGGAAATCTCTGGAAAGTATGAATAGAAATTTTCAGCAAAGCTTCTTAAAGGATTGGGCATGTGACCGTAAAATTGTGTCCTTACTCTTAGCGTGTCTTGATCATTTTTTTGTCATTTTCACATACACAGAATAATAAGTAAGTAGAATGCAATATACTTAATAATCAGGATGGTGTATTTAGTAGTAGCCTAGGTAGGGTCTGATAAGCACAATAAATAGGATAAGCAGGTATCCTAGACCATGCCACTTCCACCTATTGCTACAACATTTATCAGTAATTTCACACAAGTGTTTTCGTGGAAATGTGATAAAATTGTTCACAGAAGAAGGAAACATGAGGCTTGTTTCAATAACAATTTGCCTAATATGAATTATAATTTTTTAAATAATAATAATAATAACCTTAATAATCAGCAAAATATAATATCGATCTTTTTTTTTCTTACAAGGGACAAATATCTAGATATTGGGACATACAAAAATGCTACATAGAGATGATCTGCCTGTTTTTATTAAGAATCTAAAACTTCGAGATTGATTCTTTTGAGACAAGGAGGTGTGGAATTAAGTATTTGGATTGATTTAGAGTGAGTTGTTGCTTGCCGTTGAGTATGACTTACAGTGACCTGATGAACAACCCATCTGAACCTGTCCTGTACCATCCTCACAATCTCTGACACACTCAAGCCCATTGCCACAGTCACCATGTCAACCCACCTGTTTGAGGTTCATCCTCTCACTGCCCTATCACTTTTTCAAGGCATAATGTTCATCTCCAAAGAAAAACTCTCCTAGTGACACATGCTCAAAGTATATGAGAGAAAGCTTCATCATCTTTGCATCTAAGGAGTACGCTGGCTGCACCTTTTCCAAGACATATGCTCTAACACCACAACTGAAGGTAATCATTGTTCTTCAATCATACTTAGTCACTGTCCAGCTCTCATATGTATAGCAAGTGACTGAAACACCGTAGCCTGAATTTAGAGTGTGAGTAGATGCCAACTATATAGTTCTATTTAACTACAGCTCATGATATTAAAAAGTATCCAACACTTCAACGATGCCCTCTACAATTAGGAGAGATCCAGTGGGACCTGAAAAGGTGGGGTAATAGTGTGCTTAGATCAATGGTGATTAATTTTATAAAACGCAATGTATGAGAATTATTGTATGAAACACAATGTGAGTGAAAGAATGTGTGAAACATATATGAATGAAACACAATGCATACGTATTTTTTATTCAAACCAATATAAAATTTTAAAATAACCAAAAACCCCTATGTATTTAGGTTTTCCTAATAAATAGTTTTTGATTTAAAAATTAATACACATTTTTTGTCATAAGTTGCAGCCTCAATATAACAGCACTCTTCCCACGTCTTCACTGGTTTCTCCATTTCCATTTATCTGTCTTTCTTGCCTTCTAAGCTTTAGTTTGGGACAAATGCTGCATTTTTGCCTCAAATGTTTTATTATTATGAAGGATACATTCCTTACAAATTTGTATGTTCTCTTTATAGGTCTGCCAATGATTTGACTACAAAGTGTATCCCTATAGACACGTTCAATTTCAAGTGTGAAAAGAGTCTAAGGGGCACGGTATTGGGGATTCTGGCACTCTTTTCAGGCAAAAGTTGGCCTGACTGAAAGCACTGGCATTATCAGTTGTCTCATAACCATGCAAAACCTGGACAGTCAATATGGAAGGCTAAGGTGCTTCCAATTAAATTATGATGTTGGCAAAGAATATGGAATATATCCTGGAATCACAGACCAAATGGACAAATCAGTCTTTGAACAAGTAAAATGAGAAAATTCCTTAGGAGTGACGATGGAGAGATTTCATATTATGTGCTTTGAATGTGGTACCAGTCCCTGGAGGAGGGTTAAGCAGAGAGTCAGTAATAAGGATGAAGACTCTGAAGATGACTGCAACATGGGCTCAAGCACAGCAGCATGAGGATCCAGCAGGTTTTTGTTTGCCATGAATGGGAACTGATTTAACATCATCTAGCAAGTCAGTCTGGATTATTAGTGAGCCAATTATAAGACAGTATTTTGTAAAATGACACGAACATAAGGTTCTGGCGAGCTCTGGTGGCCTAGTGGCAAGAAGCTGCACTGCAATCCCAGAGGTGCGCAGTTCGAATCTATCAGATGCTCTGCCAAAGAAGGAGGGACAATCTCCTCCTGTACCAGTCAGATCTGATTTGACGGTACACACACACACACACACACGAATAATAATAAAATTTAAAAAGCCAATTTAAAAAAAATAAGGTTCTCTCTCTAATTCTTAGTGAAGCTCTGGTGGTGTAATATGTAGGAAGTGGCACTAATAACATAAAGGCAGCAACTATCTGCTGGTTCCATCCAATCCACCAGCAGCTCCATAGGATAAAGTTGGTAGTTTCTTCTCATGTGATTTATAGCCTACAGAAAACCCTTTTGAGGAGAAGCTATAAGTGCGTTCTGACTAAATAACAGTGAGTTGAGCTAATTTGTTATGAATGGGAACTGGGTCAACAGGCAAATCAAATTGCAATGTCAATGATGTACCAATATCTTTCTTTCATTTTCTACTCTAACTCCCTTACCCCTGCTTCCTATGGTTATATCCCAAATGACTCTCCCTTTCCCCCATGAAAATAGGCTTCAGCATGCCTATCCCCATTACCCCAGTGACAGAACCAATCCATCTCACCGAAGGTCTTCCTCTCCTGCGCTGTCCCTCCACCCTCCCAAGTGCGACAGCCCTCTCCAAGGACTGGTTGCTCCTTGTAACATGGAGCAGCCTGGCTTCACCCTTTCCAGGACAAACTTGTTTGTTATCCTTAGCAGTACATGGTATATTCAATACTCTCCTCCAGCACCAAAGCTCAAAGGCATCAACCCTCCTTCTATCATACCTAGTCATTGTCAAGCTCTCTGAAGCATAGCAAGTAATGGCAAAGACCATGGCCTGTATCAGTCAGACCTTAGTCTCCAGACTTATAGCATTGCTCCTCAATACCTGGGAGAGGTCTCTGACAGCAGATTTTCCCAATGCAATTTGTCTTTTAATTTCCTAGATGCTAGTACCCAGAGTGTTGATTGTAGAGTCAAGCAAACTAAAGCTGTCAACAATCTCAATCTTTTCACCATCTATCATGATGCTGCCAATTGGCCCAGTGGTGAGAATCTTTGTTTACTTGATATTGAGCTTCAATCCATATTGAAGGCTGCAGTCCTTGACCTTCTGCAACAAGCTCTTCAGGTCCTCTTCAGTTTCAGCAACCAGGGTTGTAGCATCTGCCATAATGCAGATCGTTGATTAGTCTACCAACAATCCTGATGCCATGCTTCTCATAGAGCCCAGCCTCTCAGATATACTGTTCCACATATAGATTGAAAAGATATGGAGATAGGACACATTCTTGATGCACATCCCTCCCAATTGTGAACCTTGTAGTATTTCTTTGCTCTGTTCTGATGAGTGCCTCCTGGTCCAAGTATAAGTTTTGCATAGCACATTAAATTAATCCCCATTGATCCATGCCCCCTATTACCCTATTTTTCAGATCTCCCTTGGAGCTTTCCTAATTCCTCCGTTTCCCTTCCCCCACCAAACTCTGTAACTCTGAGATTTATCTCACTCTCCCCTCTCAGCTCACTATCTGTCCCTTCCCTCTTTGGATATTCATATACATCTTACTAATAATCCTTCTGTTTTTACATTAATAGTCTAATGCAGTATTGTCCTTAAAAACCTGAGTTAATTCATTCATCATAATGCTCTCTGTCTTCTCACATGTTATATAATATTATTCTAAATAATTGCTCCTGAGTGCTGCATAGAACTTCATTGTGTGAATGTACCACAATTTCTCAATCCAGTTGTTTGTTGATGGACATTTGGGCTTTTTCCATATTCTTACTGTTTTGAATAATGCTGCTGTGAACATCGCTGTACAAATACTCATTTTTGTCTCAGTACTGTTTTCCTCTGGGTGTATTCCTACCAGTGGAATTTCTAGGTCAAATAGAATTTCTGTGTTCAGCTATTTGAGGAAATACAAAACTGCCTTCCAGAGTGGTAGTACCATTTTACAATCCCACCAACAGTATGTGAGAGTTCTAGTCTCTCCACATCTTTTTCAACATTTCCTGCTCAACTTTGCCACTGCTACTGGAGTGATATGGTGTCTCATTGTGGTTTTGATTTGCATCTCTTTTATTATCATTGATTTTGAGCATTTCTTCATGTTGGCCATCTGAAAGTCTTCCTCTGAAAAGTTTTCCATGTATTTTGCCCATTTTGTAATTGTGTTTTCAATCTTTCTCTTGTGGAGGCTGTGTAGTAGTCTGGAAACGTTTGTTATGAGACCTTCATCTAAGATGGCTTTGCCAAATTTTTTTTCAGTCAGTAGGTTTTCTTTTCACCCTATTGAAAAGGTTTTTTATGTACACAGGAAGTTAATCTTTAGAAGGTGCCATTCATTTATAGTATCCTCTCCTGGGTTTTAATTTAATTAATTATTTTTTAATTTAATTTAATTTTTTATATCTGTGATGCAATACCAAAGATATGTGCTTATAATAAACCTCTTTCCCCCCCCCCAAATATATATATATAATAAAAATATAATTTGTTTTCTTTCACACTGTGTTTCATGCTATCATTCCCATACATTGTGCCTTATAAAATTTAAAATTAATCCCCATTGATCTATACTCACTATTACCCTATCTTTTCAGATCCCCATTGGAATGTTCCTAATTCTCTCACCCTTCCAACCTCCCACCAACTAGAGATTTACTTCTTTCCCCTCCTCAGCTCCTTACCCGCTTTTCCATCTTTGAATATTCATACATGTCTTACTGATAATACTTTTGATTTTTACAATAATACTGTTACAATATTTGTCCTTAAGAGCCTGGGTTAATTCACTCATCATAATGTTTTTTAGCCTCTCTCAATTTATAGAATATTTTTCTAAATCGTTGCTCCTGAGTGCTGCATAGTATTGCATTCTGTAAACATACCACAGTTTCTCAATCCAGTTGCTTGTTTATGGACATTTGGGCAGTTTCCATTTTCTTGCTATTATGCATAATGCTTCTTTGGATATCAGTGTACGCTGATATACTGATATACTCATTTATGTCTCAGTTGTATTTTCTTCAGGGTATACCCCTAGCCTTGTAATAGCTGGGTCAAATGGAATTTATATGTTCAGCTTTTTGACAAAATATCAAACTGCATTCCAGAGTGGTTGTACCATTTTGTAATCTCATCAACAGCATCTGAGAGTTCTAATCTCTCCACACCTCTTCCAATATTTATTGCTTGTTGTTGTTACTGTTATGTGTCGCCAAGTCGCTTGCAACTCATAGTGACCCTATGTACAACAGCCCTAAACTATATTCTGTCCTGTGCCAATCGCACTGTCTCTGACACTCCCATCCCGATTACCCCAGTCACTGAATCAATCCACCTCATGGAGGGCCTTCCCTTCCTGCGCTGTCCCTTCACCCTCCCAAGCATGATGTCCTTCTCCAAGGACCAGTCCCACCTTACAACATGTCCAAAGTATGTTAGATGGAGCCTCAGAATCCTTGGCTCCAAGGAGCCGCCAAATTTAACCCTCTCCAGGGTGAATTTGTTTGTTTTCTTGGCAGTCCATGGTACATTCAATACTCCTCTCCAGCACCACAGCTCAAAGGCATCAATTCTCCTTCTATCCTCCTTAGTCATTGTCCAACTCTCTGATGCATAACAAGTGATTGCATGGCCTTTGTCAGACGCACCTTAGTCTCCAGAGACACACCATTGCTCTTCAATACTTTGGAGAGGTCCCTAACAGCAGAATTTCCCATGGCAATAAGTCTTTTAATTTCCTGGCTACTTGTGCCAAGAGTGTTGACTGTGGAGCCAAGCAAACTAAAGCTTCAACAACTCAATCTCTCACCATACATCCTGATGCTACCAATTGGTCCAATGGTGAGAATCTTTGTCTTCTGGACATTGAGCCTCAATCCATATTGAAAGCTACAGTCCTTGACCCTCTGCAGTAAGTGCTTCAGGTCCTCCTCAGTTAATTGCTTACTGTCCGTTAAACTTTTGCCACCTGCTACTGGAGTGATATGGAATCTCATTGTGGTTTTTATTTGCATCTATCTTATTGTCATTGATATTCCCCCTTTTTATTTTTAACTTTTTATTGTGAATTGAGTGAAACTGTGCAGAGAATATTGATTTTCCATTCAACAGATCATACACATTATATATTATGACATTGGTTTCAGTTCCCCTACTAACCACATACTTCCTATAGCGTGTAAGTTCAATAATATCAGGAAGGTAGACAGTATTTAGAAGAATCAAGCATACAAGATCAAAAGAAAAGCGTATGCCAGGAATAAAGCTCAGAAAGGAGAAATTAATACAAATGGGAAACACAGATAGTGGAAAGTATGTAATATATTTTGAGTATTTCTTCATGTGTCTGTTGGCCATCAGAATATCTTTCTCTTTTGTCTTTTTTTCCATTTCTTTTGCCCATTTTGTAATTGAGTTTTCAATCTTTCTTGTTGAGGTTATCATGTTGTTATGTGCCATCAAGTCACTTGTGACTCATAGTGACCCTATATACAATAGCCCTGAAACATGGTCTGTCCTGTGCCAGCCTCCTTGTCTCTGGCACACCTCATTACTCCAGTCACTGAATCAGTCCATCTCATAAAGGTTCTTTCTTCCTCTCTTGCGCTGTCCCTCCACCATTCCAAGCATAATATCCCTTTCCAAGGGCTCATCCTCCTTGCAACATGCCTACAGTATGTCAGGCAAAGCCTCAGAATCCTTGCCTCCAAGGAGCAGCCTGGTTTTACTCTCCAAAAAATGAAACTGTTCTTCTGGCAGTCCATAGTATATTCAATACTATTCTCCAGCACCACAGCTCAAGGACATCAATTAGCTTTCTGTCATCCCTACTCATTGTCCAGATTTCTGATGCATAGCAAATAATTGCAAGGACTATGGCCTGGATCAGGTGCACCTTAGTCTCCAGACTGACACCATTGCTCTTCCGTACTCTGGAGAGGTCCCTGACAGCAGACTTTCCCAATGAAGTTCATCTTTTTATTTCCTGGCTGCTAGTACCAAGACTATTGATTGTGGAACCCAGCAAACTAAAGCTGTTAAAAATCTCGATACCTTCACCATCTGTCATGATACATCTAGTTGGCCCAGTGGTGAGAATCTTTGTTTTCTTGACATTGAGCTTCAATCCTTATTGAAGGCTGCAGTCTTTGACCTTCTGCAGCAAGCACGTCAAGTCCACCTCAGTTTCAGCAAGCAAGGTTGTGTCAACTGCATAACACAGTATGTTGATAAGTCCACGTCAAATCCTGATGCCACATTCCCAGCCTTCTGGATGATCTATTCTGCATATAGATTCAAAAGGTATGGAGATGGATCACATATCTGGCATACATCCTTCCCATTTTTGAACCATGCAGTATTTCCTTGCTTTGTTCTGACGACTGCATTCTGGTCCAAGTATAGGTTTCACATAACACAACCAAATGTTCTGGGATTCCCATTCTTCTCAGAGTCAGCCACAGTTTGTTGTGATCCACACAGTCAAATACCTTTGCATAGTCAATGAAACGCTGATAGACATTCCTCTGGTATTCTCTGATTTCATATGAGGCCATGTAGTAGTCTGGAAACTTTTTTCACGAGACCCTTGTCTGATATGGCTTTGCCATATGTTTTTTCACAGTAGGTTTTCTTTTCACCTTATAGAAAAGAGTTTGGTTTGGGGTTTTTTACATACAGATTGACTTAATCTTTAGAAGGTCCCATTCATTGACAGTACCTTCTCCTGTTTGTGAATTTCTGTGCTGCAATCCCAAAGCTACATGATTCAACTCCATTAGCTGCTGCTCCACAGAAGGATGGACAGTCTCCTCCCATGTGGTTAACTGCCTCTGAAAACCTACTCTAGGGTTAGCTATCGGTCAGTTCCAACTTGATGACATAGAACAACATCATCTATACCATACACTTGGCCTTCAAAGTTTGCTCTCATTTTGCCCCTCATGATCTTTATGTTGTGGGGATTTACCCCTACATCTCTGCTACAACTTGAGTTGATTTTTGTGTATAGTGTGGGATCCTACTTCTGCTTTCTGCAGGTAGCAGTCCAGTTTTGCCAGCACCATTTGTTGAAGAGGTTGCCATTTCCCAATTTGATGAGTTTTGTTTCCTTGTTGAATACTAATTGACCATAGGTAAATGGGTTAATTATTTGAGTTCTCAATTCTGTTTGATTAGTTTGTGTGTCTGTCGTTATACCGGTACCATGCTATTGTGATTATTATGACTTTTAGTAGGTTTTGAGACCAGGGAGTGCTAAGCCTCTACTTCATTTTAGGTTTTTCCTAAGTGTTTTGTGTTTTTAGGGTCACTTTATTTTCCAAATATATTTTCCAATTCCTTTTCTATCTTTAAAAAATTAATTTTATATCTCTATGGGAACTGAACTAACAATAGATTACTTTTGGTAAGATTGTCGTTTTCACTGTTTTGGATCTTTCTATCCATAAACAGGGAACATTTTTCCATTTAATTACATCTCATTGTTTCTCACAGTATTGTTTTGTAATTTTCTTTATAAAAGTTTTTTTGTGTTTCTAGTTGAGTTTATTCCCAAATATCTCAATTTCATGTTGGCTATTATAAATGATATTGCTTTCTTAGATTCCTAGCTGTGTTTTCTGTGTTACTGTAGAGGAATCCTACTGATTTTTGTATATTGATTTTATATCCTTACTCTACCAAACTGGTCTAGTAGATCTAACAATTGGGGTTTTTTGGTGTTTGGGTTTTTTGTTGTTGTTGTTTTTTCTGAGTCCTTGTGGGTTTTGTATACACTGTCAAATCGTCTGCAAATAGCAACAGTTTTGCCAACACTTTACCTATATGGTTGCCTCTTATTTCATTCATTTGTTGTATTGCCCTAGCTAATACTTCCAATACAATATTGACTAGAGGTGGTGAAAGTGGACATTCTTGTCTGGTCCCTATTTGCAGGGGAAAACTTTTATTAGTCTTTCTCCATTGAGAATGATGTTGGCTCTTGGTTTTGCATATACAATTACATTATGTTGAGGAAATTCCCTTCTATTCCTATTTTGTTGACTGTTTTAATCTGGAAAGGGTGTTGGATTTTATTGAAGACCTTCTCTGCGTCAGTTGATAGAATCATGTGGTTCTTTGCTTTGCTTTGTTAATGTGATGAATTGCATTGATTGTTTTTCCTTTGTTGAACTGTTGCATACCTGATAGGAATCCCACTTCGTTATGATGAATTATTTTCCTAATATATTGGGCAGGATTTTTAAAATGATTTTTATATCTGTGTTCATGAGATATATTGATCTGAAGTTTTTTCTCTTTTGGTAAAATCTTTGCCTGGTTTTGGTATTAAGATGTGTTTATTTCATAGAATGACTCCGGGAGTGTTCCTTCTTTTTTTCTTTTTAATAATATATAGAATTGGTGATAGTTCATCTCTGAATGTTTGGTAGAATTCAACAATGAAGCCATCTGGGCCAGGATTTTTTTTTTGGGGGGGTAGTCTTTTTATTATCTGCTCAATTGTTTCTTTTATGATGGGTCTGTTCAAGTGTTCCATGTCTGTCTGGGTCAATCTGAGTAGGGAATGAGTCCATTTCCTCTAGGTTTTTAAATTTATCAGAGTACAGATTTCCATAATATTCTCTTATTATCAATTTGTGTTGTTTGTCGAGTTGTTTATGTCTTATCTCTTTTTTTCCTTTTGTTAAGTTAGCCAATTGCTTGTCTATTTTATTGACTTCATTGAAGAGCCAGGTCCTGATCTTGGTGATGGTTTCAGCAAATGAAAATAAAACACACCAAAACCTCTGGGATATATTTAAGTCACTCATTAGGGGTAAGTACATAGCAATTGTCAAACACATTTAAAAAAGGAAGTAATAAGCAAAATCAATAACCTAATTCAACACCTCTATGAACTATAAAAAAACCAACAACAATCTAACTTTTTTATTTCTTCTATAATGTGAAACCTATACTTGGACCAAGAGGCAGTCGTCAGAACAGAGCAGGGCAACACTGCATGGTTCAAAATTGGGAAGGGTGTATGCCAGGGATGTGTCCTATCTCCATACCTTTTCAATCCGTATGCAGAGCAGATTATCCAAGAGGCTGGGCTCTATGAGGAGAAGCATGGGGTTAGGATTGGTGGAAGATCTATCAACAGTCTGCATTATGCAGATGACACAACCCTGCTTGCTGAAACTGAGGAGGACCGAGAAGCGGCTGCTGTACAGGGTCAAGGACTACAGCCTACAATATGGATTGAGGTTCAATGTCAAGAAGACAAAGATTCTCTCCACTGGACCAATCAGCAGCCTCAGGATGGATGGTGAAGAGATTGAGATTGTTCACAGCTTTAGTTTGCTTAGCTCCACAGTCAACACTCTTGGCACCAGTAGCCAGGAAATTAAAAGGTGCATTGCCATGAGAAAGTCTGCTGTTAGGGACCTCTCCAAAGTACTCAAGAGCAACGGTGTCTCTCTGAAGACTAAGGTCGGCCTGATACAGGCCATGATCTTTGCAATCACTTGTTATGCATCACAGAGTTGAACAATGACTAGGGAGGATAGAAGGAGAATTGACGCCTTTGAGCTGTGGTGCTGGAGAAGAGTATTGAATGTACCATGGACTGCCAAGAAAACAAACAGATTCATCCTAGAGAGGGTTAAGCCAGGCTACTCCTTGGAGGCAAGGATTCTGGGGCTTCGTCTGACATACTTTGGACATGTTGTAAGGAGAGACAGGTCCTTGGAGAGGGACATCATGCTTGGTAGGGTAGAGGGACAGCACAGGAGGGGAAGACCCTCTATGAGGTGGATTGATTCAGTGATTGGGGTAATCAGGATGGGTGTATCAGAGGCAATACGTTTAGCACAGGATAGAGCAGGGTTTAGGGCTGTTCTACATAAGGTCGCTATGAGTCACAAACGACTCGACGGCACATAACAACAACAACAACATAACCCAATCATGTTCTAGCGGAGTGTCATATAGCTTCCAGGTGGATGGCTTTGTAAGCTTTAACCTCTTGTCATGAATTTCTAATTTTATGGCCTTGTCTTAAAAGATACTTTGTATTTTTTCAGTGTTTTGAATTTGTTGAGGCTTGCATTGTGTCCTAATATATGATCAGTTCTGGAGAATGTACCATCTGAACTTGAGAAAAAAGTAAATTGGCTTTTAGTTGAATGCAGTTCCACATCCACAAGGTTGAGTTTACTAGTTAAATAGTTTAGATCTTCTGCATCTTTGTTAAGTATCCTTTGGTGAGAGTTAAATAAACTCTTTTTTTAATTGTAAAAAATAAATTTATTAACGTTTTCAAGATCATCCTAGACACCTCAAACCAAAGGAAAAAATATTCACCACTATGCCCCTTCACCTCTACCCAACTGTAGTCATTGCGATTGAGACCCAACTCATAATTGACTTTCTGTTGTGTTTTTGGAGACTGTAAATCAAACAGGAGGAGATTGTCTATCTTTTTTCTTCAGAACTACAATGAGATTTGAAGCACCAGAGCGGCACCAATAGTGGTTTGGTGCACATCTCAAAGTAGCAACCATTTGTTATCATGAACTGTATACACACTTCAAATTTTTAATATCATTTCTATTTTTTCAAAGGCTGCTTTTGAGGAATTAATTTGTAATTTTGAATTGTACAAGTTGGAACCTTACCGTCCAGGGACTGCTTATATACAATTTAGCCGTTTAAGTTGTAGCCTTTGTAAATAAATCACTAAGCCATTTGCTAAACAAAGTCTTTTCAGAAGACTTTGGAATAACCAACAGTCCTTTTTTGGACATATCCTGATGGGATTATGATTCAATATCTCCAAGAAAAACGGATGCTAAGAGACAAAGGTAACTTGAGTTTTTCTTAGTTCTGACAGAATGTAAATACACTTCTTACACAAAAGTTTGTACATTGGTTTTTGGCTTTGTTTCTTTATCCTTTTTTCTTCTCAAGCTACCCTTTAAAATAATCTGTTCATCTCTTATTTCTGCATTCCTTCTCTTTGCTTTGGCTTCTCAACATTCTAGTGCAATTTCTGGAGACTCAAGGTGACAATTCATTTTGGTCTTCCTCTTATGTCTTTGTAACCACCTTTTACTCTCTTTCTGTACAGTATCTCTGATGTTACCCCATAACTATTCTGGTCTTTGATCATTAATGATCAGTTCCTCAAACATAGTCTAGAGATTTTTAAATTCAGATGGAGTAGACTTGAAGTTTTAATTTTGGTTCCTGTGGACTTGTTTTAATTTTCTTCAGCTTCAGTTTAAGCTTACACATGAGTAATTGATGGTCTGTTTTACAGTCAACACCCAGCTTGATTTTAACTGCAGATATTTTGCTTTTCCAGTGATTCTTTACATGGACATAGTAATCTGATTCCTGTGCAGTCTATCAGATGAGGTTTATGAGTAAAGATGGTTTTTGGTTTGTGTTCATTTTTTAAAAAAAGTATTTGTAATGCATAAATCATTGAACATACAATATCCAATCATTCCTTGTCCAACTTAATTTTTGTCACTAATATCATAGTTTTTGAGAAAAAAATATTTTTTTCCTCATTGTTTCCAATTTTGCAATCCAATCATCAATAATTATTAATGCATCTTGATTGCATGTATGGTCAATTCAAACTGCAAAAGTTGGTAGAAATTCTTGATTTCCTCTTTTATGGCTTTAGTTGTTCATGCATGTATTTGAACAATAGTCGTATAACAGGTCTTCCTTCTATGCATATTAGCAGTATCCCATCACATACAAAGTGTACTTTAGGATAAGTATTAAAATTATATTTGTATTATGAGTGTAACACCACACTTTCTCAGTTTTTCATTTGTGGCATAATAGATTTGCATCTCTCTAATTACTAGTGATTTTGAGCATTTTTTTTTTTTCATTTGTCTGTTGGCCATCTGACTTTCCTTTTTGGTGAAACATCTGTTCCTGTCTTCTGAAAATTTTGTGATTGGGTTGTTTGTCTTTACCTTGTTGATGCATTTCAGATGTGCCCTTATCAGATATGCCATTGGTGAATATTTTTTGTCTGCTTCCCTGTGACCCTCCTTTTTACTCTATTGAAGAAAGTTTTGATGCACACAAGGGTTTGCTGCTTTTTTAAAAAAATTTTATTTTTTATTATTTGTGTGTGTACCGTCAAATTGGATCTGATTAGTACAGGAGGAGATTGTGTCTCCTTCTCCAGCAGCATATCTGGTGGATTTGAACTGCTCACCTCTGGGATTGCAGTGCAGCTTCTTGTAAGGATTTACTTTTAATAGAAAGTTTCCTTCATCTATTTAATCTTCTATGAGCGTTTTTTTTATTATGGTTGAAGGTCTATTCATGACATAGATTAAGACTAAGAAATTTGTTCCTATTTTTTCTTCTGAGAATCTTTAAATTTTCAGATTGTACCCCTGATCTCTGATCTGCCATGAGTTGGGTTTTTTTTGTGTGTGTATAAATGAGGTGTGGATTTCAATTTAAGGTAAACGGGTATCCAGTTTTATCAACATAATTTGTCATTTGTTAAGACTTTTGGTTTTGTCATTTCCCCCTTCAATTGATTTCTCTCCTTGTCAATGATCAGCTGACTAGAGAGAGATTGATTTCTGGGTTCTCTATTCTATTCCACTGATACCTGTGCATGTCGTCCTGTCAGAACTATGCTGTTTTGACTGCTGCACTTGGTTTTGAGGTCAGGGAGTGTGATGGTTTCTATGTTTTGTTTTGTTTCTTCCAGTAGTACTTTTTTTCCCAAATACTAATCACTCATTTTTATTGATAATATAGTTTCCTATGCAGTAGATTCTCTAAGACATAAATTTAAGCTTCTGCTTTAAGCAAACAAGAGATGGGATGGAAAATAGTGCTTTGTTACTCATGGTCTTTATCCTTTCCAGATAAAATTGGAAATATCCTTTTTCATCTCCTTAAAGAATGTATATTGGGATTGCATTGAACTTGTAAATTTCTTTTCATAGAACTGTCTTTTCACTTACTGAGTCTTCCTACTGATGAATATGGTATATTATTCCGTTTATCTAGGTGTCTTTTTGTTTCTTATACTACTGTTTTGTAATTTCCTTTATATGGATCTTTTATGCCTCTTGTTAGGTTTGTTCCTAAGCATTTCAACTTGTGGTTAGCTCTTACAGTTGAGAATGTTTTATTTTTCAGTGTTTTCTTTGTTACTATAAAGAAATTAATTTCTTTTCCCCTTCTCCCTGCACCCACCATAATTCCCCCTTCCCCACCCTCAGCTCCCTATACCCTCCCCTTCCCTCTTTGGATATCCATATACAAATTAGTGGTTATCCTTCTTCTTTTATAATGGTCATATACAGTATTTTGATGTGCCTGAGTTAGGTTAGTCAGCATAATGCTCTCTAGCTCTCTTATGTTATGTTGTATTTTTCTAAATAGTTGTTCCTGAGTGTTGCATAGTATTCTAATATATGAATATACCACACATTCATTCTGAATGAACAAAGTCCCACAAGGATAAATGTTGTATAAAATCATTACTGTAGAATGAGTAATGAGGCTCCAATCCAAATGATGACTCAATCTGGTCATTTGTTGATAGACATTTGGGCTATTTCCATGTTCCTGCTACTGTGGCTAATGCTGTTATGAACATCAGTGTACAAATCGCCATTTGTATCTTAGTTCTATTTTCGGTGGCATATATTCCCAACAGGTCTGGTGGTAGATCTTATATTCTGCTATTTTGGTGAATTGGACAGTCATTCTTATAGATTTAAGTTTGTTGAACTTCAGTTTGAATTTGCATATGAATATTTGGTGGTCTATTTCACAGCCCCTAGCCTTGTTTTGACTGCTGATTGAGCTTTTCCATCAACTCTTTCCACAGATGTAGTTAATCAGACCTTTGTGTAGTCTATCAAGGAAAGTCACTGTGTATAGTAATTGCTTATTTATATTTTTAGAAGAGGTATTTGCAGTGAATTAATAATTTATTGTACAGAAGTCTATCATTTTGTCTCCACTGCAGTTTGTATCACCAAGATTATATTTTCCAACTATCAATCCTTCTTAGTTTCAATATCATGCATTAGGGTCAACAATTACTACTAATACGTATTTTTTTAAAAGTTTTCTACTAGTTTATTTACAAAATTTGAATACAACTTTGGACAAATTCTTTCAATTTTCCTCACTCTACCCACCCATCAAATTGTACAACCCAGTAATTAATCCCCCCACTTTACTTGCACATCCACCTCCCTTTGTTTCCAGCCTCTCCTACCCTTATTTGTATCCTTATACTCATTCTACGATAATGGTTTTATACAATATTTATCTTTGTGGGACTGAGTTAGTTCACTCAGCATAATACTCTCCAGTCCCACCCAAGTTAGGTAATAATTTACAAGATCATTTCTCTTGCATGCTGTATAGTATTCCATTTTGTGAATGTACCATAATTTCTCAATCCATCTGTTTGTGGTTAGACATTTTGGCTATTTCCATCTTGATTGCATATTTGTTCAATTTGAAACTGTAAGTTTATAGAAATCCTCAATTTCTTCATCTTTTACTTTATCAAAATGTTGATACGTTTATTTGAATAATAATTGTATTTATGGTTATTTTTTATATGTGTATGGTTAGTATCCTGTCACAACATTGTATGTTAAAATAGACCTCGAAATATTCTTTTTGAAGTTGAATTGGACACCATTCCTCTTCAATTAGAAATATTAACAAGATTTCAAATAGCAATAAAATAGTAGTACAAGAAGGGAAAGCAAAATATTGTGAGAAAGTATGTCAAAGGTATTTGTGTCTGAGTCATATTTTTTTCTTTCTTTCTTTCTTTTTTTTTTTTAATTGCTAACATTGAGAAGAATGAGAATCCCAGAACACTTAGTTGGGCTCATGAGAAATCTGCAGACCAAGAAATAGTTTTTCAAACAGAACAAGGAAAACATTGCATGGTTGTCAGAGTTGTATCTTTTCTCCATTCCCATTCAACCTGTATTCAGAGCAAGTATTTTGAGAAGCTGGACTATATGAAAAAGAGTGTCAACAGGAATGGAGGAAGACACTCAACAACCTGCATTATCCAGATGACATAACTTTGCTTATAGAAAGTGAATAAGACTTGAGATCATTGTCAAATTTTTCAATGTGTATTAAATTTAAACATCGAGAAAACAAAAATACTCAGTATTAGACCAATAGCCTTCATCATGATAGATTGAGAAAAGACTGAAGTTGATAATTACTTCAATTTCCTGGGATCTTCATTCAACACACATGGGAGCAGCTGCCAACAATTTAAGAGTCATTGGGAAACTGTGTTGTCATGGACTTCTTCAAATGCTTAAGATCAAGGATGTCAATTTAAAGACTAAGGTGTTTCTGATCCAAGCCATGTTATTTTCAATTACTGTTTATCCATCTGAGAGTAGGTCAATGACTAAGAATGACAGGAAAATTGATAACTTTGAATTATGGTGTTAGAAAAGAGGACTTTGTCATTTTGGGGGGAGATATCTTGTTTTGGGCTTGCGTGGTGAGTGAGGTACCCTGCTTCTTTCGAGACATTGAAGTGGAAGAGTTTTGAAAACTAAGGTGTTAGTTGGTTCTTGATGTCACTACTTCTCTTTCACACTCCCAAGCTTGATGTCCCTCTCCAAGGACCTGTCCCTCCTTACAACATGTCCAAAGTATGTTAGATGGAGCCTCCGAATCCTTGCCTCCAAGGAGCCACCTGGTTTAACCCTTTCCAGGATGAATCTGTTTGTTTTCCTAGCAGTCCATGGTATTCTCAATACTCTTCTCCAGCACCACAGCTCAAAGGCATCAATTCTTCTATCCTCCTTGGTCATTGTCCAACTCTCAGATGCATAACAAGTGATTGCAAAGACCGTGGCCTGTATCAGACGCACCTTAATCTCCATCTAACATACTTTGGACATGTTATAAGGAGACTGGTCCTTGGAGAAGGACATCATGCTTGGGAGGGTGGAGGGACAGCGCAGGAGGGGAAGGCCCTCTATGAGGTGGATTGATTCAGTGACTGGGATAATCGGGATGGGAGTGTCAGAGACAGTGCGATTGGCACAGGAGAGAGCAGAGTTTAGGGCTGTTGTACATAGGGTCGCTATGAGTTGCAAGCGACTCGACGGCACATAACAACAAACAACATTGATTATATCACCATGTGTATGAATTATAAAAAATATTTATTTTTTTAAAGGATATTGATTGTGGATTTAAATCCTTAGGAAGATCAGTCTTTAGTATTTATTATGATGTTGTTTATAGGACCTTTGAGGTTTTTTGGTTGTTTTATTGTTTTTGTTTTTTATGTTGAGATATAATCCATACAAATGTTGTAGTCTTTTATCTTAAATAAGTCCTTCCAGTTGTCTTCACTTTCTATAAGAAAGGTTGTGTCATCTGTTTCATCTGCATTATTCTTGTTGTTGAGTCTTCTTTCAATCTCAATGCCACATCCTTCTTCATATAGTCCAGACATGTGATTATTTGCTGAATAAACAATTTGAATAGGCATGTTGAAAGTATAAAACTCTATTACACACTTATTCTGATTTTAAGCCATGCAGTATTTTGTCCAAGTGATTGCTACTTAATCTATGTCCAGGTTCCACATGAGTACAATTAAATGTTAAATTCCCAGTCTTCTCAATGTTATCCATAATATATTATGAGCCACAAAGTAGAATGCCTGGCACAGTCAATAAAAAGCAAGTAAATATATTTATTGGTTTTCAACCAAGATCAATCTACTATTAGAAAAAAATAATCTCACCACATTTTCTCTTCTGAATTGAAATTGAATTTCTGGTAGTTGCTTATGTAGTTTTCAAATTTTTTTTAATAATCTCATAAGATTTTAATTATGTATTTAGGAATTGGAACAAATATGGATATTCTGCAGTTGATTCCAAATTTTTGACATAGCCAAGTGTGCTCATTCATCTCTGCATTTGTGGAGACTCTTCCCATCCTGATATATATATATAATAATCTTCTGTTTACCTATCCTATTTCTTCATATTCTCCTTATGCATTAATATATTTACATTGAAGAAGTTTCAGAATCTCCTCCAACAATCATTTTGTTTTCTTTGGTTCTTGCTATTGGTGTTTTTTCCTACCTGGCTTTAGGTTAATGTTGACTTTGTAGAGATGAGAAATAGTCTTTCATCCTCTCTCTTTTAGGAAAGTTAGAACAGGACTATTGTCAGTTGGGAAAGTCTGTAGTCAAAGACCTCTCTAAACCACAGAGGGTCAGTTTGAGGACTAAGCTGTGTTTAATTTAGGCTATGGTCTTCTCAATCATTAGCTATGCATCTGAGAGCTGGCAAATGAATGATGAGGACAGATGAAGAATTAAGACCTTTAGACCTTTACGTTGTGATGTTGGGGTAGAGTACAGAATATCCCATCAGTTACTAAACTAACAAACATATACATCTTGGAAAAAGGATAGCCGAGTGCTCCTTAGAGGCTTAGATGACAAAGTTTTGTCTCATACACTTGGACATTTTGTTAGGAAATTATATTCCTTAGAAATAGATGTTATACTTGGAAAGGTAGCGGGTCAGTGAAAGAGAGGAAGACCCTCAGCCAAATGCATTGATACAATAACTGCTGCAATGGGCTCAAAATAATGAGAATGGCACAGGATAGGACAGGGTTCAGATCTAGGGTTGCTACGTAACTTTGTGGCACTTAACAACAACAGCGTGAGTTATACTCCTAATGTTAGGTAAAATTACCTCATACACTGTCTGGAAGTTTTTTGTTAATAACAGTGTCTTTGTTGATAATCAGCAGTGTGGATAACAGCATTTTTGTTGATAATCAGCAAGTCTAGGAGTTTTTGTTGGTAACAGTGATGGGAAATATTTTATTACTGAGTAATCTCTCCATTTGATGTAAATTTATTGTGAATATTTATTTATCATAAATATTCATGTGTAGATTTATGTATCGCTACAAGTTGGTTATGTGCATCTCTAAAATTTATCCAGTTCATCTGTATATGGAATTTGTGGGGATGCAGTTGTTCATCATATTTGGTTATGGTCTATTTTTTGGCTTCTTTTGGTTAATTTATAATATCTCTGCTTTTGTTTTGGTGTTTGCATCTCTCTTTTTTGTCACTTTCACTATAGATTTATCAATTTTACAGTTATTTTAAAAACAAACCTCTGGTTTCCTTCATTTTTCTCTATTGTTTTACTGTTCTCTATAAATAGAGCTTTGGTGATGTAATATGTTATATGTTGCGCTCCCCATCAAAAGATCTGCAGTATGAAGCTACCATTTCTTTCCATGGAAGAAATAGAAACCATTTTCTGTATTAAGAGTACATCCATGGAAACCCAATATTATTGTTGTTAGAGGCAATCAAGCCAAGTACGACTCATAGCAACCATTTTATCAACAAACGTGAACCTTGCCCTATTGTGTGCCATCAAGACCATATCTGTACACTTTGAGCCCATAGTTCCAGCGACTATGTCAATCTACCTTTTTTGACTTACCCTCTACATTTCCAAACATGAGGTCTTTTTCTAAGAACTAGCCCTTCCTTACAACATGTTCACAGTATATGAGACAAAGCTGCACCAACCTCACCTCTACAAAGCATCCTTTTTGCACTTTCTCTAAGTCAGGCCTTCTTGTCTTCTTAGCAGTAATGAGATATGTAGTAGTCTTCTCCAACACCACAGTTCAAAGGAATCAGTTCTTCTCACTTATCCTATTCATTGCCCAAATTTCAGATGCATAGAAAGTAATTGAAAAGAGCATGGATTGAATCTGTACCTTAGTCTTTAAAGCACTTTGACGAGGTCTGAGACAGCAGGTTTTCCCGCTATAACACATCTTCTAATTTTTTTTTTTTTTAGTGCTAGTAATAATTGTGTGGATTGTGAATCCAAGCAAGATAAAAGTATTGGCAACTTCAGTATTTTTCCATTTATCATGATGTTAGCTATTGACCCAATAGTTAGAATTTTTGCTTTGTTGATTTTGAGGTGTAATCCATATTGAATATTGTAGGCTTTGATCTTCTGCAACAGATGTTTCAAGTCATTCTCACTAAGAGAAAGCAAACTTGTGCCATCTGTGTAACTAAGCTTTCTGTCTAGTCCTCCAAACCTGATAGCACATTCCTCTTTATAAAGTCCAGCTTCTGAAGTGATTTGCTTATCATACTCATTGAATAGGTATGGATAAAGGATACAGCCCTATCGCCCCTGGGCAAAAAGGTCAATGAATGCAACTAAAATGGTATAATTTTAAAAAATAACTAGATTTGTTGTATTTTAAGAGTAATACATTCCACATGTTTAGATCATCTTCACCTCATGGATTAACTTTTCATAAAATTTGTTTTTGTGTAAAGAGTTCCGCTGTGCATTTCTTCCTCTGCTCTATAATGTGCAGGTCGTGCACTTGACCTTCATGCTTACTTAGTAAAGGCACTCAGGCTGATGCACTCATTCACAGCAGGCATTGTGAAATCAGCAGTATTTGGATGGCCTCATGAACTTACAGGAAATCTTGTACTGATGGATGGACATTCAGTCACCAAAGTAGATGAAAGTGCACATGTGATCTTTGTCACTGGCATAAGGTGCATGATTACTGCTGGAAACAGACACATTTTGATAGTGTGGCTGGCTTGTGGTTTCTAAAAATCAAACCAGATTTCCATGATGGGACAGTTTTTCTGCCACAGGGAAAGAGACAGTGTTCCAGTTTAGCTGAGTTCTTCCTTCGATGAGGGCCTGGAAGAGTGAAGGGATGGGCTTTTAGTTCCTCCTTCTTACTGGACGCTGAGGATGTGTCACTGTAATTTCGAGGATTGCACATACTGATGCAATCACAGTACTCATTCCAAAGCACACCCACACAAAGCAGGCATTCTTGACAGCAGGAACTATCTCTTTCTCCAGGATGGCACTGACACAGTTCCTGAATGAGGCATTTACTCACATCACTGGCACAGAGTGATTTATTACAGCTCAGGGTCATGGCGATCCACATCAGGAACACCAGGATGGGCAAAATGAGCACAACAAAATGTGACTTCATGTTTCTTCAAGGAAGACAAGCAACTTGGAGGAAGCCTCTTGACCCCAGCAAGTCTGGATGGTTCAGTGCTACCCACTCCACAGAGTGCCACCAGCCACTCACATAGGGTTTTCGCTATGTGGTATAAATAAGGTGGCAAATACAGCCAGATACGCACAACGAGGAGAAGAAAACATCAATGAATGGGACTCTCTATAAATTAAGTTCTTGTGTGCATCAAAGGCTTTTCCAGTAGAGTAAAAATAAAACCTATAGACTGGTAAAAAAAACATTTGACAATGAAAACTCAGACATGGGTCTCATAACAAAAGTTTCCAGAATACTAGAGAAAAGTACTGGTAACCCAGTCACAAAATGGGCAAAAGATTTCGCAGAGAAGACATGCAGTTGGCTAGCAGATAAATGAAAAAAAAAAAGTGCTCAAAATCACTGAAAATCAGAGATATGCAAATGTAAGCCACAATGAGATACGATTTCACTTCACCAGCAATGGCAAAGTTTAACAGGACAGCAAGTCATAAATCTTAGAGAGGATGTGGAGAGGTTGAAAATCTTACATACTACTGGTGGAAGTGTAAAATTGTACAACCACTCTAGAAGGCAAGTTTCCTCAAAAAGTTGAATATAGAAATCCCATATGACTCAGCTATTCCATTGCTAGGAATATACTCCAATGAAAATAGAACTGAGGCATAATTGGAGATTTTCATGCCTGTGTTCATAGCAGTATTAGTCATAGTTGCAAGAAAATGGAAGCAGCCCAAATGTCCATCAACAAACGAATGGCTTAAGAAGCTGTGGTATATTCACACAATGGAATACTATGCAATAGTAAGGAACAAAAATTTTGTAAAATACTGTAAAACATGAAAGAGCCTAGAGAATATTATGCTGAGTGAATTAATTTAGCACTCTACGAAGGGCAAATATAAGGCTGTTACTGTAAAAATAGAAGAGGGAGGAATAAATAGTAGGGTATATATAAAAGTCCAAAGGAGGAAGTGGAGGGAGGCAGGGAGATGGAGTGTGGGAAGCGGAGGAAATCAATAGAATGGCAGAATTTGTTAGGTGGAAGCAGGAGGTGAAGGGATTCGAAAGATCCCATGGGGTTCTGAAAAGATGGGTTAGTAACGGGTATAGATTAGTAGTGCTGATTAATTTTTTAAAACACAATGTATTGGAATGATTTTATGAAACAATTGGAATGAAGGAATCTGTAAAACAATGTATTTGAATGAAACACAATGTATATGAGTTTTATTTGCAAACCATATAAATTTTAAAACATTTTTAAAAGAGCAAAAATCCTTAGCAGTGGACCAAAAACAACATTATGATGGGGAAAAGATTGAAATTGTCATTGATTTCATTTTACTTGAATCCACAATCCCTGGCATTTTTCAGAAGTGAAAGGATGTATTGCATTAGGAAAATCTTCTGTCAGAGATCACTCCAAAGTACTGAGGAATGATGGTCTCTGTTTGAAGACTGAGATGTGCCTGATTCAGCCCATGATTTTGTCATTTGCTATCCTTTTGATATCTGGACAGTGAAGAAGAATTATAGTATTGATGCCTTTGAGTTGTAGTGTTGGAGTACTGAATATCCCATGGACTGACAAAAGAACAGATATGTCTTAGAGAAAATGCAGCCAGGTTGCTCCTTATAGGCAAGGATTGTGATGCTGTATTGCACAGACTTCTGAAAATTGTTAGGAGAAGCTCTTCCTTGGATAGTTACATCATGCTTGGACAAATAGAGGGTCAGCAAAAGAGAAGAAGACCTTTAATGAGATTGATTGAAATGGGGTCTGTGTCAATGAGCTCAAGTATGTCAGAGGTGATGAGGATAGTACAGAATAAGACAGGGCTCAGATCTTTTGTTCTAAGGTTGTTATGAGTCGTATCTCAACTCAGTGACACATAACAACAACATGTTCATGCTTATATTAATTTTACAGGTTCTGTCCCATAATGAAAGTGTTATCTTTAAATCCTTAAGTATTACTTTGCATATGACTCCTTTCTTATCTGTCAGATATGTATGCATTTTAGTTAATACATCTTTTTTGCTGAATTGACTTTTACTGTTATGTGATGGCCTTCTTCACCTTTTTAAACATTTTTTTAAATGTAAAGTCTATTTTTTAAAAATTTTTAATATTAAGGTGCCTTTTGGTTACTAATTGTGGAGAATATTATTTTCTATCCATTCACTTTCAGTCTGTGTCGTTTGGTCTAAGTTGTGTTTTTTGCATCTCCCATAAGGGTGGGTCATTCTTTGTGTTCATTCTACCACTTTGAGTCTTGGAATAGAGACTTTAAATAATTTCTATTTAAGATGTTGCTGTTGTTATGTGCGGTCGAGTCGCTTGCGACTCATAGTGACCCTATGTACAACAGCCCTAAACTCCGCTCTGTCCTGTGCCAATCACACTGTCTCTGACACTCCCATCC
>NW_006400029.1:362524-363402 GCF_000299155.1 Elephantulus edwardii
CTGGCTGCTGGTGCCAAGACTGTTGACTATGGAGCCAAGCAAACTAAAGCTGTGTACAATCTCAGTCTCTTCACCATCCATCCTGATGCTGCCCATTTATGAAAATTAAGGACCTACTTGTTTCATCTTTTTATGTTTGTTGGTGTTCCTTTGTTTTGTTTTGCTTTTTGTACATCTTGTTATCTTCTTTGTCGTACTGTTCCTGTGCTTTTGCTCTGTGCGTCTGTGTGTGTGTGTTTATTTGCAGTTTTATTTTGTCCTTTTTAGTTACCATTTTGAGCTAATTTTACAATGCAAGTAAACACAAGCTATTGTGTTTTTGCGCCCATAAACTTTTTTTTCATATTCTTCAGTTTCAATTTGAACTTGTATAGGAGTAGTTGATGGTTTGTTTGAGAATCACTCCTGGTCTTGTTCTGACTGCTGTAATTTAACTTCTCCACCATTATTTCCAAAGATGTATTCAGTCTTACTGTTTTTTTCTGGGTATTTCATCAATAAGTCCAAAGTATATGGGGTTCTTTTACAAAAAGTATTTGCAATGAATAAATCATTGATTGCAAATTTTTATCATGTGATCTCAAGCCTCATTTCTCTCACCAAGCCTTTATTTTCCAAACAGCAATCCTTCTGTGTTTCCAGATTTTCCCAGTCACTATAATTACACATGTTGTCTATATGATTGATCAAGGTCAGACTAAAAAAGTTAGTAGAAATTCTCAATTTCCTCATCTTTGGTTTTAGTGACTAGTATGGCCTAGATGAATCTGTTTAATCCTCTCCAAGATTCATCTTGGAGAGGATTAAACCAAGCTGCTCCTTGGAGGCAAGGATTCTGGGGCTTCGTCTGACATACTTTGGACATGTTGCCAGGAGGG
>NW_006400029.1:371097-375596 GCF_000299155.1 Elephantulus edwardii
TCAGAGACAGTGCGATTGGCACAGGACAGAGCAGAGTTTAGGGCTGTTGTACATAGGGTTGCTATGAGTCGCAAGCGACTCGACAGCACATAAAAACAACAACAACAGGCTTGCTATGATTTGGAGCCAACTAGACCGCAGAACAACAGCAACAAAGAAACTATGGTACATTCTCACAGTAGAATACAACACTAAAGCATGGTAAATAATTCTGGAAATACTGCATAATAATGAATAAACCTAGAGTACATTATGCTGAGTAGTCACAAAAAGGAAAAATAATGCTTAAGACCATTATATAAAGCTCAAGAAGATATAAAAGATAAAGAGCTCTATTGGTCAAGTAGTAAGAAACTTCACTTCAATTCTAAATATATGTGGTTCAAATCCACCAGCTGCTCAACAGGAGTAGGATAGGCAGTCTTCTCCCATAGGATTAACTGTCTCTGAAAATCCCCCAGAAGCTCAGCTATGGATTGGTTCCGACTTGATGGTAGGCAGCAACAATATATTCAACCTATCTTTAATGAGGAGATGAAGCCCATTAAATGGGAAAACAAAAGCCTCTCAAAAAAATCGTGTTAGCAAAACTGGAAATATCTTTGGAAAAACAGAAAAATCATTTATACCTTTCAAAATATAAAAAAAAATTAACTCATGGTAGATTAATGACTTAGGGGTAAAATATAAAACTATAAAAACCATAGAAGCAATGTTAGAAGTCCTACAAGGTCTTTACCACTGGATCAGTAGACAACATCGTCATGATAGATGGAGAAAGGATTGAAACTGTCAATGATTTCATCTTGTTGGCTCAACAGTCTTCAGTACCAGTGGTCAGGAGATCAGGAGACATTTCACTGGGAAAGTCTGATGTCAGAGATCTCTCCAAAATATTGAGGAACAATAATGAAAATTTGAAGACTAAGGTGTGCCTGATTCAAGCCATGCTCTTTTTAATCACTTGCTGAGCATCTGAAAGCTGGGCAGTGATTAAGGATGACAGAAGAAGAATTGATGCCTTAGAGTTTTAGTGTTGGAGAAGAATAGTGAATATCTCATGAATCCCCAAAAGAATAAATATGCATGTCTTTGAGAAAGTACAGCCAGAGTGCTCTGGTAGACAAAGATGGCAAAGCTTCATCCCAGATACTATGAGCAACTTGTTAAGAGAGGCTATTCCTTGAAAATGGACATCATGCTTAGAAAGGTCAGCAAAAGAGAAGAAGATCTGACTGAGATAAATTGACATAATGACTTAAGTAATGGGCTCAAGTATGTCAGAAATGATAAGGATGACACAGGATAAGAATGGGTTCAGTTCTATTGTTCATAGGGTCACTATGAGTTGAACTCAACTCAAGCATCACTTCACAACAACAACAAATTCATCTGATGTTGAACATTTAGATTTGATTAATACTTTTTCTATTATGAATATTGCTGAAATAAACACTGGGGTATATATGCCTGGGTTCTTGCTTTCAATACTTTTGGATATTTGCTTAAGTATAATTGCTAGAAGATTACAAAGAATGGGACAACGTTTCTTTCTGTTATACAGAGACTCACTATTTGTTGGAGATAGCTCAGTGGCCTCTAACAACGAGAACAACATAAGTCTGTTTATCATTTCAAGGAACTGCCAGGCTATATTCCCAAGTGACTGACCGTACAATTTCTCACAAGCATTGAGGCTTTCTATGTATC
This sequence comes from Elephantulus edwardii, assembly GCF_000299155.1. Lineage (NCBI taxonomy): Eukaryota > Metazoa > Chordata > Mammalia > Macroscelidea > Macroscelididae > Elephantulus > Elephantulus edwardii. Next base: position 372,808 of record NW_006400029.1, read on the forward strand.
ATCAGAATACTTACTATTTTCTAGTTTCTTTAACCATGACCATCTCAGTACACTTGAAGTAATATTCCATTGTGGTTTTGATGTGCTAAAGGAAACAACAGCTCATTTTTATTCCTGTGGAGATGAAAATTACTCATAGTAGACACTTCAGTTGGTTTTTGAGAGGCATAAATTGAACAGGAGATGGCCCATATTTCCCTTGAGGAGCTGCTGGTAGATTTGAATCACTAGAGAGGTGCCACGTTTGGGTTGGAAGCACAACTCAGAATGAACTATGCCACCAGAGATTTCCATTTGATTTTTTTAGTTTTTGTTATTGGTCAAGTTTTCCAGATTTTGTTTTCTTCATATTTAGGTACAATCCATACTGTATGTTGTAGTCCTTTTACATTTACCAGCAAGTGCTTCAAGTTTATTTTTGACTCACAAAGCTGTTCCTTTTGGAGGTTGTTAATTGTGGTAGCTCTGTTATGTCCCATTAAGTCACCTAGAACTCATAACAAACCTATGAACAATAGCTCTGAACCTTGTGCAATCCTGAGCAAATTTCACTGTCTCTGCTACATTTACTGCCACAGTTACTATGTTTTTCCAGGATATTCCTCTCCTACATTGACCCTCTACCCTTTGAATCATGATGTCCTTCTCCAAGGACTAGTCCCTGCTGGCAACATGCCCAAAGTATGTGAGATGGAGTTTCACATTCCTTGCCAAGGAACAATCTGGTTTCACCCTCTCCAGGAGAGACCTGTTTGTTCCCTTGGCAGTCCATGTTCAATACTTTTTTCCAGCACCACAACTCAAACTCATCAATTCTTCTTCTGTAATCCTTAGTCATTGTCCAGCTCTCAGATGCATAGGAAGCAATTGAGAAGATGATGGCCTGGTCTCTGGACTGACATGGTTGCTGTTTAGCATTCCGGAGATGTCCTTGACAGCAGACTTTACCAAAAAAAAAATTATCCTTCAATTTCCTGATTGCTGGGAACAAAAACATTGGTTGTGGATTCAAGGAAGATAAAATTATGAACAGGCTCAATCTTTTCTATGTCTATCATGGTACTGCCAATTGGCTGGTGTGAGAATCTTTGTTTTCTTGATATTGAGCTTCATTCCATATTGGAGACTGTAGTCCTTGACCTTCTAAAGGAAACACTTCAAGTCCTCATTTTGGGGAAGCCATGTTGTGTCATCTGAATAGTGCAGATTGTTGATGAGTTTTCCTCCAGTCGTGATGCCACGTTCTTCTTCATAAAGTCAAGCCTCCAGAATTATCTGTTCCACATGTAGATTCAAAAGGTGTGGATAAAGGATGCATCCCCGATGCACCTTTTTCTTGATTTTGAACCGTGTATGGTTCCTTCACTCTGTTTGGAGAACAGCTTCTTGGTCTAGGTCTGGATTGAACATGAACATAATCAAGTGTTCAGGGATTCCCATTTTTCTTCGTATTAGTCACAGTTTGTTGTGATCCACACAGTCAAATGCTTTTGCATAAATCAATAAAACAGAAATATATATACTTTCAGTACTCAATGCGCTTTAAGTTAAGATCTATCTGACATTGGCAATATCAATAGTGCTTCGCCTCTTCTAAATCCAGCTTGTATTTCTGGCAGCTTTCTGTGTACTGTACTAACTGGTTTTGGATGATCTTTAGCAATATTTTACTTGCATGTGATAGTAATGATTCTGTTAGAGAATTTCTACATTATTTTTGATCACCATTCTTAGGAATGATAATAAACATAGATCTCTTCCAGTCAGAGAAGCAAATAGCTGTCCTCCAAATTTCTTGGTATAGGCTGGAAAGTACATACTGGGCTGTATCTGTTAGTTGAAACCAGTCTGTTAGTTGAATGCCAATTAGTACTCCCTTATTTTCTCAGGCCTCATTGTTTTGACAGAGCCTTCAGTACAGCTTGAATTTCTTTCTTCATTATCATTAGATCTTGTTACAATGGTACTTAGCAAAAATTTTCAGTGGAAAACAATTATTTTTTGGGGATAGTGACTATTTATTCCTCCAATTTTTTTTAAATGCTTCCTGGATCGTGTAAGATTTTACCCATAGCATCTCTCAATATTGGAACTTGAGGCTTAAATTTGTCTTTGACTTCATTTTCGTAATGTCAAGCAAATTCTTACCTTTTTGTTCTCCAGTTCCATCTCCATTCCATTATAATACTTTGCTTTGTCTTCTTGAGCAGCTCTTTGAAATCTTCTGTTCATCTCTTTTAATAGATCCATTCAATTGTTCCTTTTTAGTCCATCTCGAAAGTATAGTTGCTGATAATACATATTTTTAAAACGATATTAATAATTTAAGTAAATAATTACATTTCATTTCTTAGCCATACTGATTTTAATTTATTTTATTAATTGTACTTACTTCTTTTGAATTGTGTCCTCCCAAAATTCATGTGTGTATTATATACTTTAAGATCTATATCATGATCTTCCTAACTATCTAATAAAACAGTTTGGAGAAAACTAAAAAGGGAATGCTAGCATCTCAACAAGAAAATGGTAAACAACTCAATCACAAAGTGGACACAGGATATGAATAGACACTTTACCAAAGAAGACATTCAGATGCCAAGTAAACACATGAAGAAATGTTCAAAGTCCATAGCTATCAGAGAAATATAACAAAATTCAACAGAGCAGCAAACAACAAATGCTAGGAGAGATTAGAAGTCTTATTCACTGCCCATGGAGTATAAAATGGGGATTGTGTACCAATGAGGGAGTTTTTCTTTTGCTTTTCAAGGAGAGGAGCAAATGGG
>NW_006400029.1:375696-380988 GCF_000299155.1 Elephantulus edwardii
TTGGCGCAGGATAGAGCAGGGTTTAGAGCTGTTGTGCATAGGGTTGCTATGAGTCGGAAATGACTCGATGGCACATAACAACAACAACAACATGGCCTAGAGGGTAAGGAGTTGCACTGCCAACTCAAGGGCAGGCAATTAACATCCACAAGTTGCTTCATGGAAGAAAGAACACTCTCCTCCCTTCTATGTGATTTACTGCCTCTGAAAACCCACTGGAGGGTCATGTGTGGGTAACTTTTAATTCAACAGTACACAGCAAAACAATATAAGGATCTTTGGTGGCTTAGTGGTAAGAAGTTGGCATTACCAACTCGAAGGCAGGGGGTTTGAATCCATCAGCTACTCCATGGGTAAATAAGGGTGATCTTCTTGCATGTGATTTACTGCTTCTGAAAACTTACTGGAGTTAGTTCTATCTCATCAGTACACAACAGAGTGTGTGTGTGTGTGTGTGTGTGTGTGTGTGTGTGTGTGTTGCTGTCGTTAGGTGCATTTGAGTGAAGTACAGCTCATTCTAACCCTATGAGTTGTACATACAATAGTCCTCAGCCCTGTCCTATCTTGTGCCATCCTGTTCATCTCTGACGCAGCTGAGCCCATTGCTGCAGTCACCATGTCTTTCACTGATCTTCCATCTTTCCAAACATGATATCTCTTTTGCAAAGAATAGCTTATTCTAGCAACATGCCCAAAGTATGTGAGATGAAGCTTCACCATTCTTTTCTCCAAGATGCACTGTGGCTGCATTTTCCTCAAGACAAATCTATTTGTTCTTTTGATAGTCCATGGGATATTCATTACTCTTCTCCAATGCCACTACTTAAAGGCATCAATTCTTCTTTTGTTATCTTTATTTATTGCCCATATCTCAGATGCCTAGCATGTGATTGAACACAAACATACCACGTGTATATTCCACTTTTTGTCAGTCAGAAGAAAAATAAGCAAAATAAGGTTAAATAACTTACTAGACAGGAGTTAAAACAGGAGTTAGCAACACAGATCAGTAGGAAATTTTACTGATTATTTTCTTACTACCAGTTGCTGGGAAGTTGGTTACAACTCATAGTCACTCCACATGTGTCATTGTAGAACTGTGCTCCATGAAGTTTTCAAAGACTGACTTCTGAGAAGAAAATCTCCAAGCTTTTCTTCTAAGGTGGTTCTTGGTATCTATCGTTATTGTTGTTTTGTGTTGTAGAGTCAGAACCAACCCATAACTGACCTTCCTGTGGGTTTCCAAAGTCAGTAAGTCCTATTGGAGGAGACTGTCCATCCTTCTCCCATGGAACAACTTGTGGATTCAGATCATATATATGCCTTTGGGAGTGCAGCACAGTTTGTTATCACTAAGTCACTATAGCCCATAGATCTGGATATGTACCAGAACCTCCAATTTTGGCTTGATATCAAATTCATAAACTGTACAACCAGCAACTACTTTTTCTACTAAATAATTGTTAATATAAATTATGCCTCAATATCTCCTACATAAAATTTGTACATTTGCAACTAAAATTGAGCATTTAGTCAATTGTTAAACATTATCAAGCTTTGCTCTCGAGGAAAGAAGTTTATGGAAAGGATTCATAAATTTAATTTTTTTAAGTGTGATGCTTTGTTTTTGTGTTTTTTTTCTTTGTTTAGTCATTCCAGTGGTATGAAAAGCTTTAGTAACTGCAGCATGGAAGACTTTGCACATTTTATTTCAAAACCTAACTCCCAGTGTCTTCGTAATCAGCCACATTTAGAACCATCATTCAAATCTGCCATTTGTGGTAATGGAATAGTAGAACCAGGAGAACAGTGTGACTGTGGAACTGAAGAGGTTGGTACCAAATTGGAAAATATGATGATATACCAGAATTTTTCAAAGTTAATTTTATAGTGTGGTGGTGGTGTTATGCCATTAAGTCACTTGCAACTCAGATACCATATGTACAACAGCTCTGAATCCTACCCTCTCCTGAACAAGTCTCACAGTCTGCAACACATTTACTCCCATTACCCTATTTACTGTGTCAGTCTATCTTGTTCAGATCTCATTCTCCTGCACTGTCCCTCCAACCTTCTAAGGGCCAGTCCCTCCTTGCAACATTTTCAAAGTATGTGGGACAGAGTTTCAAGATCCTTGTCTCAAGGGAGTACAGTGTACACTGCCATCTTATTTAATTTATCAATCTGTTTTCTACAAAGGCCTTGAAAAGGCATATTGTAGTTGTACTAAGTCAGAACTGACCACAGCTGCCTCTCCAGTGGGTTTTCAGAGACAGCAAATTGCATGGAAGGAGATTATTCATCCTTCTCCTGTAACAGCTGGTAGATTTGCTCTATGTGGTATTGGGATTGCAGCATAGCTTCATGGGATAATAAACTAATGAGTACAATTATATATTGCTATATGGATGCAATGATTTGTAGATTATTCTTACGTATAATTCTCAAGGTCCTCAGTTATTAGACTTGAGTTTAACTATACCATCTTGGATGTACTCTGCCTTTGTGTGTTATTTTTCAACCTATTAATCATTAGTTAATTGAAAATGATAGATGTAGATTATTCACAGTGGAACAAGAAAACATAGAAGTCATGTTAGTAGGTTTGATTATTTTAACAGCTCAATATTTATTTCAAAAAGATTTGGAACAAAATAAAACAGTCAGTTTTTCAACCCATATATTGTTGTTATTATGTACCATCTAGTCAACCATGACTCATAACAACCCTTTGAACCATAACTATGAACCCTGTTCTATCCTGAGTCAATCTCACTGTCTCTGACACACCTACTCTCATTACCCCAATTATTGAGTCAATCCTTTCCATCTGGGATCTTTCTCTCCTGCACTGTCCCTCAGTCCTCCCAAGCATGATATTCTTCTCCAGTAACTGATCCCTGCTAGCTGCATGTCCAAATTATGTGAGATGGAGTCTCAAAATCCTTCAAGAAATAGCTTGGTTTCACCCTCTCCAGGGCAGACCTGTTTGTTCCCTTAGCCGTCCATGGTATGTTTAAAATTTTATCAAACATCACAACTCAAAGGCATCAGTTCTTCTTCAGTCATCCTTGGTCATTGTCCAGCTCTCTGATGCATAGCAAGTAATTGTGAAGATTATGGCCAACCCATATACATTGTGTAAAACTTCCAGATTGGAAGGAAGAATAAAGATGAAACAATGCAATCAAGCATAGCAATTTTGTGAGACTCAAAGTGAATTGTATGGACCTGAAGATAGTACAGAAACAGTGACATTCAGTATTCCCAACAGCAATGGCAAAGATTTGGTGTAGCCTCCCAAGCACAAAATATACATATTTAAATAACTAGATGTACAGTGTACTGTTGGAGAATTTGGGGGGGATTTTTGTTAGGTTTATAATTGAGTTTCAATTAAATTTTTATGGAAAATTGGCATGAGAAAAACTTTGATCCGTTAAGTGCCATATACTTGAGTCCTAAACCTTTGTTGGATAACTTGAACTTTGCCCTATGTAATCATATACAGAAGGCAATTGCCTTTGTTTGGCATATAGAAAGGCTTCTGGCCTTTTTTCCATAGGATCGCTATGAGTTGTGCTGAACTCGATAACAATCAACAACAACAACAACAATAATATAAATATAACTTAGGCATCTATCCGAATATTATGACCATATTGTTTCCACTAAATCAAGGTAACTAACAGCCAGAAGATATTGCAGAGCATTTGATTTGCCTTTCAGGAATGTCGTCGGACACCAGGGCATTGTTGTAATTTTGCCACCTGTACATTCGTTGGTGGAGCAAATTGTGCTACAGGAGAGTGCTGTGAAGGATGTTTTGTAAGAACATTTTTATTTCTTAGAATCCACATTAAGTAAAGCTATATAATTCTTGTCAAATGTTCACAGTCTGCTTTATTCAATGCCACTTTTTCTGCTTCATTAGTTTAAGAGTAAAGGAGAATTATGTAGGGAACCCAATAATGAATGTGATCTCCCTGAATTTTGCAATGGAACATCTTCAGTCTGTCCGGAAGACTTTTACATTCAGAATGGGCATCCTTGTGGAGGAGAACAGTGGATATGTCTGGAAGGAAAGTGTTTGAATGGAGAGAAACAATGTATCGATACATTTGGTGATGGTATTTATTCTCATTTTATACCTATAAGTATTTTTCATAACAGAAAATAACAGTAGATATGATACAGGATTTTTATGTCTTTATAGTGATGTGATTTTTATTATAAAATTTTTAAGCAGTACAGAAAAAGAATATTGTAAAAGCATGTAATGTTGTTGTGATTTTTGTTAGGTGCAATTGAGTCAACTGTTAAGTCAGAGTGACGCTGGAAACAGCAGATCCGAAACTTGCCCTGTCCTGAGCCACCATCAATTTCCCATGTGCTCAAGCTCTTTGCTATAGTCACTTTTTTCAGTCCGTCTCATTGAAGGTCTTCCTCTCTTTTGCTGACTCTTAACCTTTCCCAGAATAATGTCTTCTTCCAAGGATTGGCCCCTTCTTACAGCATACTCAAACAATATGAGACAAAGTTACTACCCTTTCCTTTAAGGAACACCCTAGTTGCCTTGCTTCCAAGACAGATTTGCTTGTTCTTTTGGTAATCCATAGTATATTTAGTACTCTTTGCCAAGACCACAACACATTACATTAATTCTTCTTAGGCCTTCTGATCTTCCTTATGAATCGTACAACTTTCAGATGTACTAGAAACAATTTAAAATACAATAGTGTAGATCAGGTGCACCGTAGTCTTTAATTTGACATCTTTGATCTTCAGTACTTTCAAGAAGCCTTTAAATTACCATTGTGAGGATAATGTAGAATGGAGCAGAGTTCCATTTTGTTATACTTACGCATACAAGGAAGTCCAGTGAATACCGCTATCATTCAGATATATGCACCAACAACCAGAGTCAAGGAAGAGGATCTAGAAGATTTTTACCAACTTTTACAATTGGAGATCGATCAAACATGCAATCAAGATGCATTAATAATAATGGGTGACTGGAATGCAAAAGTCGGGAAGAGAGAAGATGGTTCAGTAGTTGGAAAACATGGACTCGGTGACAGAAATGGAGTTGGAGAGAAAATGATCGAATTTTGCACAATCATTTTATAAGAAACATAAACACAGGTTATACACTTGGATTTCACCAGATGGTATGCATAGGAATCAAATCGATTCCATCTGTGGAAAGAACTGCTGGAGAAGCTCAATATCAGCTGTGAAAACTAGGCCAGGAGCTGATTGTGGAACAGACCACCAACTACTCATATGCAA
>NW_006400029.1:386918-389078 GCF_000299155.1 Elephantulus edwardii
GGGGAGAAGGGTGCAACAATGAATGAATGGAATCCCAAAATCTCTGTAGATGTTCATTGAAATGAAAAATAAACAACCTAAATTAAAAAAAAATGGTGCAATCACTATGGAAGTCAGTCTGGAAGGCAGTCTGGCACTTTCTCAAAAAGTTGGAAATAGAAATACCATTTGGCACAACAATTCCACTACTGGGAATATATGCTAAAAATACCAGAGCCACTACTCAACAGAGGTATGCACACTCATGTTTATTGCTATGTTAAAGTATTATTAACGTATTATCAAAGTAGTAAAGAAATGGAAGCAACCCAAAATGTCCATCAAAATTAATGGATAGAAAAACTATGGTACATTCACACAATGGAATACTATGCAGCACTGAAAAACAGTAAACTCATAAAACATTATACAAGATGGGTAACCTTGGAGGACATTATGCTGAATGAAGTGTCACAATCACAAAAGGATAAATACTGCATAACACCACTGTTATAAAGCAGGTCATGGAGGGTTAGAGGGAGAAAAGGAAAAAGAGTAGATAATGAACACGGCATTGGAACAGATGAAAGAGATGTTTAAAAGAAATATATGATTAGGTCTTATATGTGTGACAACAATATGGACTAAGAAAGTCACTGCAAAGTGGACTGGAGGAAGGAGAAAAGAGAACAAGAGAGAAAATTGTGCAACAATGAATGAATATTTAATAAAATGAATGAGTGAAAATCTAACTTCTCCTTAAACTTTCATTAAAATAACAATAAAATAAAGGGGGGGGAGTGGACTGCTACCCTATTTAATCTCTTCAGAACCTTAATTAAATGTATGCAACTAAGGACTAGTTGCCTAATAAGATGTTACTAAAGATAAAAGGGGAGGAAAGCAAGCAGTATGAGAAGTTGGCTTATCAACAATTAAGGTAAAGTTGCAAGGAATGGGGTGAGTCTTTTGAGGACCAGGTGCCTGCTTAAGGAAGCTCTTTGACACTGTTGTTATTGTTGTTGTGTCTTGTTGAGTCATCTACAACTCATGGCAACCCTTTGTACAACAGCTCTGAACCATGTCTTATCCTGAACTAATCGCACTGTTTCCAACACACCTGCTCCCATTGCCCCAATCACTGTGTCACACCATCTCATCCAGGGTCTTCCTCTTCTGCGCTCTCTACCCTTCCTAGCATGATGTCCATTTCCAAGAAATGGACCCCTCTGGCAATATGTCTAAAGTTTGTGAGATGGAACATCAAAATTCTTGCATCCAAAGAGCAACTTGGCTCTCCAGGACAAACCTGTTTGTTCTCTTGCCACTAAGGAAGGTTAAGATGCATGGACTTCCCCAAGAAATGCTTGTCTTTTCAAATTGAAATTTTAGCCTCATAAACTTTAAAAGAATTAGTCTGTTTGATAAGCCATCCACTTGTCATATATATGATATAGCAGCAGTAAAATAAGGCGCTACTCTTGTTCACATAATTTGCATCTTTTGTAGGTATGTATCCTAGCTGTTTTTGTCCTCAATTATTTTAAAACATCTAAATATATTTTAATTGAAATATTTTAGATATGCTTCTAGCTGAAAATTTTACCACACTCTACTATTTCCAGCTGTTTTTATAATGCCTTTTGTCTTGTCTAAGTGCCCTTCTTACATAGGTACTGCAATCCTCTGTCTTTTCTTTTGGTAGATACCCAAGGCCCAGTCTACATTGTTATACTGGGACAATAAACAACATCATCGTTAGTGGAGGGGAAAGTGAGTCAACAATTAGCATGGAAACAATAAATGATATATATTACATTGTTGTTGTTGTTGTTATGTGCCATCGAGTCACTTGCAACTCATAGTGACCCTTTGTACAACAGCCCTAAACCCTGCTCTGTTCTGTGCCAGTAGCACTCCCTCCAGCACACCCATCCAGATTACCCTAGTCACTGAATCAATCCACCTCATAGAGGATCTTTCCCTCCTGCACTGTCCCTCCACCCTCCCAAGCATAATGGTCCTCTCCAAGGACTGGTCCCTCCTTACAACATGTCCGAAGTAAGTCAGATGAAGCCCCAGGATCCTTGTCTCCAAGGAGCAGTCCAGTTTAACCCTCTCCAGGATGAATATGTTTGTTTTCTTGGCAGTCCATGGTACATTCAATACTCTTCTCCAGCA
>NW_006400029.1:396784-402043 GCF_000299155.1 Elephantulus edwardii
CTTTTTTCCATTCCATACGAAATTGGAGATTGCCTTTTCCATCTCGTTGAAGGAACATTTTTTAATGTGTCTATTGGCCATCAAAATGACTTCCTTTGCTGAGTCTTTTCTTGTCATTTGCCCATTTTGTCACTAAGTTAACAGTCTTTTTATGTGAGGACTTTCTAGTATTCTGTGAACTTTAGCTTTTGAAATTTTTGTCTGAAATGTTATTGTCAAATATTTTTGCCTGTTCTTGTTGTTGTTATGTTCCATTAAGTTGCTTATGACTCATGGCAATACTCTATCCAATAGCCCTAAACTCTGCTCTATTCTGGGCCAACATTATTGTTTCTGACACACCTACCCTCATGATCCCAGTCACTGAATCAATCCATCTCATTGAGGGTCATCCTCTCTTGCACTTTCCCTCTACCCTTCCAAGCATGATGTCCCTTTCCAAGGATTGGTCTGTCCTTGCAGTAGCCCAAAGTATGTCAGATGAAGCCTCAGAATCCTTGCCTCCAAGGAGCAGCCTGGTTTCACCCTCTCAAGGATGTAACTATTTGTTCTCCTGGCAGTTCATGGTATATTCAGTACTTTTCTACAGCACCACAGCTCAAAAGTATTTTCTTTCTATCATCTCTAATCATTGTCAGCTTTCTGACATACAGCAAGTAATTGCAAAGACTATGGCCTTGATCAGGTCCATCTTAGTCTCCAGACTCACATTGTTGCTCTTAAGTACTCTAGAGGTATCCCTGATAGCAGACTTTCCCAGTGCAATTTGTCTTTTGATTTCCTGACTGCTAGTACCAAGAATGTTGATTGTGGAGTCAAGTAAACTAAAACTGTTAACTATCTCAGTCCCTTTACCTCCTGTCATAGTGTTGCCAGTCAGCCCAGTGGTGTTTTCTTGATGTTGAGCTTTCAATCCATATTGAAGGCTGCAGTTCTTGACCTTCTTCAGCAAGTGCTTCAGGTCCTCTTCAGTTTCAGCAAGCAGAGTTATGCCATCCGCATAACTCCTCCAATCCTGATACCACATTTCTCCTCATAGAGCCTAGCCTCTTGGATAATCTGTTCCACATATATATTAAAAAGGTATGGAGATAGGCCACATCTCTGGCATATAAACTTCCCAATTTTGAACCAGGTCATGTTTCCTTGCTTTTTTCTGATGACTGCTTCCTGATCCAAGCATAGGTTTTGCATAAACAGAGTCAGATGTTCTAGGATTCCCATTCTTCTGAGACTCAGCCACAGTTTGTTGTGATCCACACAGTCAGATGTTTTTGCATTGCCAGTGAAACACAGATAGATATTCTTCTGGCACTTGCTTTCAGCCAAGATTTATCTAACGTTAGCTATAATATCCCTAGTACCATGACATCTTCTAAACCCAGCCTGCACTTCTGGCAGTTCTTTGCTGATATGCTGCTGCATTCATTTTTGGATAATTTTCAGCAAAATCTTGCTTGCATGTGGTATTAATAATGTTTGAGAATTTCCACAATCTGTCAGATCACCTTTCTTTGGGATGGGAACAAATATAGATGTTTTCCAGTCAGCTGGCCAGATAATTGTCTTCCTGATTTTTTTGGCACAACTTGGTGAGCCCCTCCAGAGCAGTCTCTGTTTTTTGAAATAAGTTAAGTGATATCCATCCATTTCTGGATTCTAGATTCCATTCCATTGGTCTATGTGGCTGTCACGGTACCAGAACCATACTGTATTAGTTACTACCATTGTATAGTAGGTTTTGAGGTCAGGGAGTGCTATGTATCCCACTTCATATTTGTTTTTCAGCAGTGCTTTGCGTATTTGGGATGTCTTTCCTTTCCAAATAACCTTGAAAATTTCCCTTGAAAAATGAATTTGGTTTCTGTATTGGGCTTGTATTAAACTTGTAGATTGATTTTGATAGCATTATACAATTGTCACAACATTGTTCATGAGCAGGGCACAATTTTTTCCATTTCTTTAGGTCTTTTATTGTATCTTGCAGAAATGTTCTGTAGTTTTCTTTGTACAAGTAGGACCATTAAATTTGGTGGTGCTTTTTCCTTTCATATTTTCTATAGTTTAGGTTTTACATTTAGGTTTTTTTTTAAAAATCTATTTTCAGCTAGATTTTGGAATATGATGGGAGATATGGATTGAGTTTAATTTTTCTGAAAATAACCAGTTTTCCCAATAACATTTGTGAAAGGAGTTATTTTTTTTCTCTCCACTTAATACTGGTTGTGCTTTTGTAAAAAATCAGTTATCCATAGATAGATGGATTTACTTCTGGATTCTTTATTCTGTCCTAGGGGTCTACGTGTCTATCATTGTACCAAATCCAGGCTGTTTGACCATTGCAGCTGTATATCAGAGAATATGAGGCCTCTTGCTTTGTCCTTAAGTCAACTCAACTCAACATCTTGTTGTCTACTCAAAGCCAGCTCGTAGCTGACCCTCCAGAAGGCTTTCAGAGGCTATAAATCACACAGAAGGAGATTTCCTGTCACAGAGCTGCTGGTGGATTTGGAGTGCCTGACTTTTGGTTGGCAGCAGAACTCCTTAATTATGAGATAACCAGAATACCCTTTGTTTTTTGGTAGTAGTTATCTGAGATTTCTTTTCATGCCACGTAAAGCTGGTAGTTACTTTTCTTCTCCCTTTAAAGGATGTTAATGTAATCTGGACTGAGTTATATCTGAGAATCGCATTGGATATTATTGACATTTTCATATGTGAAGTCCTAACCACGAATATGGTACATTTTCTCATTTATATAGATATCTTTCATTTCTGGTAACATATTTCTACTTTCCTTGTAAAAATCTTTTCTGTCACTCCCTAGGTTTATTGATAAGTACTTCATCTTATGAGCCTATATTGTTTTCCTTATCAGAGTTCTTTTTTGGTGGTTGTTGTTGTTAGGTGCCTTAGTGTTGACTATGACTCATAATGACTCTATGAATAACAGATGTGAATCTTGCCCTATCATCTCTGACATACTTTAGACCATTGATGTAGTCACTCTTTCAATCCCTCTTGTTGAGGCTCTTCCTTTTTTAGCTGACCCTCCTCATTCCCAAGCATAGGTGTTTGTTATTTGTTTGTTTGTTTGTTTTTTTCTTAAGAACTAGCTACTCTTAACATCATGCCAGAAGTATGTGAGACAAAGTTTCAACATCTTTGCTTCTCAGGAGGCTTTTTTTATGTTTTGATCCTAGGAGTATTATCTGTCAGTTCGTTTTATTGGGGAAATTATTTGCATGTTGATAATTGTTTTATAGATTAACTGTGTATAAGCTTCCTTATTTATCATTTCCCTTTGTAAGTACAGCACCTTCTGTCAGGTTGCTGTACTGGAGTGACTTGCAGGTTGCTGTGATGCTGGAAGCTATTCCATCAAGATTTCAAATACCAGAAAGGTCACCCATTTTGGACAGGTTTTCAGCAGAGCCAGCAGATTAAGAGTCCACAAAGCCGTTTTAGCCATCCACTTTTGAAATCACAGGTCTTTAAAACCTAAGAATAATAGGTCCAACTGATTTTTGTGTATTGATCTTATTTCCTGACAATATGATAAATATTTCTTTTGTTGTTGTTATCTTCTTTATAAGACTTTTCTACTTTGAACTGACCCATAGCTGACCCTTAGTGGTTTTTCCAATGCTGTACATCACACAGAAAGAGATTCCTCATCTTTCTTTTAAGTCCACATATATTGATGTTGAGTATCTGTATTTTGTGTGTATGGAAATGTATTATCTAAAGTTGTAAGTTTGTTACTTATTCTTTGTGTGTATGGAAATGTATTATCTAAAGTTGTAAGTTTGTTACTTATTCTTTCCTAGCATGAATGCCTTTTGTATCTTCCCTTTCTTATGGTATTGATGTGGTTAGGACACCCAATAGAATATTGAGTAAGATTAATAATAAAAGGATTCCTTTTCTGTTTTCTTCCCAGAAGAGAAATGTTGGAAGCCTCTCTCCACTGAGAATAATGTTGATGGTTGGTTTAGAGTACATTATATTAATTATGTAGAGAGATTTTCCTTTTATTCCTATTGTGTTAAACATTTTTATCAGATATTTGTGTTGGATTTTATTATTATTCATTAGTGGTTAGTGATGATTTTGTAAAAGATTTTTTTCTGTTTCCAGTACAACTATTATGATGTGTTTAGTGGCATTATTTTAATATATAGCATGTACAGTACTATTTCATTGTGTATCTTACTGTTTTGCAATTTGAGACCCATAGTGTTCACAGCACTATTATATTTAATAAATTACAAAAGAAATGCAACAGCCTAGTTGTTATATAACTTGGTTACTTTTTTAGGAACGAATACATTTGAAATGATGATGGAATCAAAGAAAAATTGACCTAAGAAGTTATTCAGAGCTATTAAAACATGTTATGATTTACAATTTATGGGAGGGGAACCCTCAAACTCATCACAGTCAAGTCAGAATGAACTCACAACTATCTGTCTATTGGATTTTCAGAGGCAGTCAATTGCACGAGAGGAGATAGCCCTTGAAGCTACTAGTAAATTCTAACCACAAGAGAGATGCCACTGTTAGGTTAACACCTCCACTGTCTATCTACTAGGTCACTAGGGCTCTCTGAATTTATAAACATTCTTCCTTTTTTTCAGGTATTTCACAAAAATTGCATGTGTCATTTATAAATGTTAAATGAATTGTTTAGATTTGTTTAGAAACTTTGCATATACTTTAGACATGGTCCATGAATGTGTTATTCTGTATTGAAAAGTAATAATTTTCATTTATTTGTGTATTTGTAGTGATCAGAAATGTGGAAAATTAATATGTAAATTTGGTATGCAATCTATAATAAAAAATCACGAAGCCACTATTTTTTATACCAATGTGGGTGATCATACCTGTGTTAGCATAGAGTATCCGAAAAATCATGAGAAAAGGAAAACGATGTGGGTAAAAGAAGGAACTGTTTGTGATAAAAATAAGGTAGGAAATATTTTTTTTCCTCAGATAACTTCCTAATGTAAATCCCATTATGATATATTTTTAGTTTACTCTTTTTAGCAAAGTACACATTCAATGTAGAATATTTGGAAAAGATGTGAAAGGAAAAAATAATAAACTAGATAATGTCATAGAAAGGTGACCCAACAGAGTGTAGAAACTATAGAACAGGATCATTGATTTCACATGCAAGCAAGATTCTACTGAAGATTATCCAAAAATGACTGGAACAGCACATCAGCAGAGAACTGCCAGAAGTCCAGGCTG
>NW_006400029.1:402143-406139 GCF_000299155.1 Elephantulus edwardii
CGCTGGTGCCAAGAGTGTTGACTGTGGAGCCAAGCAAACTAAAGCTGTGTACAATCTCAATCTCTTCACCATCCATCCTGATGCTGCCAGTTGGTTCAATGGTGAGAATCTTCGTCTTCTTGACTTTGAGCCTCAATCCATATTGAAATCTGCAGTCCTTGACCTTCTGCAGCAAGTGCATGAGGTCCTCCTCCGTTTCAGCCAGCAGGGTTGTGTCATCTGCATAACGCAGATTGTTGATAGATCTTCCACCAATCCTGATGCCACATTTCTCCTCATAGAGCCCAGTCTCCTGGATAATCTGTTCTGCATACAGATTGAAAAGGTATGGAGACAGGACACATTTCTGGCATATGCCCTTCCCAATCTTGAACCATGTAGTGTTTCCTTGCTCTGTTCTGACGACTGCCTCTTGGTCCAAGTATAGATTTCGTATTAGCATGATCAAGTGTTCTGGGATTCCCATTCTTCTTGGAGTCAGCCACAGTTCGTTATCATATTACATTAGGCAATTTTTTTACAAAAGACTTCTTCAAAGTAGAGATGGTTGCTCTGGGGGTAATAGTGTATAAGTGTTAAGCAACTAGCCAAAAGGTTTTCAGTTCAAATATACCAGCTATTCTTCTGAAGTAGGATATTAGATGCTGAATGAAAGGTTGTTTATCATGGGCTGGAATCAACTCAGTGGCAGTGTTTTAGGATTTTGGTACTCCCTCAGCACAGTCCAGATGATGGTGCAGGATCAGGAAGTGATTCTTTCTGTTGAAAATAGAGTCACTGATTTGGTGTCAACTCTACAGCACCTAACAATATCGCTTCAAGAGTTTACAGGTGAGATTAAGGTGTGTTCCTCAGGCTTTGTCTCAGTGTGTCCTTTTCCCTTCAACCACAAAAAATGGTTGCATTACCATATAAAAATATTTTAGGTTCACCTCTCAATTGATCGTAAAATGATGAAATTATGAATGTTAAACTTACTCACATATCTTAGTGAATATGAGAAAGAGTCAAGAATAGATACAGAGTTTTGGATGATAATTAATCTGATTAAAAAATATTGTATAACATTTTACTGGTTTGAAGTGGAGAAACATTTATGCAAAAATAATTTGCAGTCAAAATGTTAAATTTAAATAAGTTCTATCTATTGTACTGGTGAATTTGTATTTATATGATTACTGAGATGTAGAAGGTATAGTGCATAAAAGGGTTAATTCTAGGATGTTATAGATAGACAAGAGTACCTTCCTATTCCCCCCAAATATTTAAATGATTTTGTGTAATCATATTCTTTTTTATATTTTTACTGTATTTGTTTGCAACGTATTTTAAATTACTTCAGAATTTCAAAAAATATTGTTTTACATGATTTCAGTATAACTAAGCATTCTTCTTTTTTTCCATCCCATCACCTCAGGTGTAACTTTTGGTAGTGAAGAATGTTTTAAAGAAATTAATTCTCTGAATGATCGAACTGGGAACTGTGGTTTACATGATACTGGATACAAACCTTGTCTAACTAAGTATGCTTTAAAAATGTATTTGAAAACTGCTTGTTGCCATGAATGTGAAAATTTCACAATTAAGTACATATTTAATAAAAATGCCACCTGACTATAAAGTAGATAATTTATAAGCCAATTATAAATTATATATGGACAGATAGAATTTATTGGTTATCATGTTCCATCAAAATTGCATATATTTTATAAATATATGTATGTGTATATGTACATTTTCCCAAAGTGTCCTTGTGGTTTTCCACAAGGTACCAATTCTACACACAATGAGTAACATAGTTACGAATCATTTTATTTGATATGTTGTTGTTGTTATGTGCCATCAAGTCGCTTGAGACTCAGCAATCCTATGTACAACAACCCTAAACTCTGCTCTGTCCTGTGCCAATCTACCGTCTCCAGTACACCATCCTGATTACCCCAGTCACTGAATCAATCCACCTCATAGAGGGCCTTCCTCCCTCCATCCTACCAGAATCCTTGCCTCCAAGGAGCTGCCCAGTTTAACCCTTTCCAGGACGAATCTGTTTGTTTTCCTAGCAGTCCATGGTACCCTCAATACTCTTCTCCAGCACCACAGCTCAAAGGCATCAATTCTCCTTCTATTCTCCTTAGTCAATGTCCAACTCTCTGATGCATAACAAGTGATTGCAAAGACTGTGGCCTTTATCAGATGCACCTTAGTCTCCAGAGAGACACCATTGCTCTTCAGTACTTTGGAGAGGTTCCTAAGAGCAGTCTTTCCCATGTCAATACGTCTTTTAATTTCCTGGCTACTGATGCCACCACTTAAATTTTACAGAAGGTAATAACCATTATTATTGTTATTATGTGCCTTTGAGTTGCCTGTGACTCATAGCAACCCTAACTACAACAGCTCTATCCTGTACCAATCTCATTGTCTGTGACACACCTACCCCCATTAACCCAGTCACTTAGTCAATCCATCTCATGCAGGGTCTTTCTCTCTTGCACTGTTCCTCCACCCTACCAAGCATGATATTCCTTACCAAGGAATGAACTCTCCATGCAACATATTCAAAGCATGTCAGTCGATGCTTCAGAATCCTTCCCTCCAAGGAGCAGTCTGATCTCCCTCTTTCTTGGATGAACCTGTTTGTTCATTACTCAGTAAGTGGAACGCAGTGTTTATGAATGTTTACTCAACTAATAGAAATGTAATGTTACTGAAACAGATTCTCTATTTTGTAATATTTTTTTTGAAACTATTTAAAATTCATTTTGGAAGTAAAATTTAAAAGTCCCTGAACATATCCAAATTTTTGTAAATAGTATGAAGAATTCCCTTTGTGTAGAAGTACCATTTTTGTTTGCA
Organism: Elephantulus edwardii; assembly: GCF_000299155.1. Taxonomy (NCBI): domain Eukaryota; kingdom Metazoa; phylum Chordata; class Mammalia; order Macroscelidea; family Macroscelididae; genus Elephantulus; species Elephantulus edwardii. The sequence continues at coordinate 405,000 of NW_006400029.1, forward strand.
TTTTCCTCTATTTGCTATAACGTTCTCTTTTTTTTTTTTCTCCTCACCCCTTTCTCTCTCTCACTGTACTTTCACCTATATACATTGGAAGCATTTTCTTTACTCCATTATATTGACTGAAAACAAAGATAATCTGTTTTAAACACAATCTTATTTTAATCATCAATGTGATTTCTATTAATACTGTCAGTTGTCTCAATAAGTGGTTTTATTTGTTTCTTTCTCCCCCCTCACATTTTATACAATCTTGCATTTACATTATAAGTACATTATATTAAATACATATGTTTAATATGTATTTATAAATACATATACATTGTATTTTATATCATTAATTATTGATGTTCTATACCTATTATTATCCTGTCTTTTCAAGTCCCCATTGAATCTTTTCTTTCATCCCCTCATCTGCCCACTAACTTCTGCTATCCTAGTGATTTCCCTCCTGCCCCTTTCTTTATCCACACTCTTATCTCTTTCCCCTTTCCTTTTTGAACATTTATACATCTTGCTCAGTTATCCTTCTCTTTTCACAATAATGGTCTCATGCAATATTTTTCCTTATGAGTCTGAGTTATTGCCACAAAACAATGCTCTGTATATTCTTCCATGTTATATCTTGTTATCTGAAATTATTGTTCCTTTGTGCTGCATAATATTTCATTGTGTACATTTACCACAATTTCTCAATCTAGTCGTTTGTTGGTAGACATTTGAACTGTTTCCATTTTCTTGCTTATGTGAGTGTTGCTGCCATGAACATAGGTGCACATATCTCCATCCATGTCTCAGTTTCTGATTTTCTGAGGGTATATTCCTAGCAGTAGAATTCCTGGGTCATATGAGATTTCTATGTTCAACTTTCTAAGGAAATGCCAAATTTCCTTCCAGAGTGGTTGCACCATTTTATAATCCTACCAGCAGTCCATGAAAGTTTCAGTATCTCCACATTCTCTCAAACATTTATTGTTTGCTGTCTTGTTAAACTTTGTTATTTGGGGTAAGATAGTGTTTCACTGTTGTTTACATCTCTCTGATGGCCACTGATTTTGGAACATTTTTTAAAAAATTATTAAATTTTATTAATATTAATGAACATTTACAGGGATTTTGGGTTTTCATTCCTTCATTGCTGTACCA
>NW_006400029.1:414109-419220 GCF_000299155.1 Elephantulus edwardii
ATCCAAAAATGACTGGAACAGCACATCAGCAGAGAACTGCCAGAAGTCCAGGCTGGGTTTAGAAGGGGTCGTGGTACTAGGGATAATGTAGCTGATGTTAGATGGATATTAGCTGATAGCAGGTAATTTCAGAAGAATGTATACCTGTGTTTCGTTGATTTGCAAAGGCGTTTGACTGTGTGGATCATAACACACTGTGGCTGACTCTGAGAAGAATGAGAATCACAGAACACTTGATCGTTCTAATGCAAAACCTGTACTTGGACCAAGAGGCAGTTGTTGGAACAGAGCAGGAAAACACTGCATGGTTCAAAATTGGGAAAGGTGTATGCCAGGGATGTGTCCTATCTCCATACCTTTTCAACCTATATACAAAACAAATTATCTGAGAGGCTGGGCTCTATGAGGAGAATGGATTGAGGCTCAATGTCAAGAAGACAAAGATTATCACCACCGGAACAATTGACAGCATCAGGATCGATGGTAAAGAGATTCAAATTGTTAACAACTTTAGTCTGTTTGGCTCCACAGTCAACACTATTGGCACCAGCAGCCAGGAAATAAAAAAATATATTGCAATGTGAAAGTGCTGTTAGGGACCTCTCCAGGTTACTGAAGAGCAATGGTGTCACTCTGAAGACTAAGGTGCATCTGATACAGGCCATGGTCTTTGCAATCATTTATTATGCATCAGATAGTTGGGCAATGACTAGGGAGGATAGAAGAAGAATTGACGCCTTTGAGCTATGGTGCTGGAGAAAAGTACTGAATGTACCATTGACTGCCAAGAAAACAAACAGATTCAACCTTGAGAGGTTTAAACTGGGCTGCTTCTTGGAGGCGAGGATTCTGGGGCTTCATGTGACATATTTTGGACATGTTGTAAGTAGGGAGCGGTCCTTGGAGAGGGACACCATGCTTGGGAGGGTGGAGGGACGGCCTAGGAGGGGAAGGCCCTCTATGAGGTGGATTGATTCAGTGACTGGGCTAATTGGGATGGGAGTGTCAGAGACAGTGCGATTGATGTAGGACAGAGCATAGTTTAGGGTTGTTGTACATAGGGTCGCTATGAGTTGCAAGCGACTCAACGGCACATAATAACAACAACAACAATGCCATCATATTTAAATGTTTAGTACTTGTTTCATGATAGAGAGCTCTGATGGTGTAGTCCTCAGAATGTTGTGTGGTTAAGTCAAAAGTCACTTTCTTTTGCCCTCTCTGGTAATTTGAATCCACCACAGAATCTACAAGAGAAACATGGGCATTTTCTGTGGGACTTAGAGCCTCAGAACTCCAGTAAAGGGTCAGCTAGGAGTCTGTCCTGAGTCAAAGGCAATGGAAAGTCATATATGTTTATGAAACATATTATTCATTTTATTTTATTAAGGTATCTCATGTTAAACAAAATATGTCTAATTTCATAGGGTATATTTCAACATTATTAATTTTTAAAATGATGTTTAAAATAGCACAGTGATGAATGGTTTAAAATTATTGTCGCTGTTGTTGTTATGTGCCATCAACTCACTTGCGACTCATGGTGACCCTATGTACAACAGTCCTAAACCCTGCTCTATCCTGTGCCAATCACACTACCTCAGGCACACCCATCCCGATTACCCTAGTCACTGAATCAATCCACCTCATAGAGGATCTTTCCCTCCTGCACTGTCCCTTCACCCTCCCAAGCATAATGTCCCTCTCCAAGGACCACTCCCTCCTTACAACATGTCCAAAGTAGGTCAGACAAAGCCCCAAAATCCTTGCCTCCAAGGAGCAGCCTTGTTTAACCCTTTCCTGGAAGAATCTGTTTTCTTGGAAGACCATGGTATATTCAATACTCTCCTCCAGCACCATAGCTCAAAGACATCAAGTTTCCTTCTGTCCTCCCAATTCGTTGTCCAGCTCTGATGCATAACAAGTGATTGCAAAGACCATGGCCTGTATCAGAAGCACCTTCGTCTCCAGAGTAACACCATTGCTCTTCAGTGCCCTGGAGAGTTCCCTAAGAGCAGACTTTCCCATCCCAGTACGTTTTTTGATTTCCTGGCTGCTGGTGCCAATAGTGTTGACTGTGGAGCCAAGCAGACTAAAGTTGTTAACAATCTCAGTCCCTTCACCATCCATCCTGATGCTGCCAATTGGTCCGGTGGTGATAATCTTTGTCTTCTTGACTGAGCCTCAATCTATATTGGAGGCTGCAGTCCTTGACCCTCTGCAGAAAGTGCATCAGGTTCTCCTCAGTTTCAGCAAGCAGGGATGTGTCATCTGCAGAACACAGATTGTTAAAAGATCTTCCATCAATCCTGATGCCACACTTCTCCTCCTAGAGCCTAGCCTCTCAGATAATTTGTTCTGCATACAGGTTGAAAAGGTATGGAGATAGGACACATCCCTGGCATACACCTTTCCCAATTTTGAACCATGCAGTGTTTCCCTGCTCTGTTCTGACAACTGCCTTTTGGTCCAAGTATAGGTTTCAGATTAGAACGATCAAGTGTTCAGAGATTCCCATTCTTCTCAGAGTCAGCCACAGTGTATTATGATCCACACAGTCAAATGCCTTTGAATAATCAATGAAACACAGATATCCATTCTTTTGGTATTCCCTGCTATCAGCTAATATCCATCTAACATCAGCTACATTATCCCTAGTACCATGACCCCTTCTAAACCCAACCTGAACTTATGGCAGTTCTCTGCTGATGTGCTGTTCCAGTCATTTTTGGATAATCTTCAGTAGAATCTTGCTTGCATGTAAAATCAATTATATTGCTCTATAGTTTCAACAGTCTTTTGGGTCACCTTTTGGGTCACCTTTCTTTGGAATGGGAACAAATATAGATCTCTTCCAGGTCAGTTGGCCAAGTGGTTGTTCTCCAGATTTCTTGGCACAACTTGGTGAGTACATCCAGGGCAGCATCTGTTAGCTGAAATACATCAATTGGTATGCCATCTATTCCACATCAATTGGTATGCCATCTATTCCTGGGGCCTTATGTTTTGCTATTTCCTTCAAAGCACCTTGAATTTCTCCATCATCAGACGCTCTTGTTCATATGCTAGTTCATGAAATTCTTCTGTGTCTGCCAGTTCTTTTCGATACAGTGACTCAGTATATTCCTTCCATCTTCTTTTAATACTTCCTGGATCGTTTTATATTCTTCCTAAAGCATCCTTTATTAAAGCAACTGAGGTTTGAATTTGTTCTTCAGTTCTCTGGGCTTAAGAAATGCTGAACGAGTTCGGCCCTTTTGATTTTCCGACTCCAGCTCTTTACACATTTCATTGTAATACTTTGCTTTGTCATCCCGTGCTGCCTTTTGGAATCTTCTGTTCAGCTCTTTAGTATCTTGAATTCTTCCTTGTGCTTTGGCTTCTCTACGTTCCAGTGCAATCTTCATAGTGTCTTCTAACATCCATTTTGGTCTTCCCCCCCCCCTTCCATCTTTGTAATGATCATTTACACTCTTCCTGGATGACACATTTGACATCCTTCCACAACTTATTAGGTCTTCACTCATTAGTGTTCAAGGCCTCAAACCTGTTCCTGAGATGGTTCTGAAATTCAGGTGGGATGAACTCAAAGTCTTATTTTGGTTCCCGTGGACTTGGTTTAATTTTCCGCAGCTTCAGCTTGAACTTGCATATGAGTAGCTGGTGGTCTGTTCCACAATCAGCTCCTGGCCTAGTTTTCACAGCTGATAATGAGCTTCTCAGGCATTGTTTTTGTTTTGGTTTTTTTTCCTCCCCGCAGATGTAATTGATCTGATTCATATGCATACCATCAGGTAAAATCCATGTGTATAACCTACATTTATGTTTCTTATAAAATGTGTTTGGACTGAATAAGTCATTGATTGTGGAAAATTCAATCATTCTATCTCCAGCTTTATTTCTTTCACCAATCCATGTTTTCCAGCTACTGATTCTTCTTCTCTGTTCCCAAATTTTGCATTCCAGCCACCCATTATTATCAATGCATCTTGATTGCATGTTTGATCAATCTCTGACTGTAAAAGTTAGTAGAAATCATCTATTTCTTCTTCTTTGGCTCTGGTTGTTGGTGCATATATCTGAATGATAGTGGTATTCACTGCACTTACTTGTAAACATATGGATATTATCCTGTCATTCACAATGTTGTACTTCAAGATGGTTCTAGAAATTACTTTTTTACCTATGAAAGCAACCCCATTTTTTCTCACCTTTTCATCTCCGGAGTAATATATCGTATGATCATCTGATTCAAAATGCCCCATGCTGGTCCATCTCATCTCACAAATTCTTAGTATGTCAATATTTATGCATTTCATTTCTTTCTTAACAGTATCTAATTTTCCTACATTCATGGTTCTCCCATTCCATGTTCCAGTCACTAGTGTCTGCTTACAACTGTTCCTCTTCCTTTGTATTTCCATACTTGAAAGTTATACTTCAGTTGCCCTCTCTGTTAGTCTACGTGTGTTCTGTTGTACATAGGGTTTTCAGAGGCCTACTATTTCAGAAGTAGATGGCCAATCCTTATTCCTAGTCTGTCTTAATCTGAATTTTCAGATTTGGAACATTAACTGACAGACAACAATTTCTAGAACAGTGAAAGATAAATCCCTCATTGTGGAGTTAACCATTAGTTATAGTGTTGTCCTTGCTCTAGGCCCAGTGTCTTGACCCACTTATTTCCCAGCTCCACTCTCCACCAGGATATCCCTTCACTGCTACCAAATCCCTTCAGCATTTTTCTTCCATTGTCTAACCCTTGATCTGACAGCTTTTAGCTGAAACTTTCTTGTCTTCTGTGATTCCAAACACACCAATTGCTGACAATTTCTTGTGCTGTGACCAGTGTCTCTTAAGTTTAGTGGTAATATCTACAAAGGTAGGGTGCTGTGTCCTGTAGAAATGGTGTAGAGATTGTATTTTTTTTTTTCTTGGTGGCACTTGGGCCTGAACTATCTTGCAACCTTGGGCCTTTTGTACCTGTGGGTGTGGAAAAGTTTTTCCTGCGAGTTGCTTCTCTATTGGCTGCACCCCCCCACCCGTTCTGCCCACATGGATTTCTGTCTCCTGTTCTGCCGGGGTGGATCCCTCTTTCTCCCCTCTGCACG
>NW_006400029.1:419914-441986 GCF_000299155.1 Elephantulus edwardii
ATAGCAAAATTTAACAGAACAGCAAGCAACAAATGCTGGCAAGGTTGTGGAGAAACTGGAACCCCGATTCACTGTTGGTGGGAGTGTAAAATGGTGCAACCCCTGTGGAAAGCAGTATGGCGCTTTCCCAGGAACAAACTTGTCCCAGCCTTGGGCCTTTTCCACCTGTGGGTGTGGCAAAGTATAGTACTGAAATACTGAACAGAGGCATGAAAGATGAGACTTCACCTCACATAGTTTGGGTATGTTCCCTGGAAAGGGGCATGATGCTAGGAATGGGGGAGGATCAGTGAAGGAGAGGAAGACCCTCAACCAGGTGGATTGAACCAGTGACTGCAGCAATGGGCTCTTGTATGTCAAGATGTATGAGGATGGTGTGGGATAGAAGAAGGTTCAGATCTTTTTGTTCATAGGGTTACTATGAGTTACTCTTGATGACACGTAACGACAACATATATGATTATATATTTAATACTTAAATATATATTATAATTAGTTTTGTTGTTATGTGCCATCGAGTTGCTTGTGACTCATAGCAACACTGTATAACAGCTCTATCCTGAGCCAACCTTATTGTCTCTGCCACACCTACCCCCAATTGTCCAGTCACTCAATCCATCTCATCAAGGGTCTTCCTCTCTTGCTCTTTTCTTCTGCCTTCCCAAGTATGTTGTCCCTCTCCAAGCTCTGCTCCCTTCTTGCAACATGCCCAGCATATGTCAGATGAAGCCTCAGAATCCTTGTCTCCAAGGAGCAGCCTGTTTTCACCCTCTCTTGCATGAACCTAGAAGTTTGTTCTCCTAGCAGTCCATGGTATATTCAGTACTCTTACATAATAAATATAAATGTTGTTGTATATCACTGGTCTGTCCATTTGCTGTACAGAGGTAACTCGTGGTTGATGTGATGCTAAACACTGTGACACTGATGTGTCAAATGTGATAATGGTTATGCATGGTAGGCAGTGTTTGGTGGAACTCCCCCATTAAAACAGCCTTGCAGGAGTAGCATCCACTTCCAAAATGGCTTGCCTCTGGAAACTCTACGAACTTGGAGAAATGATGAGAGTTTTAAAAGTGTTCAGGTCTTTCATTCATGGGGTAACTATGAGTTGTCCACAACTCAGTGGCACCTAGCAGCAACAACAATAACAAAAACAACAACACACACACACACATACACACATCTTATTGTTAAGTACCATTGAGTGGAGTGTGACTCATAGATAATCTGTGAACAACAGATTTGAACCCTGACCTATCCTGTACCATCTACAGCATCTCTGACACACTTGAGCCCATTACTGCAGTTATAACAATCCATTTGGTGGAAGGTCTTCCTCTCTTTAACCTGCCCTCTGCCTTTCCAAACCTTACGTCTATTGCCAAAGTATGTGAAATGAAGCGTTGTTGTCTTTTCCTCCAAGGAGCACTCTGCCTGCATCCTCTCTAAGACATTATCTGTTTGTTCTTTTGGTAGACTGTTAGATACTCAATACTCTTCTTCAACACCACACTCAAAGAGATCAATTCTTCTTCTGTCATACTTATTCATTTTCCAGCTCAGATGTATAGCAAGTGATTGAAAAGGCCACGGTCTGAAACCATATGACATCATTCAAAGTCACATCATTTCCCCTCAATAATTTGGAAAGTTTCCTGCCTGTCCTGGCTGCTGGTGCCAAGGGTGTTGATTGTGGATTCAAGTAAGATGGTGTCACTGACAGGCATGATGTTGTCTACAGTTTAGTGGTGAGAATTTTTGGTTTTTTGACCTTGAGATGCAATCCATATATATTTTTTGATCTTTATCAGCAAATGTTTCAAGTCCTCCTCACCATCAAGCAGCAGCATCTGAGTGACAATTTATTGATGAATCATCCTCTGATCTTGTGCCATATTCTTCTTTGTAGAGTCCAGGTTCTTGAATAATTTTCTCATATGGAGAGAGTGTGCCACCCTGATGCATATCTTTTTAAATTTTACACCATGTAGTATTCCTTTGCTCTTTTCACATGATATCCTCTTGGTGTAGGTACAGGTTTCACATGAACACAGTTAACTGTTCTTGCATTCCAATTCTTCTCAATGTTAGCAACAATTTGTTATGATCCACAGAGTCAAATGACTTTGCATAGTCAAAAAAGCACAAATATAGATTTTCGTGTGTTCTTTGTTTTAATTTGTGTCTGTCTGACATAAGCAATGATATCTCTGGTGCCATGACCTCATTTAACTCCAGGATAAACTTCTGGCATTTCTCTGTATACTGTTCTGTTTTTAAATGATCTTCAGAAGTATTTTGCTTGGATGTAATATTAATAATACTGTGTGATAATTTCTAAATTCTTTTGGCTCACTCTTCTTGGGTATGGGAATCAATATGGATCTGTTCTAGTCATTTGACCAAGCTGCTGTCATCTACATTTCCTGGTAAATTTCTAGGGTGCATCCATTAGTTGTAACAATTGGTATCCCATCAATTCTGTAGAGAGTTGAGCTGTTAACCCAAGGCCACACCTCTCTGGCATTGAGAATCCACCAGTGACTACATAGCAGAAAGATGGCCAATTTAAATATATTTTAATTTATATGTTGTTGTCACTGTTGTTATGTGCTATTGTATTTTCTGCAACTCAGTAACTGTATGTGCAATAGTTCTGAAGCATGCTCTATCCTGAATCTGTCTCACTGACTCTGACACACCAACCCTCATCAGCCTACTTATTGTGTCAATCCTATCAGGGATCTTCCTCTCCTGCATTGTCTTTCCACCCTTCCAAGCATGAGGTGAAGCTTCCAAGCAAGCTTCTCAAAGAACTGGCTCTTCTGGCCATATGCCAAGGAGAAACTTAGTTTCACCCTTTTCAAGACACCTGCTTGTCCTCTTGGTGGTGCATGGTATGTTCAATACTCTTTTCCAGCATAACTCAAAGGCATTGATTCTTCTTCTGTAATTCTTTTCTTAAAAAAAATTGATTATTAATTTTAATGAAAATTTACAGAGACTTTGGCTTTCCATTAATTCATTGTTGCACTTTTCTCCCCTCCCAATCCCCCCCCCCTCCCCCGCCCAGTGCTCTACCCTCTTGGAAAAGTAAAAGAAAAAGTCTTTCATTGTTTTATAATCCCTCCTCCCAGGGCCACTGCACTATGCAGCCTTCCCTCTGGACTCCCGTCATGACAAAGATACCCAACCACATATCCCTTTTAAACAGTTTTCTCCCTCATCTGTTTCAATGTAGTATACATAATTAAACACATATTTCTCAGTCTCCCCCCAACCCCAAGGTCAGTCCTGTTTTACAACAGTGGCATCATACAGTATTTGTCCTTTTTTGACTGAGATATTTCACTCAGCATAATGTCCTCCAGGGTCACCCATTTTGAATAATATTGCATGAGTTCCTTGTTTTTCAATGCAGCGTAGTATTCCATTGTGTGAATATACCACAGCTTCTCTTTCAGATCATTTGTTGATGGGCACTTGGGTTGTTTCCAGCTCCTTGCTATTGTGAACAAAGCTGCGGTAAACAAGGGAGTGTGTATTTCTGCTTGGATGTCAGTTATGGTCTCTTTGGGGTATTTTCCCAGTAGTGGAATTGCTGGGTCAAATTGTATCTCTATTTGCAACTTTTTGGGAAAACGCCATATCGCCTTCCATAGTGGTTGCATCTCTTCTGTAATTCTTAATCATTGTCCAGCTCTCTGATGCATAGCATGTAAATGCAAGTACCATGACACGAATCAGAGGCATCTTAGTCTCTAGATTTATATAATTTCTCTTTAGCACTATGGAGAGGACACTGACAGATGACTTCCCAATGCATTTCATCCTCAATCTCTTCTCCCTCTTTCATGGTGCTACCAGTAGGTCCAGTGGACACAATTTTTGTCTTCTTGATGTAGACCTTTAATTTACATTGTAGACTACAGTACATCACCTTCTACAGCAAAATGCTTCAGGTTTTTTTCTGCTTCGGGCAAGTAAGATTGTGTCATCTACATATAACAAGTTGTACATAGCATCGCTATGAGGAAAAAACAACTCCGCAGCACATAACATTGTGTGTGTGTGTGTGTGTGTGTGTGTGTGTGTATATATGTGTATATACACATACATAATTTGGACACCTTTCTCCTAGGGAGTCACTAGTGGATGCCACCCAACAGAAGGGTGTGGTCTTTGGATTCATACCTCTACTTTCCACAGATTACCAGATTTCCCTGTATTAATCTAATTTGTTAAAATATTTATAAAATATTTATTTCTCATGCTAATATTTACTGTTTTATCATTCCATATGAATACCTATGGATAGTTTTCTAGGTTATGAAATTTATAGTGATAAATATCATAATTCTAGATTATGAAATTTATAATGATGTTATGTGCTGTCGAGTCGCTTGCAACTCATAGTGTCAGTGTCCCTGTGTACAACAGCCCGAAACCCTGCTCTGTCCTGTGCCAAACTCACTGTCTCCCACAAACCTACCCAATTATCCCTGTCACTGGATCGATCCACCTCATAGAGGATCTTCCCCTCTTCCTCTGTCCCTCCACCCTACTAAGCATGATGTTCCTCTCCAAGGACTGGTCCCTCCTTGAACATGTCCAAAGTATGTCAAACAAAGCCTCCTAATCCTTTCCTCCAAGGAGCAGCCTGGTTTAACCTTCTCCAGGATGAACCTGTTTGTTTTCTTAGCAGTCCATTGTATATAGAATACTCTTCTCCAGCACCACAGCTCAAAGGCATCAGTTCTCTTTCTATCCTCTCTAGTCATTGTCCAACTCTGTGATGCATAACAAGTGATTGCAAACACCATGGCTGTATCAGGCACTCCTTAATCTCCAGAATGACACCATTTCTCTAGTGCTTTGGAGAGGTGCTAAAGTGCAAGAATATATAAACTGTACCTGACCCTGAAAAACCACTTGGCCAACTGACTGGAAGAGATCTTTGTTCCCATTCCAAAGAAGGGTGACCCAACAGAGTGTGGAAACTGTACAACAATATCATTGATTTCACATGCAAGCAAGATTCTACTGAAGATTATCCAAAAATGACTGGAACAGCACATCAGCAGAGAACTGCCAGAAGTCGAGGCTGGGTTTTGAAGGGGTCATGGTACTAGGGATAATGTAGCTGATGTTAGATGGATATTAGCTGATAGCAGGGAATACCAGAGAAATGTCTATCTGTGTTTCATTGATTATGCAAAGGCATTTGACTGCAAAGTTATTTGACTGTGTGGATCATAACACACTGTGGTTGACTCTGAGAAGAATGGGAATCCAAGAACACTTGATCATGCTAATGAGAAACCTATACTTGGACCAAGAGGCAGTCATCAGAACAGCAGGGAAACACTGCATCTTTCAAAATTGGGAAAGGTGTATACCAGGGATGTGTCCTATCCATACCTTTTCAACCTGTATGCAGAACAGATTATCCAAGAGACTGGGCTCTATGAGGAGAAGTGTGGCATCAGGATTGGTGGAAGATCTATTAATAATCTGCGTTATGCAGATGACACCAGCCTGCTTGCTGAAACAGAGGAGGACCTGATGCAATTGCTGCAGAGGGTCAAGGACTGCAGCCTCCAACATGGATTGAGGCTCAATGTTAAGGAGACAAAGATTCTTGCCACCAGACCAATTGGCAGCATCAGGATGGATGGTGAAGAGACTGAGATTGTTAACATCTTTAATTTGCTTGACTTCACAGTCAACACTCTTGGCACCAGCAGCCAGGGAATCAAAAAAATGTATTGCGATGGGAAAGTGATGGTGTCACTCTGGAGACTAAGATGCGTCTGATACAGGCTGTGGTTTTTGCAATCACTTGCTATGTGTCAGGGAGTTGGACAACGTCTAAGGGAGGACAGAAGGAGAATTGATGTCTTCGAGCTGTGGTGCTGGAGAAAATTACCGAATGTACCATGGACTGCCAAGAAAAGAAACTGATTCATCCTGGAGAGGGTTAACCCACGCTGCTCCTTGGAGGCAAGGATTCTGGGGCTTCGTGTGACATACTTTGGACATGTTGTAAGGAGGTCCTTGGAGAGGGACATCATGCTTGGGAGGGTGGAGGGACAGCATAGGAGGGGAAGACACTCTGTGAGGTGGATTGATTCAGTGACTGGGGTAATCGGAATAGGTGTGTCAGAGGCAGTGCAATTAGCACAGGATAGAGTAGGGTTTAGGGCTGTTGTACATAGGGTCGCTATGAGTAGTGAGCGACTTGACGGCACCTAACAACAACAACAACTTGACCCAAGGAGAAATATTTTCAGTCACATCATATGCATGTGAAAGTTGGACAATAAACACGGGAGACCAAAGAATAATTCTGGTGTTGTTGAAGAACATCAAATATGTTAAAAGACTGTTAAAAGAATAACCTGACCTATTTTGTAAGAAGACTCTTTGGAACACAGTGTTAATGTAGGATTATGTTAAACACCATGTACATGAATGATGCATAGTGTATACAAATTTTTATTCCAACAAATAGAAAATAAAAATAAAGTGGAAAAAATGAATATAAAAAAAATGAAGAACAAACTTGCCACTAAGAAACGCATTTCCTTTTTAGAAGGGAAACCAGTGACACTAGGTCTCACATATTTTTGGTATGTTATAAAGACCCATCCCTGGAGAAAGACACCGTATTTGAGAAAGTAGATCAGTGAAAAAGGAGATCCTTATTTGACCCAGAAGCTCTTGTTCAAATGGAGCAAAGATTTAAAGTCAGGAAAAGTGTATGTCAGGGATGTATCCTTTCTCCATACCTATATGGAGCCAATCTATATGCTGAGCAAATAGTTCATCAGTCTGGACTCTATGAAGAAGAAAGAGCATCAGGATCTGAGGAAGACTCATCAACCACCTCCAGTACACAGATGATATAACATTGCTCACTGAACATGAGGAGGAGTTGAAATGTTTGCTGCAAAAGATGAAGGATTATAGCTTTCAATATGGATTACATCTCAACATCAGAAACATAAAATCCTCACAACTGGGTCAATAGGCACCATTGTTATAGATGGAGAAAGGATTGATTTTGTCAATGATTTCACCTTGCTTAGATCAACATTCAACAACCTTGGTACCAGCTGTCAGAATAGGAGACATATTTCATTGGGCAAGTCTGCTACCAGGGATCTCTCTAAAATACTGAAGAACAATGATGTCAGTATGAAAATTAAAGAGTACCTGGATCATTTCATGGTTGTTTCAATTGCTAACTACACTTCTGAGAGCTGGACAGTGAGTACAGATGATAAAAAACCTGATGCCTTTGAGTTGTGGTATTGTATGGAATCCATGGGCTACCAAAAGAACAAACAGTTATGTCTTGGAAAAAGTTAACTGAGAGTACTCCTTGAATGGAAGGAGTTTCATCTCTCATACTTGGGGCATGTAGCTAGGAGAAGCTATTCCTTGGAAAGGAATGCTTGAAAATGTGGAGGGTCAGCATAAGAGAGAAAGACCGTCGGGCTCAAGTGTGTCAGAGATGATAAGGATGTCACAGAACAGGTCTTTTGTTCATAGAGTTGCTTGTTGGTCATGAGTCAGTCATACTTGACACTACAGTACCTAAGAACAACAACTGAGGAAATTGATACAGTGACTACAGCAAAAGGCTTGAAAGAATTGTAAATATAGGATGGGATCATTGTACACAGGATCCACTTACTCAGCTTCAGCTAACAACAACGATATAATAAATTCATATACAACACGGCTCTTGCAATGCAACAGATTTCAAATTAATTTAACTGACAGTTCTGGAGTTAAAATTTAAAATCTTTCTATTCCAACACAAATTATATTACTACATTTATTTAAAAACAAAGGGAAACACAAACTTTAGTTAACAAGGGAGCAAAATAAACTCTGTGTGTGTGTGTGTGTATGAATAGCTAAGAAACAAACTATAATTTATTTGTAACCGAGTATAAATGAAACCTAAACATATGTTCAAGTGCTAATGTGAATATTTAGAATCTATTATTTTTGTTTCAAATAAGCATTTCCATACATACTGTATTAGAGCCTCTCTTTGTTGCTGCCCACCTAGAACTTTAGCAAATGGAAGAACCCAAAATAATTTTTTTAAAAATTACTTTAAATTGCCACACAAAAGTATAGTCATGTTTACATTTTTGTAATACATGTGTTTTCATTAACCTTGATTTTCAAAATCACATATTTGATGTCTGAGGAATGTTGTTTTCAATTTCTGCGATTTTGCTAAACAGTAAAAAGTATGAGATATTATTTAGAAACTTGCACAGGAAACAAATTTTAAAGATGATGCAGCCTAGGGCAAGGATTTAATCTGTTTTTCATATGGCCACCATTAGTCATAGCTGACTCAAAGACACCTAACAACAACAACATCATTAGTATCACACCCAAGTAAAATATTACTGAAAAGAATTCCCCAATAATTAGTTAGGGAACTTCCAGAAATTTAACCTGGATTCAGAAAAGAACTTAAATCAAGAAATACCATCACTGGCATCAGATGGATCTTGGTTGAAAGCAGTTTACTTGTGTTTTATTGACACTGTCAAGAATTATGTGGCTCAGAACAAATCATACATAACATTGTGAATAATAGGAATTCTAAACACTTTCTATTGGTTCACAAACTGTACACAGATAAATATACACTTGTTCAAACACAACAAAGAGATGCTGCATATTTTAAAATTAGAAAAGATGTGTATCAGTACTGTATCATTTCACAGTAGCTCTTCAATTTGTATGCTGAGAAAATGATTTGCAAAACTGAATTATATCAATTCTGCATCGATTTTGGAAGATAATTCATTAACAGTCTCCAATATACACTGTCTTTCTTGTATAAAACAAAGAAACCTTGAAGTACTTACTGACAAAGTATCAGTAATAAAGATTATGTTATTATTATTATGTTCAGTACAGTTGGAAACAACTCATAGCTGACCCTCCAGTGAGTTTTCAGAGGCAGCAAATCACACAGGAGGAAATTGCCAGTTCTTTCATGGAGCAGCTGTTGGATTCAAACTGTGTGCCTTTGTGATGACAATATAGTTTCTTACAACTATAATTTTGCATATTACCCCTCAACAAATGAAAACGAAAATTCTCACCACTGGACCAATAAAGAAAATCATAATAAAGGGCAGAAAAAAATGTACTTTGTCAAGGATTTAATTTTACTCTGATCCACAATCAACCCCCACAAAAGCAGCAGTCAAGGAACCAAAGAATATATCAATCAAATCTGCAAAAGAACGCTATACTGTCATATTTTTTCAGTGAAAGTTGGACAATGGATAATGAAGACGAAAAAGGAATTAATGCCTTAAAATATTTTGTCAAGAGCATTAAAAGGAATATATGATTAGGTATTAAATTCATGACAACAGTCCGGAATAAGAGCTGCATAGTAAAGTGGACTGTGGGGGAGGTGCAGGGGGAGATTGCACAACAATGTAAGAATTTTTTTTTTCAAAGAGAAAAATTAATTGGGGTGGGGTGGGCAAAGAGGAAAATGCAGCAATGAATGAAGGGAAGTCCAAGTTCCCTATAAATTTTCATTAAATCTCAAGTAAAAAAAATATACCATGAACCATCAAAGGAACAAACAGATAACACTACAAAGAAGCACAGCTAGAATGCCCTTATTAGAAAAGGTGTGTAGAATTAGTCACACATACCTTGAGCATAGTTTAGGAGGGGCCAGTTTTTGCTGAAAGACAGTTTGATTGATACAATGGCTATAACAAACGGGCTAAAGCACAGTAGATACTAAAAGGATAATGCAAGACTGAGCAATGCTTTGTATATGGAGTCACAGAGTTGGAGCACATTTGATGACAATTGACAAGAAGAACATAATACTATTTTGTTAAAAGACTCAAAATTAAGTCATATTATTGCCATGAAGGCAGGACTGACTCATGACTGACCCTCTACCAAGTTTTAGAGTCTTTAAATCACATATTGTTTTTGTTGTTTTTGTTGTTGTTGTTGTTTTTGGGTGCTGTCGAGGTGAGTACAGTCTATAGCGACCCTATGACCAACATATCTGAACCCTGTCTTTTCTTGCGCTACCCTCATGATTTCTGAAGCACTTTAGCCCATTGCAGCAGTCACTGTGTTAATACATCTGGTTGAAGGTCTTCCTCTCCCTCAACAGAGATTACTCATCTTTCTCTTAAGGAGCAGCCCAGACATTCAAACCAGTTACTTTTAGGTTTGAAGCAAAACTCCTTACTCATTACTTACCACCACAGTGCCCTGATATGTCATTATTAGTCATTTTTTATTTCTCTATAATAAGAAATATTGTGGAATTCATAGGAGTCAAAATGACTATCTGTATCATTGGAGAAACTCAGCATTTAAAACCAAGCCAGGTGCTGACTGTGGAACAGCCCTTAAGTTTTCATGTGCAAGTTCAAATTGATGGTTGAAGAAAACTAAAAATGTCTATAAGAACCAGAATATGATCTTCAGGCTATCTCACCCGGATTTAAAAGTCATCTTAAAAAAAGAATAGAAGCATTGAACACCAGTGATCAAATACCAGATGAGTTGTGGGATGACATCAATCATGAAAAAAGCAAAAGGTTTTTTACAAAAACAAAATAAACAAAAATCCAAAATAGATATCAGAAGAGACTCTGAATATTGCACTTGAGCAATAAAAAAGCCAAAACAAAGGGGACAAATGCTGAAAAGAAAGAAATGAACAAATTTCAAAGCGCAGCTTGAGAAAACAAAGCAAAATATATTGAAATGTACAGAGATAATTGGAAAATAAAAAGAGAAGAACTTGCTCAACATTTCATAAACTAAAAGAACTAAAAAACAAATTCAAGCTTTGAGTTGAATTTGTAAATATGCTCTGGGGAAAATCATGAATGATCCAGGAAACATCAAAAGAAAGGTGCATTTAATTGTTAGAAGCTCCAATTCTTCAATTTTATCCTCTCCAGTTTATGCATTTCTGGCTGTATTTAGCAGTTCTCTTTGTACCATAGACTACTAGGCCGTTGAAATATGGTCCCAGTTAGTCTCATGAATTTTATGGTTTTGAGCTTTACTTCCAGGTCTCTGACCCACCTTGAGTTGATTAGAGTAGAGTAGAGGCATCAATTCAAAGGCATCAATTCTCTTTATATCCTCCCTAGTCATTGTCCAATTCTCTGATGCATAACAAGTGATTGCAAAGACTATGGCCTGTATCAGATGCACCTTAGTCTCCAGAGAGACACCATTGCTCTTCAGTACTCTGGAGAGGTCCCTAACAGCAGACTTTCCCATCACAATATATTTTTTTTTATTTCCTGGCTGCTGGTGCCAAGAGTGTTTGACTGTGAAGCCAAGCAAACTAAAGCTGTGAACAATCTCAATCTCTTCCCCATGCATCCTGATGCTGCCAATTGGTCCAGTGGTGAGAATCTTTGTCTTCTTGACATTGAGCCTCAATCCATGTTGAAGGCTGCAGTCCTTGACCCTCTGCAGCAAGTGCTTCAGGTCCTCCTCAGTTTCAGCAAACAGGGTTGTGTCATCTGCATAACGCAGATTGTTGACGCATCTTCCACCAATCCTGATGCCGCATTTCTCCTCATAGAGCCCAGCCTCCTGGATAATCTGTTCTGCAGACAGGTTGAAAAGGTATGGAGATAGGACACATCCCTGATGGATGCCCTTCCCAATTTTGAACGATGCAGTGTTTCCCTGCTCTGTTCTGACAACTGCCTCCTGGTCCAAGTATAGGTTTTGCATTAGCACAATGAAGTGTTCTGGTATTCCCATTCTTCTCAGAGTCAGCCACAGTTTGTTAAGATCCACACAGTCAAATGCCTTTGCGTAGTCAATGAAACACAGATAGACATTCCTCTGGTACTCCCTGCTTTCAGCTAAGATCCATCTAACATTAGCTATAATATCCTTAGTACCACGACCCCTTCTAAACCCAGTCTGGACTTCTGGCAGTTCTCTGTAGATGTGTTGATCCAGTCGATTTTTAATAATCTTCAGTAGAATCTTGCTTGCATGTGAAATCAATGATATTGTTCTGTAGTTTTCACACTCTGTTGGTTCACCCTTCTTTGGAATGGGAACAAATATAGATCTCTTCCAGTCAGTTGGCCAAGTGGTTGTTCTCCAGGTTTCTTGGCACAGGCTAGAGCAGGGTTTAGGGCTCTTGTACATAGGGTTGCTATGAGTTGCTAGCGACTCGATGGCACATAACAACAACAATAACTCACATTATACATAGGGAATAGGTGTTTTCTGTTTTCTATGCTCCTGCATACCTGAATTTTCATATAATGTTGAAAAATTCTACTAATACACATTAATACTACTACACATTAATCCTTTATTGTTAGTATATTATTTAATATCTTTGATGTCCATGTAGAATGAAATCCATGTAATTAGATAGGGAATTCCAATGACATCTCAGTTAATTTCTTCTGATTAATTTCTCAGGTTTGCAAGGATAAGCAATGTGTTGATATGAGTTACTTGAATTATGACTGCGACAAAAAGAAACATTGCAATGATCGAGGTGTAAGTACCAGTGCTATGAAATGAAACTAAAAGTTATGTATTCTATGAGGTGGATTGATTCAGTGACTGGGCTAATCGGGATGGGAGTGCCAGAGATAGTGCAATTGGCACAGGACAGAAAAGAGTTTAGAGCTGTTGTACATAGGGTCGCTATGAGTCACAAGCGACTCGACGGCACATAACAACAACAACAAACATATATATATGTGTGTGTATGAGTGTGTGTGTGTGTGTGTGTATATATATATATATATATATATATATATATATATATGTATATAAAATTGCAGTTACTTCTCTTCTGAGGTCATATTTTTCTGGTTTCAGGTATGCAATAATAAAAAACATTGCCATTGTAACCCTGGCTATTTACCTCCAGATTGCAGCACTCAAGATATGTCATCACTTGGTGGGAGTTTGGAAAGTGGAAATTTCCACATTAGTAAGTGTTAATAATAAATTGAAAATACACTTAAATATTAATGTATTGAATTTAATAATTCTGTCAAATTGTATTTAGAGTCTGTGAGGACATGAAAAGCTGTTTATGACCATTTATTTGCTATTTCACTTCCAGAGACTTGTTGTTAAGTACCCTCGAGTCAAGTATGTCCCACTGTGACCCAATAAAGAACCGAGCTGAACATTGTCCTATTCTGTGCCATTCTCAGCATCTCTGACACACTCAAGCCCATTGCCACATTCACCATATAAAAACATGTGGTTGAGGATCTTCCTCTCTTTCACTGTCTCTCCACCTTCCCAAGCCTGATGTCCCTCTCCAAGGAATAACCTCTCCTAGCAATATAAGTATATGAGACAGCACTTCGCCATCTTTGTCTTTAAGGAACGCTCTGGTTGCACCTTCTTGATGACAAATCCGTTCTTTTGGAAAATCATGAAATCATCAGCACTCTCCCCCAAAACCACAGTTCAAAGGTGTGAATTCTTCTCTCACTCTTATTCATTGTCCAGCTTCTAGATAAATAGAAGGTGATTGAAAAGACCTGAATCAGGCCCACCTTATTCCTCAAATTTGCATCATTACTCCTCTGTAATTTTAAGAAGTCCCTTACTAAAGACTTTCCCAGTCCATTATGTCACCTGATCTCCTCACTCCTGGTACCAAATGTATTGATTTTGGATCCAAGTAAAATAAAATTATTGACTATCTCAATCTTTTCTCCATCTATCATGATGTTGCCTATCAGTCCAGTGGTGAGAATTTTTTTTCATGACATTGAGATTCAATCGATATTGAAGGCTGCAGTGTTCAGCCTTCTTCAACAAGTGCTTTAAGTCTTTCTCACTTTCAGCAAGCAAGGTTGTGTTATCCATATAACAAAGGTTATTGATGAGTCTTATTTTAATCCTGATGCTACATTTTTCTTCATAGAGTAGCATACATTATTATATTTACCATTATTTTCTTAATAAGATATGTCACTCAAAGCACAAGCAGAGAAATATAAAATATTACTTGTACATCAAAACCCTGCTGCTAGATTTGTTTGGATTTTTTTACTTTTTTACTGTTAGGTGCTTCAAGTACAGTATGACTCTTGGTGATGTTGTGAACAACAGATCTGTCCTATCCTACACCATCCTCATTGTATCTGACATACTTGAGCTGATTTTTACAGTCTTTGGGTCAATCCATTTCATAGAGAATTTTCCTTTACTCACTGACCTCCACTTTTTCAAGTATTATGTCTCTTTCCAAGGAATTGTGCCTTCTAACAACTTGCCCAAAATATGTTAGACAAAGCTTTGTCCTTTTGGCCTCTAGGAAGAACTCTGGTTCCACTTTCTCCCAGCCATATTTTTATACTTTTGGAGTCCACCGAATATTCAGAAGTCTTCTCTAACACCACAAATTAAAGGCATGAATTCTTCTTCTGTAATCTTTATTCGTTGTCTAGCTCTCAAATGTACAGCAAGTGATTTAAAAGATGATGGCCTAGATCACTTGCACCTTAGTCTTTAAACTGACTTTATTGCTCCTTGGTGCTTTGGACAGATCTCTGATGACAGACTTTCCCAATGCAACTTAACTTTTATTTTTTGACTGCTGGTGCTAGGGCTATTGACTGTGTATCCAAGTAAGATGAAGTGGTTGACCATTTCAGTCTTTTCTCCATCTATCATGATGTTCTCTATTAGCCCAATGGTGAGCATTTTGTCTTCTTGTAATCCATATTAAAGGCTGTACTCTGATTTTTTTAAAGCAAATGTTTAAAGATCCCCATCACTTTCAGCAAATATGGTTGTGTCATGTGCATACTGTGAGTTTATGAGTCTTCCTCCTATCCTGATACCACACTTGTCTTCATAGAGTCCTGCTCCTTGAACACAGATTGATAGGTATGGAGAAAGGATATAGCCCTGACACACACCTTTCTCCATTTTAAACCATGCAGTTGTTGTTAGATATCAGTGAGTTAATCATGACTCATAGAGACCCTGTGAACCTTGCCATATATTGTGTCTTCCTCACCATCTCTAATTATTCTAACCCACTGTTATAGTCATTGTGTCAATCCATCACATTGGAAGTTTCCCTTTCTCTGACCCTCCATCCTTTCTAACATGATGGTTTTTTTCCAGGGACATTATGCCCAAAGTATGTAAGACAAAATTTTACCATCCTTTCTTCTAAGGAGCACTGTTTTTATACTTCCTCTCAGACAGGTTTGCTTGCCCTTTAATAAGTCCTTGGGATAATTAGTACTCTTCTTTAATACCACAATTCAAGAAAATTGATTTGTCTTTATTGTATTATCCATTGTCCACTTTTTACACATATAGGAAGCAAATAAAAAGACTATGTTTTGTATCCAGCACACCTTAATGT
The DNA here is from genome assembly GCF_000299155.1 of Elephantulus edwardii. Classification (NCBI taxonomy): domain Eukaryota; kingdom Metazoa; phylum Chordata; class Mammalia; order Macroscelidea; family Macroscelididae; genus Elephantulus; species Elephantulus edwardii. The sequence continues at coordinate 435,357 of NW_006400029.1, forward strand.
TTAAACTAACATCCTTTTTCCTTTAATACTCTGGAGAGGTCCTAGACAGCAAATTTTCCCAATTCACACATCTTTTAATTTCTTGACTGATGCTATCATATTGACTGCAGATTCAAATAGAATTGTTGACAACTTCAAGTTTTCTTCATGATATCTGTCATGATATTAGCTGTTGGTACAGTGGAGAAGATTTTTTGTTTTCTTCGTGTTGAGGTGTAATACATACTAAAGACTTTTGGTATTCTGCAGCAAGCACTTCAAGATTTCTTCATTTTTCTATAAGTGAGTTTATGTCATCTACATAATGTAATTTGTTGATGTCTTCCTTCTTCCTCCAGTTTTTCTGCCACATAGTTTCTAATGTAGTCTAGCTCTCCAATTGATTAGATATGGAGAAAGGATACAACCCCGATTCATACTTTTCCTGATTTAAACTATGCAGTATTCCCTTGTTCTATCGGAACACCAATTGTTGATCTATGTACAGGTTTGGGGGATATATGTTTGTTTTTGTTGTCTTAATTGTGCATTTCAAAGTTTGATTTTGAGAAGAGGGTACCAATGTCTCTGAAGGGATGAGGACTCTGTGTCACAGAAATAGGGAGACCCTGGAGTAGGGATGATGAAGCCCTTTCTATCCTTGACCAGGGCAGGAAGCATTACTGTCTGGCTCAGACCACAGAGGAGGACATCTCTGACTCTAGGAGTTTCTGACATGTGGTGAGCACTCTTAACTGGGTATCAGGAACACTAATCTGTCCAATCTTTCTAGACGGCAATATGTTGCAAAATATATGCAGTCCAGAATCTTTTATACAGACAGCTCCACTCCAGGAATTTATTCTGATGAAATAGTAGAATAAAAGCTTCCCTCTCCTCCAGTAGTATTTGTTAGTTGCTATTAAATAGACTCTGACTCATGATAACAAGTCTCTACTTATTGTCAGTAGTCCTCAAGCAAGATATTATTTAGTTTCTACCTTGGTAGGTTTTAGTTGGTTTTAGAAAATCTTTATCCTCTTGTTAATAATTTCTGGTTTTATGGCATTGTGGTCTTGAGAAGATACTTTGTATTATTTCAGTGTTTTTAATTTTGTTGAGGCTTGCTTTGTTTCATACTAAATTGTGTATTCTGGAGAATGTACTTGGTGCACTTAAGAAGAAAGTAAACTGATGTTTGGTTGTGCAGAGTACTCTGTGTATATTTGTAAAGACGAGTTGGATGAGTGCTCTGGTGGTTTCTTCCTAGTTGACAAGTCCTCTGTTGAGTGTCATGTTGACAGTTTCCTATTGTGTTTTTATCTATTTCTTTCTTCAAGTCTATTAATCTTTGTTTTATATACATTTTGTAGGTCTGTCTGCTTATGAATAAATATTAACTAAGATTATGCCCTCTTGTTCTTTTGTGCCTTTGATTATTTTATATTGACCTTCCTGTTTTTTTTATGGTGGTTTTTATCCTGAAGTCTGTTTTATCAGAGTTTATTATTGCCACTCCTGCTTTTTTGTGGGTGTTATTTGCTAGGTATATGTTTTTCCGCCCTTTGATTTTTAGTCTATCTTTTTATCATTTGTTAGGTATGTTTCCTGTAGGCTACATGTTGATGGGCTTTGGAATTTTTAGCCATTTTACTACTCTTTTAACTGGTGCATTTAAGCCATTCACATTAAACTGGCAGACTAAGCTTTATCATTGTCTTTTGTTGCATTTTTTTTGTTGTTTGTTTGTTTTATTTTTGTCATGGCTAATTACACAGATGACACAACTCTGCTTGCTGAAACTGAGGAGGACCTGAAGCACTGCTACAGAGGGTCAAGGACAGCAGGCTCCAATATGGATTGAGGCTCAATGTCAAGAAGACAAAGATTCTCACCACTGGGCCAACCAGCAGCACCAGGATTCATGGGGAAGAGATTGAGATCGTTCACAGCTTCAGTTTGCTTGGCTCCACAGTTAATACTCTCAGCACCAGCAGCCAGGAAATTAGAAGACATATTGCCATGGGAAAGTCTGCTGTTAGGGACCTCTCCAAAGTACTGAAGAGCAATGGTGTCTCTTTGGAAACTAATGTGTGTCTGATACAGGCCATGGTCTTTGCTACCACTTGTTATGCATCAGAGAGTTGGACAATGACTAAGGAGGATAGAAGGAAAATTGATGACTTTGAGCTGTGGTGCTGGAGAAGAGTATTGAGAATACCATGGACTGCTAGGAAAACAAACAGATTCATCCCGGAAAGGGTCAAACCAGGCTGCTCCTTGGAGGAAAGGATTCTAAGGCTCCGTCTGACATACTTTGGACATGTTGCATGTTGGACACGTCCTTGGAGAGGGACATCATGCTTGGTAGGGTGGAGAGACAGTGCAGAAGGGAAAAGCCCCCAATGAGGTGGATTGGTTCATTGGTTGGGGTAATTGGGATGGGTGTGTCAGAGTCAGTGTGATTGGTACAGGACAGAGCAGAGTTTAGGGCTGTTGTACATAGGGTCGCTATGAGTCACAAGTGTCTCGACGGCACACCACCACCACCACCACAACAACAACAACAACAACTATTTTCCATCCACTTTCTTTTGGTTTCTCTGTGTGATGGCCTTCCGTTAGTATCTATTGTAAAGTTTGTCTTGCTCTCATGAATTCCTTAAGTTGCTATTTTTCTGCAGATGACCTAATTTATTCTTCATATTTGGTAAACAGTTTTGTTGGTTAGGGGATCCTTTGCTGGCAGTTGGAAAATTTTACAATGGTATATCTTGATGTTTTTATTTTGGGATCTAATGTGTTTGGAGTTCCTGAGTATCTTGAGTGTGTATTTCCTCATTTTTCATGATAACTGGAACGTTTTCTTCTAGTACCTCTTCTACAGTGTTCTCTGTACTCTTTGCTCAGCTCCTGTTCTGGATGTTCAGTCATATTTATGTTGTTTTGTTTGACAGATCCTGTATAATTCTTACTTTTTCTTCATTTTCCTTCCATCTTCTCTTTTTTCTACTAGGAAGTTCACGTTGAGGTTCTTGTGTTCTGTCTAATTCTCTTTTCCATCTCTTCTATTTGTCTTTTTTGTCCCTTTAAACTGTTGAAAGTTTCTGCAATATTTATCTTGATAATCTAGATTGTATTTTCATGCTTTACTTTCCCCCTCCCCAGTACTATGGGGATTGTACTTTCTCTGTCTTATAATACTTTTTAAAATTCTTATTACTTTTTTTTCTCACATAACAACCACAACTTTGATAGAACAATGTATAAGTTAGAAGCATGAAACTTTATAAAGTTAGCAAAAAGGAAATAGCCTATGATACCATCACTCGGGTCAAGAAATAGACCATTAATTTCACCCCACTGGAGCATATTTCATACTCTCCTCCAATTATTTTCTCTTACAGATTCTTCAAAGCACCTACTACCCTAATTTCTGGGTTTTATTTTCTTTCCTATTTTTTATTAATTTTGATGAAATGTTAGAGGCTTTGGATTTCCATTCATTCATTATTGCACACTTCCCTTCCCGCTCCCACCTCCCCCCAGTTCGCTTATCTCTTCTAAAAATAAGAAAAAATTCTTTCATTGTCACTCTCCCTGCTGAGTCCACTCCACTATGCAGTTTTTATTCTGGACTCTTATTATGACAATAATAGCTAATCATATATCCCTTTTAGACAGTTTGCTCCCTCATCTGTTTCAATGCATTATGCAGTATTTATCCCCTCTTTTCCTAGTTTCCCCCAACCCCGATATCAGTCCCACTTTACAACAGTGGGGTTATGCAGTATTTGTCCTTTTGTGATTGAGATATTTCACTCAGCATAACGTCCTCCAGGGTCACCCATTTTGTATAATAATTCATGAGTTCCTTGTTTTTCAATGCAGCATAGTATTTCACTGTGTGACTATACCACATCTGCTCTATCCATTAATTTGTTGATGGCACTTAAGTTGTCTCCAATTCTTTGCTTTTGTGAACAAAGCCACAGTAAACATGGGTGTGCAGATATCTACTTCGGGGGAAGTTATGGTTTCTTTAGGATATAGTCCCAGTAGTGGAATTGCTGGGTCAAATGGTATTTCTATTCCAACTTTTTGAGAAAGTGCTATACTGCCTTCCATAGTGGTTGCAACATTTTACACTCCCACCAACAGTGAATAAGGGTTCCAGTTTCTCCACAACCTCACCAGCATTTGTTGTTTGATGTTCTGTTAAATTTTGCTATTCTTACTGTGGTCAGATGATATCTCATAGTTGTTTTGTTTTCCTTCTCTCTTAGAGCTAGGGACTTTGAACATTTCTTCATGTGTTTGTTCACCAACTGAATGTCTTCTTTGTTGAAGTGTCTATTCGTATCCCGTGCCCATTTTTCAATTGGGCTGTTTACTTTTATCTTGTTGTGGTGCTCGAGTATTTTATAAATTCTAGACATAAGTCCCTTATCTGACACGTCATTACCAAATAATTTCCCCCCCAGTCTGTGGCTTCCCTTTTTACCCTGTTGGAGAAGTTTTTGGATGTGCATAGGGATTTGATTCTTAGAAGGTCCGATTCATTTATTTTATCCTCTCCTACTTGTAAATTTTCAGGATGCTTGGAAGACTGTTTATGTTGTGCATTAGGGCTTTTAGAGTTCTTCCAAGTTTTCTCTAAGGAAGTTTAGAGTCCTTGGTTTTAGTTCTAGGTCCATTATCCACTTTGAGTTGGTTTTTGTGTATGGAGTGAAGTGTGGATCTTTCTTGAGTCTTCTGCAGAGAGTTTTCCAATTTCGCCAACAAAATTTGTTAAAAAGGCTGTCATTTCTCCACTTAACTGATTTCATCTCCTTGTCAAAAATCAGTTGACAATAAGTATATGAACTGATTTCTGCTATTCCATTGATCTGTGTGTCTGTCATTGTACCAGTACCAAGGGGTCTTGACCACCAAAGCAGTGTAGTTGGATTTGAAATAAGGGAATGAGATGTCTCCTACCTTGTTTCTCTTTTTAAGGAGTGCTTTGCTTATTTGCTTATTTCCATTCCAAATGAATTTGGAGGTTGCCTTTTCCGTATCATTGAATATTCGAATTGATATTTGTATTGGGATTCCATTGAATGTGTAAATTGCCTTTGGTAGCATAGTCATTTTCACAATACTTAGTCTTCCTATTCAAGAGCAAGGTATATTCTTCAATTTCTCCAGGTCTCTTTGTGTTTCTTATAGTAATGTTTTGCAATTTTCTTTGAATAGATCCTTTGGGTTCAATTTACTACCAAGAATTTAATTTTGTGATTAGAAATTGTGAAGGGTATTGCATTTCTTAACTCCAGTTCTGTATTCTCTTTGTCACTGTAGAGAAATCCAGTTGATTTTTGTATATTGGTCTTGTATCCTGCCACTTTGCAATTCAGCAAAGCTGAGATTTTCTAACTATACTATCATATCATCTGCATAGAGAGATAATTTTACCTTCTTTGCCAATTTGGATACCTCTAATTTCCTTCTTTGTTTTATTGCTATCACTAAGATTTCTAATACAGTATTGAATAGGAAAGGTGATAGTGGACATCCTTGTCTAGTTCCTGTTCTCAAAGGGGCTGCCTTTAATCTCTTTCCATTGAGAACAATGTTGGCTCTTGTACTTGTATATCTGAGATATATATATATATAATTTTTTTTTTAAGGAATTCCCCTCTAATCCTATTCTGTTGAGTATTTTAATCAGCAATGGGCATTGTATTTTGTCAATGGCCTTTTCTGCATCAATTGATAGAACCATGCGGTTCTTGTTCTTTGCTTTGTTAATGTGATGAGTGACATTGATTGTTTTTGTGATTGATGTTTAACGATCCATGCATGCCTATTATGAATCTCATTTAATCATGGTGAATTTTTTTTTGGGTATCGTTGGATTGCATTGGCCAGGATTATATTCAGGATTTTTGCATCTATGTTCATGAGAGATACTGGGCTATAGTTTTCTATTTTGGTGGTGTCTTTACCTGGCTTTGGTATCAAGTATATGCTTGCTTCATAGAATGACTCTGGGAAACTTTCATCTTTTTCTATTCTCTGAAAGAGTTTATGTAACATTGGTGACAGTTCTTCTCTGAAGTTTGATAAAATTCACTTACAAAACCATCTGGTTTAGGGCTTTTTTGGCTGGAAGTTGTTTTATTACCTTTTCAACTTCTTTTTTTCTGTGATGGGTCTGTTTAGGTCTTCAATTTCAGTTGGTTTCAGTATAGGTAGGTTGCGAATGTCTAAGTATTTGTCCATTTTCTGTAGTCATATATTTGAGTATAATTATTCATAATATTCCAATGTTAACCCTTTTTATTTTTGTTGGTTCTGTTGTGATATTACCCATTTCATCTTTTATTCAGGTTATTTGTGTCCTTTCCTTCTTTTTCTTAGTTTTGCTAGTGGTTTGTAAATATTATTGACCTTTTCAAAGAACCAACTCTTAGTTTTGTTGATTATTTCAGTTGTTTTTGTTTCCTATTTGATTTATTTCTGATCAAATTTTTAGAATTTAATTTTTTTAAGTGGGTGTCAAATTTTCTTGCTGTTCTCAGAAAAGCAAAACCTAAGAGAGTTTGTAAAAACAAGACCAGCACTGCAGGAGAAACTCAGAGATGTCCTTCTTACAGATATACCACA
>NW_006400029.1:447017-465035 GCF_000299155.1 Elephantulus edwardii
TAATAAAATTTAATAATAATTTAAAAAAATTTTCTTGCTGTTATTTTTCCACTTGTTGGAGATATTTGGTTAGAAAGTCAATGATCTTTTTTTTCCTGCCTTTTGATGTTTTTGCTTATTTGTATAAATTGACCTGTGTTTACTGCTTTGGATTTTTCCCAGAGGTTTTGGTAAGTGGTGTTTTCATTGTCTTTTGTCTTAAGAAAATTTTTTTTAATTTCTTCTAGTACCCTCTCATATTCAAGCAAGGTGTTGTTCAGCTTCCAAATGTATGGTTTTCCCCTCCCTTTATCTTCTTGTTATTGATTTCTAGTTTTGTAGCATTGTGCTCTGAGATGCTTTGCATTATTTCTATGATTTTTTAAATTTATTGATGCCTGCTTTGTGACCTAAAATGCAATCTATTCTTGAGAACGTTCCATTGGAAAAGAAGGTATACTGTGCTTTTTTGGGTGCATTAGCACAGATATAAATATCTGTGAGGTCAAGTTGGTTCATTGTATGGTTTAATTCTTCAGGATCTTTGATGAGTTTCTTTCTTGTAATTCTGTCTTTTCTTGAGAGTGGTATATTGACATCTCCAACTACTATAGCAGTGTCGTATATTTCCTTTTTCAGTTTTGTTAATGTTTGTTTAATATATATTGCAGGTCTCAGGTCTTTAATTTGGTGCATAGATACTTATTATTATTATGTCCTCTTTTTCTGTAGTCCCTTTAAGCATTATGTAGTGACCTTCCTTGTCCTTTGTGATAGTATTTGCATTGAAATTTATTTTATCAGAATGTAATATTGCTACTTCTACTTTTTTCTGGTTTCCATTTACTTAGTATATTTTCCCCATCCATTTTTTTTCTTCTTTTTTTATCTTCATTTTTCAGGTGTGTCCCTTCTAGGCAGCATGTTGATGTATTTTGGGTTGTTTTTTTTTAATCCAATCTGCTACTCTTCTTCTCTTCAGTAGTGCATTGAAACCATTCACATTTAGTGTGGTAATTGAGAGGCAAAGTATTATTGCTATCATTTTCTTGAGGTCTTTTTGGTGTTGTTGCTAGTTACTTTGGTCCATCCTGCTTTCTGTGACACCTCTCTAAGAAGGACATGTCTTAGTGTCTCCTATAGTACTGGTATTGTTTTTAAAAACTCTCTTAGGTTCTGTTTTTCTTGGAATATTTTTATCTCTTCTTCATATTTGATGGATAATTTTGCTGGGTACATATATATAAATATGTTATTCTTCTCTCTTCTTGCTTGCATGGTTTCTGCTGAGAGATAAGCATTTAATCTTAACTATTCTCCTTTATAGGTTACTCTCTGTTTCTCCCTCTGTGCTTTCATAATTCTTTCCTTATCTTTGGTTCTATTTTGGGGTCTAGTCTATATGGTGTTTGCTCACATTCTTTTATATGTATTCTCTTATACTTCATTATGCCTGGGAAGTTTTCCTCTAGTAATTCTTCCACAACTTTTTCAGTGTCTTTACTTGCTTCTTCCTGTTTCGGGATTCTGGTGATGCACAAGTTATTTCTCTTGATGGTGTCCCACTTTGTTCTTAGTTTTTCTTTCCTTTTTGATTTGCTTTTTTCTTCTAGCAGACCAATGGTGGCAATTCTCTCTTCTATTTCACTGCTTCTTTCTTCCATCTCTTTAACTCTGTTCATGTGGCTCTTTATCATATTGACATCATCTGAAACATTGGATCTCATGTTCTGGATCATGGTTTCTTGTTTCTTCAGAGCCTTTAATGCCTCATTTGCTTTATCTACATTGTTTTGAATTTTTCTTTTTCTTTAGCTCTTCCTTGTTTTTGCTTGCAGTGTCCCATAATTCTTCATGTTTGTCTTTAACACACTGAAAATATCCAGTCATTGTTCGTTTACATTCTGTGTCAGAAAGTTCCATCAGCCTTTCTGGCTTCAGAAAATCCATTAATACTGTGTTACTTTTTTAAATTTTTTTTTTGTATTTTAATAATTTTAATGAACGTTTACAGAGATTTTGGGTTTCCATTCATTCATTGTTGCACTTTTCTCCCTGTCCAGCCCTTCCCCCTGCCCCCCTGCCCCAGTTTGCTCCTCTCTTTGAAAAGTAAAAGAAAAATTCTTTCTTTGTGTTACTTTTTGAGAGTGATATCTTGCTCTGGGCTTGTGTAGGGTTTATAGTAGCCTGCTTCTTACATGACATTGCTATGATAGAATTTTTTATGCTTGAGACAATAGCAGATTTGTGATCTAAAGTCGCTTCTCAAAAGATGGTGGGGCAGGTACCCTGCATGAATTTCTCTCTGAACTTCTGATCCAAGGGAAATTTCAGCTCAAGGCTTGTAAGAGCAGTCTTTTGTTGCACCTAAGTCAGGTCAAAGCACTCTGGTTTAAAGGCAAGGTAGTTGACTGGATGTGGAGGCCTGGGTGCGGGGCAGAATGATCATGGGTCAGGCATTGGGGCAGGGCAGGCATGAATAGGGACCACACTCAGATTCCAGCTCTCTGGGTGGGCTCACACGGGGTCCTCAATCAATTTCCAGCAACCAGGTTCTTGCTTGGCAGCTGTCCCCATCAGTGCTCTGGGTATGACAGTTCTCTCCCCTTCCCACTGTCCTGCTTCCTCCTGGCCGTTGGTTCCCACAGCAACTTGGCTATCAGCTCCTGATGAGGCCTGCAGCTTGCTGCTCTTGTGGCTCCCAAACGAATTATTTTAATAATGGTTCTCTCTCAAATTCCAACTGTCCTTGCTCTCTGTGTGTCACTCTCTATGGTTGCTCTCTATTTCTTATTACTCTTTAATTATAGTTTCAACCCTTAAATCATTTGTAACTTTGTAAATACCATTTCTAGGACTTCCACACTTCTGCCTTTTTTGTCTGTAGCTTATTGATTGGGTCTGTTATCTGGTCTGTATGTTGTTGTAGAAAACTTGCTTTGTTTTTTGTTCATAATGTTTGACCTTCACTGCTACTTCTTTGAAATTGTGTGGCTCTTCATGGTATGTGTGAGGCAGGTTCTGTTATATCTGTGTATGAAGCTGCCAGTTCCTTATCGTCATAATACTATTGGTAGAGTTGCACCCTATTCAGTTTCCAACAACTGTAATCTTGGTCAGTTGTCTGTCTATTCCCTGTTTAGGGGACAAATTTCTCTGGTTGTCCCAGTGGCCCGCAAAGCACTTTCTTCCCTTTTGGCTGGTCCTTGAGTGGGCAAGGGTCAAGTGGAGTCACAGGTGTCCTGCAAGGCATTTCCTTTGTTGGCCCTGGAGGTAGATAGGTGGATTAGGTCAGGGAGAGTAGCTGACTCATACATATCGCACAAGTCTCCTCTCTCTCTGTTGGCTGGTTCTAGGAGGTGAGATATGGGGATTAGTGGTAACCCTTATGCCACATTTCTCATTTGGGGCTCATCCTTGGATGTGGGTGGAAGGGAACAGAGCTTACTTACAGGCATCCCACAGATCTCTTCCCTTTATGATAGCTAGCCTGGGTGGCCCATGAAGGACTCCCCTCTCTGCTGACTAGTCTCAGAGAGACTGGAAGTGGACCAGTTGGCAGAAGCAGAGCTGACTCACAGGAGGCTTACAAAGTGCTCCCTTATGTGCTGGCTGATTTTCTACCAACTGGTTCCTGGAAGCAGGGAGGCAGATGGAGGCAGCCTAATGGACATTCCACAGGACTTGTGTCTCTTTGCTTCTTGGTCTTGAAGTTTATATATAGATTTTTCATGCACATAGTTAAGAATTCTTAGATCCCCATTCTTCTCAATGTTATTCATAGTTTGTTATTATTCCTACAGTCAAATGCATTTTACTGACAATAAAACAATAGTAAACATCTTTATAGATTCCTTTGCTTTCATTTAGAATCCCTCTGATATGAGCAGTGATATCCCTCATTCCACACTTTTTTCTGAATCCAGATTGAATTTCTGGAAGTTCCCTATTGATGTGTTGTACTAGAAATATTTTTTAAACTGTAGTAAGATTTTACCTACATGTGATATTGATGTTTTGCAACAATTTTCACATTCTGTTGGATCACCATTTTTGACAATGAGAACAAGCATGGATCTCTTCTAGTCACTTGATCAAGTTAACGATCTTCCAACTTTATTGTCATAGACTAATGAGCACATCCAGGGCTGTATGTGTATATTAAAACATGTTAATTTGAGTTCCATCAATTCCTGGGCCTTATTTTTTGGAATGATTTCAGTGGAGCTTGAACTTCTTCCCTCATTACCTTTGTTTCTTAATTCTATGACATTTCCTTAAATATTTTGGAGTTGGTCTATTTTTTGGTACAGTAACTCTGTATATTCCAATGTACTACCTTAAGTCTATCCTACATGCATTTAAAAACCATCTCAAAGTTCAAATCAAAACCACAATGAGATACCATCTCACCCCAGTAACAGTGACAAAGTTTAACAGGAAAGCAAGTAATGTTGGAGAGGATGTGTCAAGAAAGAAAATCTTATACACTGTTGGTGGGATTGTAAAATTCTACAATCACTCTGGAAGGCAGTTTGGCATTTTCTCAAATAGCTGAACATAGACATATGACACAACTATTCCACTGCTTGGAATATACCCCAAGAAAACTAGAACTGAGGCACAAATGGAGATTTGTACACCAATGTTCATAGTAGTGTTATTCAGCATCACAAGAATGTGGAAACAACCCAAATGTCCAAACACAACCACATGGATTGAGAAATTATAGTACATTTCTATAATGGCATATTATGCAGCATGCTGGAACAATGATTTTGAAAATTACTACCTAGTGTGTGTGGGACTAGTGATCACCAGATAAAAACAGCTGTTTGATTCTCTGAGTCTAGATCTTTGCACATTTCATTTATAATACTTTGAATTGTCTTCCAGAGGTCTGAAATCTTCTGTTCAGCCCATTAATGTACTCATTTCTTCCCTTTATTTTGGTTTCTTGGTACTCCACCGCAATATTCAGAGTCTCTTCTGACATTCCATTTCAGCCTTTTCTTCCTCCTCTGTCTTTGCAATGACTTTTTTTATTCAACATGGATGATATTGTTGATATCCTCACATAGCTCATGGTCTAAAATCTGGAAATGTGTGTGTCAGGGGATATGGTTGGAGGAGGTAGTAACTATAGACTTGTGCTACTAACCCAAAAGCTAAATCTCTTTGCTAGTTCTAGTACACCTTTGGCTCCATAGTAAAAGGATGAGCATTTTCTCCCATGAGATGTATAACTTCAAAAACATAAGGGAGCTATGAGTTCAGACTCAAAAGCTGAGTTTGTACCTCTTCAGTATGCATGGGAAACAAATAAGCTGAGAAACTGGACTGAAGAAGAATATAGCATCAGGATTACAGAAAGTTTCCTCAACAACCTGTGCTGTACAAATGATACAAACTTGCAGAAAGTTAAGAATACTTGGAACATTTACTTAAAAAGATCAGAAGATTACAGCCTTAATTGTGACTTACACCTTAACATCATGAAAACAAAGACCCACACAACTGGATCAATAAACAATATCATGAATAGAGAAAAGATGGAAATTGTCAAGAATTTCCTTTTAATTGGATCTACAATTAGCATCCACAGTACTTGCAATCGAGAAGTCAAAAGACTTCTCACATTAGGCAAATCTGCTGTAAGAGCTTTTTAAAAGTACTGAAAAGCAAGAATGTTATTTGAAGACTAAAATGCACCTGATCCAAGCCATAGTTGTTGGTTTTTTTATTGTTTCATAGTCATGTGAAAGTTAGATAGTGAATAAGGAAGAACAAAGAATAACTAATGTCTCTAAATTGTGGTATTAAATATATCCCTGGGTTGGTGAAGAAACAAGCAACGCTCTCTTGGAGGTAGTATAACCAGCATGCTCCTTGAACACAAGAATAGAGACCCTTCATATCACATACTTTGGAGGTATTGTCAGAGAGGACCAGCCCTTGAAAAAAACAGATTATGTTGGGAAAAGTAGCAGGTCAATGAAGTAGAGGAAATCTCTCAACAAGTTGTGTTGTGACAGGGGCCTTAATAGGCCTGTAGTATAACCAGCGTACTCCTTGAACACAAGAAGAGGGACCCTTCATATCACATACTTTGGAGGTATTGTCAGAGAGGACCAGTCCTTGAAAACAACATATTATGTTGGGAAAAGTAGCAGGTCAATGAAGTAGAGGAAAACTCTCAACAAGTTGTGTTGTGGCAGTGGCCTTAATAGGCCTGTGAATGGTTGGAGATTGTAAGAGTTAGCCAAGATTAAGCAAAGTTTTGATCTGTTGTTCACAAATTACTGATGTTAGGTTTCATTAAATTTACTACAATTTATCATGACACCATGAATCTTGCCTCATCCTGTGTCATTCTTATAATCTTCAATCACTCAAGCCCATTGTCATAGTCAGTCTGTGTCAATCTTATTGTCCATCTTCCTCTCTTTTGCTGACTTTCCACATTTTTTAGTCTAATGTCTTTTTCCAAGAACTATCCTCTCCTGACAGCATATTCAAAACAAGTAAAATGGAGTTTTACCATCCTTGTTCATAAGGAGCACCCTGGTTGTACTTCTTCTAAGACAGATTTGTCAGTTATTTGGTAGTCCAGAGTTTATTCAGTGTGCTTCATCAGCACCACAATTCAAAGGCATTGATTTTTTCTGTTTTCCCTATTCATTGTCTAACTTTCAGGTGCCTAGGAAGCAGTAAAAAATACTGTGACTTGGATTATGAATGCCTTATTCTTTAAATAGGGGATCTCTAATACCTCTAGTAGCTTGTGGGAGAAGGATGAACACTCTCCTCTACTTCAGTTAACTGCCTCTAGAGGGTCAGCTGTGGGTCAGTTCCAACTTGATGGCATACAACAATAGCAAAACAGTAGCTTAGGGTAAAAAATTGTGCTGCCAATTCAAAGGCTTGTAGTTTGAGGTCACCAGCTGCTCCATGGGTGGAGGGGGGAAGATGAACAGTTTCTTCCTGTGCAATTTATAGCCTACGAAAATCTGCTGGAGGGTCAACTATGGGTAGGCTCCAACTCAATGGTACCTAACAACAGCAACCATCTTTAAATTTACCATTTAGTTGAGGATCTTTAGCACTTTAAAGAGGTCCTTGACAGAAGAACCATTGTGAGCCTGTAAGACAGAGTAGAATTGCCTCATTAGATTTTCTAACCTGTAATCTTTATGAGAACAGATTTTCATATCTTTTCTCCTACCAAAGCAGCTGGTTGGAAAACCATTTACCTGTCCTTTAGCAGCTCGGTACTTAATCACAGGAGCTACTTTTGGGTTTTGGACTTCTGAGTTAAGAAATGTACTATATGGTCAGTTTCAGGGAGTGCTAAACTTTTGCATTGCCATCTTTAATATTTGTTAAAGAAACAATTTTACTAAAATATTTTTAAAATAAATATTAAGTGGTTACTACATATCTATATTGATCTTTCAAAACTATATACACTATAGAATATACTCATATTTTATGAGACAAATTACAGTATTGATCTCAAACAAGTAGTCACTACTACATTAAAAAGTAATTACAGAAAATTTATGAAATATGCAACACAGTGAGAGTTTTGTCAGTTGCACAGAATAATATGCAGCATTCTTGGCTACACCAGTCAGATGGATGTTATCAGAAAGCATTAACAATGCCTACATGTACTTTTATTTGGGATTATGTATTTTTGTTACTTTATTTTCCTTGATTTTTGTCAACTTGAAATAAAGGAATATATTGTTAACCAAGAGGTCAGTAATTCACATCTGTTACTTGCTCCATGTAAAAAAGTTTTAACAGTCGGCTCCTACAAAGATGTATTTTCTCTGAAAGTCTGTGGGCAGTTCTACTCTTTCCTCTGTGACTGCTGAGTCAGAATTGGTTTTAAGATAGTATGTTTGGGTGTTTGCTTGTTTTTATTACTATAGAAATATACCACTCCACTTGCTTTGGCAGCACATATACTAAAATGGAAATGACACAGAAAGATTAGCATGGCCCCTGAGCAAGGATGACACCCAAATTCATGAAGCATTCCATATATTTTTTAATCATAGAGTCACACAGTTTGATGGGTGGAGGGGTGAGTAAAGGAAATAGAAAAGATCTAGTGTGAAAAACAATGTAGACAAACTTCTTAAGTAAACTAGTGTAAAATAAAATTTTTTTTTAAAAAAAGATACCACTGACACCCTCTTTACGGAGTTCTGAGGTTGGAAATATTTTCTTCCAGCCCTGGGTGATTATTTTCACATCTCTGGCTTTTCTTTTCTAGGCAGTCGCTATTCTGAGATCAAATACAGTCCCAGACCTGTGAAATGGCCATTGTTCTTGCTCATTCCCTTCTTCATTATTCTTGGTTTACTGATTGTTATACTGGTAAAATTAAATGGTCAAAGAAAAAACTGGACAGCAGATGACTATGCAAATGATGAGTATGTTGATTTTCTATTTCTTATTACTCATGCATTAATGACATATATTATTCTTACAGTAATGTATTACAGCAATTGATCTATAGTAACTGCTCAATAAATAGCAGTGTTATATGTAACTACTAATACTTCAGATTTAATTTATTATCTCTATACAGATATTTGGGAGCCCTGGTAGTGTGTCGTTCTAATCCACCAGCTACTCCAAGGGAAAAGATGGGCAACTTCAGAAATTTAATGAAAGGTTGCTTTGAGTGTCAATAAACTCGGTATTAATTGTATTTTCCTTTGTTGTTTGTTGTTATGTGCCATCCAGTTGCTTGCAACTCATGGCAACCCTATGTACAAGTGCCCTAAATGCCGTTCTATCCTGTGCCAACCTCACCATCTCAAACACAATCATCCCCACCACTCCACTCACAGAATCAATCCGTCTCATTGAGGGTCTTCCTCTCCTGCGCCATACCTCCACTCTCCCAAACATGATGGCCCTTTCTAAGGACCAGAACCTCCTTGCAACATGCCCAAAGTATGTCAGATGAAGCTTCAGAATCCTTGACTTCAAGGAACATTCCGGCTTCACCTTCTCCAAGACAGACCTGTTTGTTCTCCTAGCAGTCCATGGTATATTCAACACACTTCTCCAGCACCACAGCTCAAAGGCATCAATTCTCTTTCTATCATCCCTATTCACTGCCCAACTCTCCAATGCATAGCACATAATTTCAAAGACCATAGCCTGGATTAGGCGCACCTTAGTCTCCAGCCTGACATTGTTTGCTCTTCAGTACTCTTGAGAGGTCCCTCACAGCTGACTTTCCCAATGCAATTCATCTCCTGATTTCCTGGCTGCTGTTACCAAGAGTGTTAACTGTGGAATCAAGTAAACTAAAACTGTTAACTATCTCAATCTCTTCACCATCCATCCTGATGATGCCAATTGGCCCAGTGGTGAGAATCTTTGTTTTCTTGATGTTGAGCTTCAATCCATATAGGAGGCTGCGGTCTTTGACCTTCTGCAGCAAGCACTTCAGTCCCTCCTCAGTTTCAGCAAGCAGGGTTGTGTCATCTCCATAACGCAGGTTGTTGATGATTCTTCCACCAATCCTGTTGCCACATTCCTCTTCATGCAGCCCAGCGTCTTGGATGATCTGTTCTGCGTACAGATTGAAAAGGTATGGAGACAAAGTACATCCCTGATAGACCCCCTTCCTGATTTTGAACCATCCATTGTCTCCCTGCTCTGTTCTGACAACTGCCTCTTGGTCCAAGTATAGGTTTCACATTAGCACAATCAAATATTGTAGGATTCCCATTCTTCTCAGAGTCAGCCATAATTTGTTGTGATCCACACAGTCAAAAGCCTTTGCATGGTCAGTGAAGCACAGATAGACATTCTTCTGGTATTCTCTGCTTTCTGCCAAGATCCATCTAACATTACCTTTAATATCCCTACTACCACAACCTCTTCTAAATCCAGCCTGCACATCTAGCAGTTCTCTGTTGATGTATTGTTCCAAATGTTTTTGGATAATTTTCAGCAGAATCTTCCTTGCATGTGATATCAATGATATTGTTCGATAATTTCCACACTCTGTTGGGTCACCTTTCTTTGGAATAGGAACAAATATTGATCTCTTCCAGTCAGTTGCCAGCGGCTGTCCTCCAGATTTCCTGGCACAACTTAGTGAGCACAACTTGGGCAGTGTCTGTTTGTTGAAAAAAATCAATTGGTATGCCATCAACTCCTAGAGCCTTGTTTTTTGCCAGTTCCTTCAGAGCAACTTGAACTTCCTCCTTCATCACCATAGGCTCTTGCTCATATGTTATTTCATGAAATTCCTCTGTGTCAGTCAATTCCTTCTGATACAGTGACTCTGTGTGCTCTTTGCACTTCTTTTCATACTTCATGAATTATTTAACATTCTACCAAAACTATCCTTAAGTATTGCCACCCGTGGCTTGAATTTGTTTTCAACTCCTTCATCCTAAGAAATGCTGAACGAGTTCCTCCAGTTTGATTTTCTGACTCCAGCTCTCTGTACATTTTATCTTGCTTTGCCATCCCGAGCTGCCTTTTGAAATTTTCTGTTCAGCTCTTTGATTTTTTAATTTCTTCCTTTAGCTTTGGATTCTCGGCACTTTAATGCAATACTCAGAGTCTCATCTGACATCCATCTAGGTCTTTTCTTCTTCAGCCTTTGTAATGATCTTTTGCATTCTTCATGGGCAATTTTCTTGATATCCTCCCAGAGCTCATTGGGTCTATGCTCATTGGTGCACAAGGCCTCAAACCTGTTCCTGAGATGGTTTTGAAATTTGAGTGGGACAGACTTAAGGTCAAATCTTGGTTCCTGTGGACTTGATTTAATTTTCCTCAACTTCAGCTTGAACTTGCATATGAGTAGTTGGTGGTCTTACCCACAATCAGCACCTGGCCTGGTTTTTAGTGCTGATATTGAGCTTCTCCAGAGAGTCTTTCCACAAATGTAATCTATTTGATTCCTATGTATACTATCAGGTGAGATCCATGTGGATAGCCTGCGTTTATGTTTCTTATAAAAGGTATTTGCAATGAATAAATCATTGAATGTGCAGAACTCTATCATTCTATCTCCAGCCTCATTTCTCTCACCAAGCGGGTGTTTTCCAGCTACTGATCCTTCTTCCCTGTTCCCAACTTTTTTGTTCCAGTCTCACATTATTATAAATGCATCTTGATTGCATGTTTGATCAATCACTTCTGACTGCAGAATTTGGTAGAAATCTTCTATTTCCTCCTCTTTGGCTCTCGTTGTTGGTGCATATATTTGAATAATAGTGGTATTCACTGGACTTCCTTGTATGTGTGTGGGTATTATCCTGTCACTCACCACATTGTATTTCAGGATAGATCTAGAAACAACTTTTTAAATTATGAAACCAACCCCATTTTTTTATCACCTTTTCATCCCTGGCATAGTAAATCATTCCACGTTGCAATCACTAGTGTCTCCTTACAGCTGTTCTTCTTTCTCTGTGTTTCCATTTCTAAGATTTCAGTTTCAATTGCCATGTCTGTTAGTCCAAATGATATTCTAAGTGTGCTCTATTGTACATAGGGTTTTTTTAAGGTCTGTCATTTCGGAAGTGGATGGCCAATCCTTATTCCTAGTCTGTCTCAATTTTTAAATATATATAATAGTATCTTGATGAATAAAGAAGAAATATTTTTTAAAGGCAACAATTTCAATCATCTTGCTGCATCTGATAGCGGTTCTGATGGGCATGTGACAGCGGTTTTTGTATCCTGTCTGATGTTTATTGCTACTCTTTCTCCCTCAAAAGCCGGTGTCCTTGAACATTTGCCTAGGGTGAAAGTCTGCTCAAAGGTGTTGGCTTTAAAACCCCGTGGGGGTGGGTATGGGACTGCTGGCTGGGGCCTGGACCTTCCACTATGGGACTTTGGCTGTTTTGCCACATCTGATGACAGTCCTGATGGGCACATGACCTAGAGTTTTGGGGTCATGTCTCATGTGTACTGCTGCTCTTTTCCCTTTAAGAGCAGGTGTCCTTGAGCCTTTAAGTTGACTTGATTCATGCACTACCATCAAATCCTAGTAGGAGGAAGCTGTCTTCAAATTCTAATTCAAATAATTAATTCAACTTATCAGAAGAATAAGATGAATATTCAGGTAATGTTAGGAGATGAAGAATTCATCAAACCTCATCTACTAACTCGCACATTCACCATAGAATCAATAACCTATCTGGAGCACAGAGATTTTTCCCACCTGTGTCTGGTGTTTCCAAGCAGGGACTAAATTGAGCACACTATTCCAATCACTTTTATAATTCACATTTTTTTGTGTGTATATAACTGTTTATGGAAGGTTTTCACAGTTTGGATCAGGGTTTTTGAAGATTACTATTTTCTTTCATAGATAAGAAGACTTTAAAATCAGAGTAAGATATCTATGATGAAATTTCCTTGTCCACTCCTAGCCTTAGACTAAGGGTAAGGGTGGAGGCTTGCTAGAGGAGGATGTGACTTTAAGATCCAGGATGAGACAATGGGTCTGTGGGCTGGCCTTGGCCTGGGGCTGTGGAGTCCCCTCTACTCTGGAAATTGGCTGGCTGGTGTCTGGATGGTGGTCTCATCTTGGTGGCAATCAGGCAAGGGAAGTTTCTGGGGTCTTTTTTGTTGTGTGTTACTATTATTTTTTCCTCTTCAAAAGTGGGTGGCCTTGAGCCTTAGACTAAGGGTAAGAGTAGAAGCCTGCTTGAGGGTGTGACTTTAAAATATCATTATTATTATTAATTTTAGAAGGATATTCTTTTAAAGACACAGCAATCACTTGTCTATTTGCTATACTGAACAATTTGGAATTGCTGTGATGCTGAGCACTATTTGATAGTCATGTCAAATTCCATGATGGTTACATATTATGTACAGTGATTGGATGAGCTTTCAGATTGATTCATGTTGGGACGTAGCGGGTGGCATCCACTTCCTAAACTAGATGTCTCTGGAAACTTTACAAACTCTCTTATAAATGTACAGAAAATGATGTTAATTATACAACAGAGTTCAGGTCTTTTGTGCAAAACTTACTCTGAGTCATATTGACTCAATAACACTTAACCACTGCTAAAAGAGACTAGTGCTGTTATATCTGGAGGAACATTCTTCCACTTTGCACATCATTCTTTGTGCTGTATGAGGTAACCTGGGTTTTCTATGATGCTCAACCTTGTGCCATGGAGATATAAAAAACCATAATGGTTTACCATTGTGGGCAGTGTCTGGTGGAGCTCCCAGTTGTAAAACAAGTTTGGAAGCAGGAGTGGCATCCACTTCCTAAACCACATGCCTCTGGAAACTCCATGAACTTGGAGAAACAACAATAGCTATGGAAAGACATTATGTCTTTTTTTCTTAGAGCTGCTATGAGTTAAGCTCAACTTGATGGCAATCAACAACAAACAACAATATATATAAAATAAAAATCTTATTAGAGGCCCAGTGACATTAGTTAAACAGCTACAATAGTCTGACCACACAAAAGTAGCATAATGATTTCTTCTCTAATTAAGGACTTATATGAGACTCCCTATGAGATCAGGAGGCTTTAATCACAGCATATATAGGTTCTATAATAATTTTTTTCTTTAAAAGTATAGATATTTCAGTTATAAAAATGAATAGTAAAACTTATTTACTTCAAAGGAGTTGCTATAATTTCTATTTTAGAGGATTTTTTCTGTGCCTTCTATTTTACTAAAATTAATTGAGTTTCATTAAAAGTGTTTAATTAAATTAGTAAGAATATACATTAAAAGAGAATGTATGTAACAGAGAATGAATTTTTTACGTGAAATTTCTGAAATAATATGCAGCATATAAAATAGTGAACATGGTGAAATTAATTCTAAAATGTATTAAAGGAATTCTCTCATTTTAGATAAACTTTATTTTAGAACAATGATACAAAGTATATGTTTGGGGGGAATAACTAATAATATTTAGATGAATGACAAAAATATTTAAAGATATTTAACCAGAAATATTATGAGTATAAAAATGGTCTCAGTTCCTTTTCTGGCATTTATATGATTATCAATTTTTTTGGTATATGAGAATACAAAGGGTTATGTTTTTATTCTTGATTACCAATTAGAAGGTGTTTGCACTCAAAGAATATGATTTCATTCTTGGTTAAAACCATTTACTAGACTAAAATCTTTAATTCTTGATTTTATTCTGTATTTTTATTCTTGAAAAGTGTTATCAGTGGAAGAATTTTCTCCATTCGAGTTTACTATTTTTATTCTTTAATACATAGGCAATATGAAAGTGAAAGTGAACTCAAAGAGGAGCCTGGACAAGAGGAAACATATGATTCCAAAGTGAGTGCCAAATAATTTAAGGGAGAAGTAGGAGTGAGTGAGCAAGAAAAAGTATATATTAATTGTCATATAACTATAGATTATAACAAATAAATTGCAGAGTATGTCATGGACATTGTAAAACTATAAAAATTTCATTTTATACTATAATATCCAGCATATAAAATAATTCACTATTTTATACTATAAATATTATGGACATATCTGTTTAATTTTTTATAATAAAGCTTAGATATAAAGATTTTGTATTAAAAATGAATGTTACAAAAATATATCACATAGTAGTTTCCCTCTTAATAATTTTCTGACATTTATGCTATTTGTTCATTTAACTATAAATTCGTTTCATTTACCATGTAGATCTTTCCCCTATTATTTGTTCCTTGTTAGTCCCCGGGGAGCTCTGGTGGTGTAATCCATAAGAAGTTGCCAACTTGATAGCAACCAGAGTATATTTTAAAAACCAGTAATAATTATATTTAAAAGGTATATCATAAAATTCTCAGTCTACAGTAAATAATTATTTCTAATTGGACAAAAACTTATTAAAGATATCTTTAATCTTACATAAAATATTCTTTTCATGAGGTCAGCAGAAATTGGCATATAAAAGTATGGCATGAATTATCAAGAAACAAAAATTAAAGTCAAATACTAAGAAAATGTTATTGTTGTTGTTGTTGTTAAGTGCCATTGCGTCAAGTACAACTTGAAATGACTCTATGAACAATAGACCTTAACTTCAAATTTTGTCCTATCCTGTGCCATCTCTGACACATGTGAGCTCATTGGGGAAGCCACTGTGTCAACAATCAATTTCCTCTCTTTCATTGACCCTCCACACCTTTCCAAGCATGATGTCCTTTTTTAAGGAATAACCTTCACCTAGCAACTCATATAAAGTATGTGCAGTGAAGCTTTGCCATCTTTTCCTCCTAGAAGCACATGCTTGCTTGTTTGTTCTTTTGGCAGTCCATGTTCTTATGGCACTTTTTTCAAGACATACCTGTTTGTTCTTTTAGGGAATCCATCCTCCGGCACCACAGCTCAAAGACATTAATTATTCTTCTACCATCCTTATTCATTGTCTGGATCTCAGAAGCATAGCAAGTCATGACAAAAGACCATGGCCTGTTCTTGGAACTTTAGTCTTGAAACTGACATCATTGCTCCTCAGTACTTTAGAGAGATACCTGATAGCAGACTTTCCCAATGTAATATTGTAAAAAAGAATAATGGCCAAAAGGGGACAACCATATCTGACCTTTACCAACTTCACAAAAGGGAACTGTCCCTGTCAATACCAGGAACAACACAATACCAATTCCCTTGAAGTCAGACATGTTGCCCATACTCCTGTACCTTTCTCTATTCATGTCAGTACCACTCCTGCTTTACTGGTTCTGAAATCTGTTATGATAACTCACAGATCTTATAGAACCATTTTGGGGAAGTTAAAAGTTTATGTTGTTGTTGTTGTTGTTGTTATGTGCAATTAAGTTGCCTGTGACTCATAGCAACCCTATGTATAACAGTTCTGAATCCTGCCCTATCCTGAAACAGTCTCACTGATTCCAACACACCTAATCTCATCACCCCAGTTATATCAATCCATCTTATCCAGGGTCGTCCTTTCCTGCACTGTCCTGCCACCCTTCCAAGCTTGATGTCCTTCTGTAAGGACTGGTTCCTTCAGGCCACATGCACAAAGTGAGATGGAACTTCAAAACCATAGCTTCCAAAGATAAACTTGGTTTCACCCTAAGACAGACCTGTTTGTTCTCCTGGCTGTCCATGGTATGTTCAAGACTTTTCTCCAGCACCATAGCCCAAAGGCATCAATTCTGTCATTCTTAGTCATTGGCCAGCTTTCTGATGCATATCATGTAATTGCGAAGACCATGGCCTAAATCATCAGGCACATGTTAGTCTCTACACAGGCGTCATTGCTCCTCAGAACTTGGGAGAGATCCCTGACAGCAGACTTCCCCAAGCAATTTGTCTTTTAACTTCTTGACTGCTGGTGCCAAAAGTGTTGACTGTGGAGCTGAGCAAGCTGAAATTGTTAACAACCTCAATATCTTCTCCATTAATCATGATGCCAATTGTCCCAGTGGTGAGAATTTGTTTTCTTGATGTTTAACTTAAATCCATATTGAAGTTCTTGAGCATCTGCAGCAAGTGCTCCATGTCCTCCTCAATTTGAGCAAGCAAGATTGTATCATCTACATAACATAGGTTGTTGAGTAGTATTTCTTCTATCCTAATGCCACACTGCTCTTCATAAAGTCTAGCTTCTTGAGGTTGATAGCAGAATACAGACAGGACAGCTTCTGAAATGAACTTGCGGGCACTTCAGCTTTAAGCTTCATGGCTTTAGACCAGTGTTACAAAATTTGCAGTCCTGCTAATATTGACTCCCCCACCCCACCTGTCAGTTGTCCAACCAACTTGGGCAAAGGCTCTTAGCTTACCTGTCATTCTGTCCATGGGGGTGGGGGTGGGTAGCAGTCCTGAAATAGCTTCATCTCATGTTGTTCTTTGGTTTGGCCATGGCTGCTGCCACTGTAGATTTGACTGGAGAAAGAATTTCTAGGCTTGAAGGAGGTACTACATTATTTTCCTTCTCCTTAGCTGGTAGGGAAGATCTAATATGCTGCTGGAGCTAGCTGCTCAACTTATTGGCAATATTAGCTAATCCCCTTGTAGATTGGTGAGCTTGCCAATTGCCTTGAGGCTAGGCTAACATGCCCTAATAACGTATTCCTGCTCATCACATGGTGACGTCAGAAGCAATGGCTAGGAAAGTCATATTGAAAAATAAGTTCTGATCTCCTGTATGCTGGTACCAAAAATGTTGATTATGGATACAAGTAAAATGAAATCATTGATAATTTTAATCTTTTCTCCATCTATGCTTGGAAGGATGCAGGAATAGCACAGGAGAGGAAGACCTCAGATGAGATGGACTGATATAGTAACTAGGCCAATGAGTATGGGTGTACCAGAATCAGTGATATTGGCTTAGGATACGGTAGACTTCAGAGCTGCTGTACATAGGGCCACTGTGAGTTTCAAGTAACTGGATGGCCCATAATAACAACACAACAATCATAATGTTGCTGGTGGGTTCAATGGCAAAGATTTTTGTCTTCTTGATGTTAAGATATTACTCAAGACTTTATGGTGTCCTTTCTGCATGTACATCTTCATAGTTTTATTGAGAAAATTTTCATTATATAAGAAGTTAAATATGCCTAGTGGCAAGAAGCTGCACTGCAATCCCAGAGGTATGTGGTTTGAATCCACCAGATGCTCTTCTGGAAAAGGAGGGGCAACTCTTCCTGTACCAATCAGATCTGATTTGATGGTACACACAGGCAAAAGGGTGCAGGGGATTGTGTACCAGAGAGGGAGTCTTTCTTTTGCTTCTGAAAGAGAGGAGCAAACTGGGGGGCGGGGGGTGAGGGCTGGGCAGGTAGAGAAGTGCAGCAATGAATGAATGGAAATCCAAATTCTCTGTAAATGTTCATTGAAATTGTTGTTGTTGTTATTATGTGCCGTCGAGTCGTTTGCGACGCATAGCAACCCTATGTACAACAGCCCTAAACCGTGCTCTATCCTGTGCCAATCTCATTGTCTCTGACACACCCATCCCAATTACCCCAGTCACTGAATAAATCCACCTCATAGAGGGTCTTCC
>NW_006400029.1:471793-480303 GCF_000299155.1 Elephantulus edwardii
GAGGTCACAGGGCTTTGGTGGGGGTTGAGATGTGTGGTTGTGGAGCTGCAAGGGGGTTGGGGGGAGGGGAGGAAAGCAAGAGACTAGGGGGTAAGGAGCGCAGGGCTTGGGTACTATCACCAAGATGTGGGGATGGGGCTTGGGCGCTGCTGGGGGTTTATGCAGCAGCACCCTGTGTGTTAAGGGTCACACAGGTGTGGGTTGCAGGCAGATCACACAGTGTCGGGTAGTCTTCCTTCCTCTGGGGTCTCACAGTCTTCGCTCCTCTGGAGTTCTGCAGTAGGTGGCTGGCTGTTGTTCTTCCCGGGTCTCTTCCAGGCCCCTCTCACGGTGGAACCCTGTCTGGCGGCAGCGTTCTCCCGTCTGGCCAGAAGAGAGATAATTTTACCCCCTCTTTGCCAATTTGGATACCTCTTATTTCCTTCTCTTATTCCTATCACTAAGACTTCCAATACAATATTGAGTAAGAGAGGTGAGAGTGGGCATCCTTGCCTACTTCCTGTTCTTAAAGGGAATGCCTTTAACCTCTCTCCGTTGAGAACGATTTTGGCTCTCAACTTGGCCTATATAATTTTTACTGTATTGAAGAAATTCCCCTCTAATCCTATTTTGTTGAATGTTTTAATCAGGAAAGGGTGCTCAATTTTGTCAAAGGACTTTTCAGCATTAATTGATACGATCATGTAGTTCTTGTTCTTTATTTTGCTTATATGATGAATTACATTAATTATTTTTCTTATAAGTGAGGAAATTACAGCCTTTTTAACAAATGTTGTTGGCAAAATTGAAAAACTATATGCAGAAAACTCAAGCAAGATTCACACTTCACTCCATACACAAAAACCAACTCAAAGTGGATCATGCACCTAGAACTAAAACCAAGGACTATAAAAAAAACTTCACTAAAGAAAAGCTTGGAATAACTTTAGAAGTCCTAATCCACAACATAAACAGTCTTCTAAGCATCCTGAAAAATCTACCACCAGGAGAGGATAAAACAGATGAATGGAATCTTCTAAGAATAGCATCCCTATGTATATCCAAAAATTTTTCAAACAGGATAAAAAGGGAAGACACAGACTGGGAAAAGATATTTGGTAATGATATGTTAGATAAAAGACTTATATCTAGAATTTATAAAATATTCGAGCTCTACAACAAAATAAAGGTAAACAACCCAATTAAAAACTGGGCACAGGATATGAACAGACACTTCAAAAAGAAGACATTCATATGGCAAACAAACACTTGAAGAAATGTTCAAAATCCCTCAATCTAAGAGAGATGCAAATCAAAACAACTAGGAGATATCATCTCACTCCAGTAAGACTAGCAAAATTTTACAGAACAGCAAACATCACATGCTGACGAGGTTGTGGAGAGACTGGAACCTTTATTCACTGTTGGTGGGAGTATAAAATGTTGCAACCATCTGGAAGGCAGTATGGCACTTTCTCAAAAAGTTGCAAATAGAAATACCATTTGACCCAACAATTCCACTACTGGGAATATACTCCAAAGAAACCATAACAACCACCCAAACAGATAGATGCACATCCAAGTTTATTGCATCTTTATTCACAATAGCAGAGTTGGAAACAACCTGTCCATCTACAAATGAATGAAGAGAGAAGCTGTGGTATATTCACAGAATGCAATACTATGCTGCATTGAAAAACAAAGAACTCATGAAATATTATACAAAATGCTGAGTGACATTCTGCTGAGTGAAATATCTCAGTCACAAAAAGGACAAATACTGCATAGTACCACTGTTGTAAGACAGGACTGACATCAGGGTTAGGGGGAGATTGATAAAAATGGGATAAATTATGTATACTTCATTGAAACAGATGAGGAAGAGAACTGTTTAAAAGGGATATGTGATTAGGTATTATTGTCATGACAGGCGTCCAGAATGAAGGCTGCATAGTGGAGTGGACTTGAGGGGAGGGATTGTATAACAATGAAAAAACATATTTTTTACTTTTCAAAGAGAAGAGTGAACAGGGAGGTGGGGTTGACAATGAGAAAAGTGCAGTAATGAATTAATAGAAATCCAAAGTCTCTATAAACTTTCATTAAAATTAATAAGAAAAAAAAGAAAGACAAAATGTTAGCAGTAATAGTAGGAATACATCTTATTTTTTTTTTTAGAATATTTAAAACTAAGAAAACTTTTCAGAGTAAACTTTATTTGCCTGGATTTTCTCATTTAAAAAGCTATACAGAACAATTCCTTGTTACTTAAAATATCATTGCTTTACTCTTTATTATTTTTATTACATTTATTTATTTATTCTTATACTTTATTACTTATTTTTATCTTTTATTTACTTACTATTACTTTATAATCATACAGGTACATAGGTTTTCAGAGGCCTGCTATTTTGGAAGTGGATGGCCAGTCCTTCTTCCTAGTGTGTCTTAATCTGATTGTTCAGATTTAGAGAAGTACCCAACAGATAAGCATTTTACAGAAAAAGTGAAAACATATCCCTTATTGTAGAACTAACCATTAGTTTTGGTGTTGTCCCTACCCTTGGCACAAGTGTCCTGACCCACTGATTTCTTTGCTCCACCATCCATCAAGATACCCCTCCACTTCTACCTACTTCCCTCAACATCTGTCTCCCATTGTCCAGCCTTTGGTCGATAGCTTATATCCAAAGCTTCCTTGGCCTTTGTGATTCCAGACTAGTCAGCTACTAAGTTTCTTATACTGTGACCAGAGTCGCCTAATTCAGTGGTAATGTGTCCAAAGGTGATGTGTCCTTCATCAAGAAAACAAAGATTCTCACCACTGGACCAAGTGGCAGCATCAGGATGGATGGGGAAGAGATTGAGATTGTTCACAGCTTTAGTCTATTTGGATCCAGAGTAAACACTCTTGGCACAAAGCAACCAAGAAATTAAAAGACGTATTGCGATGGGAAAATCTGCTATCAGGGGCCTCTCTAAAGTACTGAAGAGCAATGGTGTCTCTCTGGAGACTAAGGTGCGCTTGATACAGGCCATGGTCTTTGCAATCACTTGTTATGCATCAGAGAGTTGGACAAAAACTAAGGAGGATAGAAGGAGAATTGATGCCTTTGAGCTTTGGTGTTGGAGAAGAGTATTGAGAGTACCATGGACTGCTAAGAAAAAAACTGATTCATCCTGGAGATGGTTAAACCGGACTGCTCATTGGAGACAAGGATTCTGAGGCTTCATCTGGCATGCTTTGGTCACGTTGTAAGGAGAGACCGGACCTTGGAGAAGGACATCATGCTTGGGAGAGCAGAGGGAAGGTGCAGGAGGGGAAGGCCCTCTAGAAGATGGATTGATTCGGTGACTGGGGTAATCGGGATGAGTGTGTCAGAGGCAATGCGATTGGCACAGGACAGAACAGAGTTTAGGACTGTTGTACATAAGGTCGCTATGAGTTGCAAGCGACTCGATGGCACATAACAACAAAAACAACACAACTTTATAATCACATTTACTCTTCAGTCACTTTTTCTAAAGAAAAAAAAGATCTACTTTAAGATCATATTACTTTTTTTTTTCATTCTAATTGAGCACCATTCTTATTATTCTGCTACTTAGCCACAGATTTATACACATTCTTGTACCTTCTACAAATGTTTAATCAGGTTTTACAAACTCTTATACCTTTTAAAACTATTTAATCAGTTCTGAAAAAGATTTAAATATTTTTTCCTACTTATTGATGGAGCAAATTTGTATATTGGCTTTGGGTAACCCATATGTTTCACACACGATTTTGGAGTTATACTAACCTTCTTGGTCCTTGTAACCTCTGCAGATTTACAGTTCATTTTTTTGTAGGTGAAAAATTAGAGTATTTAAATAATTTGGTAACAGAAAAATGCTGAGTTAACAATAACTTATTAACAATAGTTAATAGAGTTTCATTACTATAATGAAATTAAGAGCAAAATATAAAGTTAAATTTCTATCAACTATAAGCTGCACCTCAATCCTGAAAGCGTGGGTTCAAATACACCAGCTGGTCCACAAGAGAAAATGTGCAGTCTCCTTCCATATGATTAACTGCCTCTGAAAACTGTTGAGACAGTCAGCTATGGGTCTATTCTGACTCAGCGATAAACAACAAAATACTGTACCAAATGTAGAACTGGGCACATGTTTCTGTAACAGTCCCAAGAATGCCCATTGCTTTGTTTTCTAGGTGAGGATAAACTGACCTTGTGTTACAAAATTAATTTCTTTTTGATACTATTTACCACTGTTATTGTTTTTGCCTTTTTTTGGTACAGACATATCCTATAACTTTGGAATTATTCTTTTTTTTTTCTTTTCCCAAGAAAATGCGTACACAATATAGTGAGCAAGTTTTGTACTTTCTGACTCTGGTGTTGAACACTTAGGCATGTAAACAAGAGGTTTCAAGATAAAGATGTTTTGAATTATACAAAAAAGCCATAATGTTAGAGTATTGATTTTAAAGTTATTCCTTCTTTATATTTATACTTTTTTGCAAAGATTTTTTTATTGAGATTTTAATGAAAGTTTATAAGAAACTTGGACTTTTCTTCAAAAAAAAGCAAACTGGGAGGGAAGGGAGAAAAGTGTGCAACAATGAGAGACCCCTAGAAGTCCATGGTATATTCAGTACTCTTCTCCAACAACACAGTTCAAAGGCACCAGCAGACTTTCCCAATGCAATTCATCTTTTTATTTCCTGGCTACTGCTACCCTAGTGTTGATTGTAGAGACAAGCAACTAAAGCTGTTAACAATCTCAACCTCTTCACCATCTATCATGATGTTGCTAATTGACCCAATGGTGAGAATCTGTTTTCTTGATGTTGAGCTATTAAGGGCTGTAGTTCAGTTCCTGACCTTCTGAGCAAGCACTTCAGGTACTCAGTTTTAGCAAGCAGGGCTCTGTCATCTGCTTAACACAGATATTGATGAGTCTACCTCCAATCTTAATGCCACATTTCTCCGCATAGAGCCCAGCCTCTGAGATAATCTGTTCCTCATATAGAGTGAAAACATACAGAGATAGGACACATCCCTGGCATATGGTTTTCCTAATTTTGAACCATGCAGATTTTCCTTACTCTGTTCTGACAACAGCCTCCTGGTCCAAGTATAGGATAAGCAAAAAGTGTTCTGGGATTCCCATTCTTCTCAGAGAACTGAGAAAACTACTTTTTCATTAAGCAAGAAGGTGATTATGTTACGTCTCAAGTCAACAGCAACTTGGGGTTCAGTTAGTAGGATGGGGTTGCTGATTCCCATCAGAGGATGCAATAAAGTTCCCTGGATCTCATTGGTTGGACTTTGCTAGCACACCTATTAATACTAGTGTGGAAATTTCTTCTATGAATGGCCTAGCTGTAGGTTAACTTAAGTAGGTTAACTTTCCTTAAGATGGTTTGGATACTTTGCCTTCTAATGCCCTAGCCTTTCCTGTCAGGCTCGGTTCTTGGGAGCCTGATGATAGTAGTAGTCTCCAGTATTGATTTTGAATCTGGGAGTTGCTGTGAACAAGGCAGATCCTCCTACCAAGGAATGTTATGAACACCACACTTAATACTTGTTAAAGAAAGGCATATTCATCTTTTGTTGCTGTTGTTATGTGCCATTGAATCACCTGTGATTCAGAGCAACCTTATGTACAACAGCTCTGAACCTTGCTCTATCAATCCTGATCCACTCTCACTGACTCCAACACTCCAACCTCATTACCTCAGTTACGTGTCAATCCATCTCATCCGTAGTCTTCCCCTCCAGTGCTGTACTTTCACCCTTCTGAGTGTGATGTCCTTCTCAAAGACTGGTCCCTCCTGGCCACGTGTCCAAAGTATGTGATATGGAGCTTCAAGCTCTTAGCCTCCACAGAGAAAATTGGTTTCATCCTCTCCAAGACAGACCTGTTTATTCTCTTAGTGGTCCATGGTATGTTCAATGCTCTTCTCCAGCACCACAACTCAAAGGCACTGATTCTTCTTTTTAGTCATTGTCCAGCTCTCTAATGCATGGCAAGTAATTGCAAAAACCATGTCCTGAATCAAGTGTATCTTAGTCTCTAGACTCACATCTTTGATCTCAGTACTCTAGAGAGGCCATTTTCCCAGTGCAATTTGTCTTTTGATTTGCTAACGGCTGTTGCCAAGAGTGTTGATTATGGAGCTGAGCAACCTGAAATTGTTAACAACCTCAATCTCTTATCTATTTTTTATGCTACTGCCAGCTGGCAGTGGTGATAATCTGTCTATAATGTTGAGCTTTAATCTATATTCCTTGACTTTCTGCAGTAAGCACTTTAGGTCCTGCTCAATTTTGGCAAGCAAGGTTTTGTCATCTGTATCTCTCAGGTTGTTGACAAGTCTTCCTCCAATCCTGATGCTACATTCCTTATAAAGCACAGCCTACCAAATTATTTTTTTCCACCTATAGTTTGAAAATATATGGAGACAAGACACATCCCTGATGCACTCCTTTCCTGGTTTTGAATCATACAATGCTTGCTTGCTCCGTTCTGAGGTCTGCTTCCTAGTTCAAGTATAGGTTTGCATGTGCACCATCAAGTGTTCTGAGATTTCTGTTCTTCTAAAGGTTACAATCCACACAGTGAGATGCTTTTGCTGTGCATAGTCAATAAAGCACACATAGCCATGCTTCTGGCACTCTTTGCCCTCTGCCAAGATTCATCTGACTTTGGCAATAATGTCTCTTACGCCAGACCTCTTCTAAATCCAGCCTGTATCTCTGATAGTTCTCTATATATATAATGTAACCAGTCATTTTTTTTATCTTCAGCAGGATTTTGCTTGCATGTGATATTAGTGGTATTGTTTGATTTCCACACTCTGTCAGGTCACCATTTTTTTGGAATGTGAATAAATATACAACTCTTCCAGTCAGCTGGCCAGGTAATTATCCTCCAGATTTCTTGGCACAACCTAATGAGTATAATCCAGGGCAGTATCTGTTGAAATATGTCATCTGTTATTGTGTCAATTCCTGGGGACTTGTTTTTTGCCAGATCTTTCAGAGCAGCCTGAATTTCCTCCTTAATCACCATTGGCTCTTGATCTTACATTGTTTCTTCAAATTCTTCGGTGTCAGCTTATTCTTTTTGGTACAGCGATTCTGTATACTCCTTCCATATTTTAATAATGCTTTCTGGATCAATCAATATTCTTTCCATACATCCTTAAATATAGATACTTGAAGCTTAAATTTGTTCTTTTGTTCTTTCAGAGAAAAACTGGATAGATTATGTATACTGAATTGAAACAGATGAGGGAGAGAACAGTTTAAAGGTGACATATGATAGCATATTATGATTATCACAGGAATCCAGAATTAAGGTTGCATAGAAGAGCGCATTGGGGGCAGGGGCGGGGGGGGGATTGTATACAACGAAGAAGTTTATCTTTTGCTTTTCAAAGAGAGAAGCGAAGTGGGGGGAAGCAGGTAAATAAAAAAGTGCAACAATGGATGAATGAAAATCCAAAACCTCTAAATGTTCATTAAAATTAATAAAAAAAATTTTTTTAAATGCAGAGCGAGTTCTGTCCTTTTGATTTTCCAACTCCAGTTCTTTACACATTTCATTATGATACTTTATTTTGTCTTCCCATGCTGTCTTTTGAAGTCTTCTGTTCAGCCCTTTCACTTCTTTCTTCTTCTCTTTGCTTTGGTTTCTCAGCACGCTAATACAGTATTTAGATTCTCTTCTGTCATCCATCTCAGTTTTCCCACTCTGTCTTTGCAATGATCTTTTGCATTCTTCATGGATGATGTTCATGATACTCTTCCACAGCGCATCTGCTCTATGTTCACTAATGTTCAAGACTTCAAAACTGTTCCTGATATCTTTCAATTCAGAAAGGATAGACTCAAGTTCAAACTTTGATTCTCATGAATTTGATTTTATTTTCTTTAGCTTTAGTTTGAACTTGTGTATAAGTAGTCAAAGGTCTGTTCCACAGTCAGCACCTGGCTAAGTTTTCATACTGGATATTGAACTGCTCAATGATTTTTCCTACAGATGTAATCCTGTACAGATCATCAGGTGAGCTCCATGTATATGGTTGCGATTTAGGTTTCTTATAAAAGGTATTTGCAATGAATCAATAATTAATTGTACAAAATTCTATCATTCTATCCCCAGCCTCATTTCTCTCACCAAGTTCATGTTTTCCAACAACTGATCCTTCTTCCATGCTCCCAAGTTTTGCATTTCTGTTACCCATTATTATTAATGCGTCTTGCCTGCACATTTCACCAATTTCTGACTGTAAATATTGGTAGAATTCATCTATTTTTTTTCCTCTTTGGTGCTAGTTGTTGTTTGGCTTGCTGTTGTTGTTATGTGTCGTCGAGTCGCCTGCAACTCATAGCAACCCTATGTACAACAGCCCTAAACTCAGCTTTGTCCTGTGCCAATCGCACTGTCTCTGACACTCCCATCCCAATTATCCCAGTCACTGAATCAATCCACCTCATAGAGGGCCTTCCTCTCCT
>NW_006400029.1:480403-482591 GCF_000299155.1 Elephantulus edwardii
ACCATGGCCTGTATCAGGCGCACCTTAGTCTCCAGAGAGACACTGTTGCTCTTGAATACTTTAGAGAGGTCCCTAACCGCAGACTTTCCCATCGCAATACGTTTTTTGATTTCCTGGCTACTGATGCCAAGAGTTGACCGTGGAGCCGAGCAAACTAAAGCTGTGATCAATCTCAATCTCTTCACCATCCATCCTGATGCTACCGATTGGTCCAGTGGTGAGAATTTTTGTCTTCTGGACATTGAGCCTCAGTCCATATTGAAGGCTGCAGCCCTTGACCCTCTACAGTAAGTGCATGAGATTCTCCTCAGTTTCAGCGAGCAGGGTTGTGTCATCTGCATGACGCAGATTGTTGATAGATCGTCCACCAATCCTGATGCCACGCTTCTCCTCATATAGCCCAGCCTCTTGGATAATCTGCTCTGCATACAGGTTGAAAAGGTATGGAGATAGGATGCATCCCTGAGGTACACCCTTCCCAATTTTGAACCATGCAGTGTATAAAATATTTTATTTTATATTTACAGTAGGTTTTAATACCAGTACTGTGTATGTTAAATAAAGCAAATTAAGGGGCATATGTCAAATAATTTCGATTTTGCTCATGAGGCAGTATGGTGGAAGGTGTGTTTTGTTTGTTTTTTGTGGTGGGTTTTTGTTGTTTGTTATTTTTATTTTTTTTTTTACTCTGGAACTTGCAAATTTCTCTCGGATGCAAGCTATAAGTCCTTCTGGAACGGTAGGGATGATGACTGCTCTATATACTTCCTGCTGGAAAGGATCATAATTTGTGAGCAGCAATTGGACTTCTTTGGGTGGAGGCTGATTCAAGTGTCCACAAAAAATCTGGGAGCTTATGAGAGGTTCCATGTCCAAACTGTTTGTAGTGCAGTCTGAAAGATATAAACTTGGAAAGCATATTAGAGAGACAAAATGTTGACCATAGGCAGATGAGCTGATTTCTAGATTCTCAATTATATTCCATTGATCTATGTGTTTGTCATTGTACCAGTACCACACTGTCTTGACCACCACAGCAATGTATTAGGATTTGAAATAAGGGAGTGAAATACTTCCTACCTTGTTTCTCTTTTTAAGGAGTGCTTTGCTTATTTATTTGGAGCCTCTTTCCATTCCAAATGAAACTGGAGAGTGCCTTTTTCATCTCATTGAAGATTGGTATTGGTATTTGTATTGGGATTGCATTGAACATGTAAAATGCCTTTGGTAGTACTGTAATTTTCACAATATTGAGTCTTCCTATCAATGAGCAAGAAATATTCTTCCATTTCTCCAAGTCTCTTTTTGTTTCTTGTAGTAATGTTTTATAATTTTCTTTGAATAGTTGCTTTGTGCTTCTGGTTAGATTTACTCCCAAATATTTAATGTTGTGATTAGCTATTGTGAAGGGTATTGTTTTTCTTAGCTCAAATTCAGTGTTCAATTTGTCTCTGCAAAGAAAGCCAATTGATTTTTGTATGTTGATGTACACTGCCAAATTGTTGAATTGGTCAACTATGTGCAGTAGTTTTCTTGCTGAGTCTTTGGGGTTTCGTAAGTATACTATATGCTATGCATCAGAGAATTGGACAGTGAATAGGGATGATAGAAAGATAATTGATGCCTTTGAGCTGTGGTGCTGGAGAAGAGTGTTGAATATACCACGGCCTGCTAGGAGAACAAACAGGTTTGTCGTAGAGAGGGTGAATCCAGAATGCTCTTGGAGTCAAGGATTCTGACGTTTCGTCTGACATACTTTGGGCAGGTTGCAAGGAGGGACTGGTCCTTGGAGAGGGACATGATGTTTGGGGAGTGGAGGGATGGCACAAGAGAGTAAGACCCTGGATGAGATGGATCAATTCCGTGATTGGGGTGGTAGCAATGAGTGTGTTGGAGACGGCGAGGTTGGCACAGGATACATAGAGCAGCGTTTAAGGCTCTTGTACATAGTGTCACTATAAGTCGCAAGAGACTTGATGGCACAAAGCAACAATAAGAGGTCAACTATGTCCAGTGGTTTTCTTGCTGAGTCTTTAGGGTTTTCTAAGTATACTATCATATCATTTGCAAAGAGAGATAATTTTGTATGCTGATTTTGTATCCTGCTACTTTGCTGAATTGGTCAACTACGTCCAATAGTTTTCTTGCTGAGTCTTTAGGGTTTTCTAAGTATACTATCATGTCATCA
>NW_006400029.1:486668-494080 GCF_000299155.1 Elephantulus edwardii
TTCTTTTAATACTTCCTGGATCATTTAACATTCTGCCGAAAGCATCCTTGATTATAGCAACTCGAGGTTTGAATTTGTTCTTCAGTTCTTTGAGCTTAAGATGTGCTGAGCGAGTTCGACCCTTTTGATATTCTGACTCCAACTCCTTGCACATTTCATTGTAATATATTTAAATGATAACAATATCCACTGTATTTCCTTGGATGAGTATAAATATTATCCTGTCACTTATAACATTGTATTTCAAGATGGATCTAGAAATGACTTTTTTAGTTATGAAAATGACCTTGTTTTTTCTACATTTTGCTAATACATAATATGACAATATTTAAACTAAACCAGTCTGTAGTGTGGAGCGACTTATCACTTAATTTAGCAGGTTGGATCTAAAGAGTTAATAATGACAAGACACACATAGATGAGACAGTAAGATAATTTATTTACAGCTGCAGTAGGAAAAGAACCCACTCAGAGAAACACTAATTGCAAGAGAACTTCATGGGGGGAAAATCACAAGAATAAATGGCTGCATTTATAGGGGAGGCACTGTCATCATCTAGGAGTCAGAGATGAGGTGGCAGCATGAGGCAGTAAGATGAAGTGGTGCAATGAAATGTATGATCAGGCAGCTTACACCTCTTGCTTCAGCTACAGAAATGCCCTTATGAAGAAATACCTACATGCAGAGGTGCTTGTTGGCAGTGTCTTTTACTGAGATGAAGTAGTGCTTCCTAGTGCTGTCTCTTAACGAGGTGAAGATATTTTTGCTTTTCATACCAAGTGGTTCTGATCGCTGTTCTTCCCCTCTCATGCTGAGGTCACTGTATATTGCACTTCTCTGACCAGCAGGAAGGTGCTTGCCGTCGAGGTAAACTACTAAATACTTTCTTTACTCAAGAGGTAAGGGGAGAGGAACTCATGGTTGAGTGTCTTCCCAATCTGTACATCCTCATAGCTTTTACTGAGACGTTTTTAATTACGTAAGCAGTAAAATGTGTTAACTAGACTTGAAGATGTTTGTTAATGTTTCTTTTTTTATTTGCTGATCCTCACTTTTCCCATAACATCTTGATCTGAAGGCAGTTTCAGAGTGAGGATCAAGGTTATATTGTTATAGGGAAGGGATTTTGTTTTGCCTTTAACTAGGCCGATTCTGGTCTGCTGAGCTTAACCCCTACAATCCATATTGAAGGTTGTAATCATTGCTCTTCTTCAGTAGACATTTCAATTCTTCTTCACTTTCAGCAGGAAAGGTTGTGTCATTTGCTTACATAGATTTAAGAGAACATCTTTATTTAGATATTCAACTCATTGTCATCACGTCAAAACTGACACATACCTAGCCCGCAAACTAATTTCTGATGCTATAAATCACATGGGAGGAGATGACTCATCTTTCTCCTCTGGAGCCACTGCTGGATTAAACAGCCGTGAAGGCATGACCTGTGTGTTAGCAGGGCAACTCACTACAGACTCTTGACACCAGACTTCCTTCTCTCCATCTTTTGTTCTTCTGTACCGTCGAGCTGGACCTGACTCACAGCTTATTTTCCAGCAGGTTTTCAGAGGCAGTAAATCACAGAGGAGATTGTTTGTCCTCCTCTTGCACAGAAGCTGGCAGATGTTAATCATGTGCTTTTGGGTTGACAGTATAACTCCTTAACACTAAGCCACCAGAACTTTCTAAATATCTATTGTTGTAATGAACCATCAGGTTTGAACTAGCTCATAACTGACCTTCTGTCTGATTTTCAGAGGTAGTAAATCACACAGGAAGGGATTCCCATCTTTCTCCTGCAGAGCAGCTGTTGTATTAAAACCTCATTTTCAATCTTTGAATTAACTTTGTATTTGGAGCCCAATTTCTTCCCACTAAATCACCAGAGCTCTCTAAATATATATAAGCTAACTGACGTACTCCCCTGAAGGAGTGTAAAGTTAGTCTACTGGAAATCAATCAATCAACCCAATTCACTACAGTAATAACATAAGAGAAAAAGAAAGTAAACCCTAATATATACCTTTCTAGAGATGGAAATTGTTGTTGTTTTTGTTAGGTGCTGTAGAGTGAAGTATGACCAATAGCGACCCTGTGAACAATGGATCTGAACCCTGTGCTATTGTCACAATTTTTGACGCATTAGAGCCTTTTGCGGCAGTCACCCTAACTATCCACCTGATTGAGAATCTTCTTCACCTTCCTCCACCCTCTGCCTTTCTGAGAATAATGTCCCGCTCCAAGGAATAGCCCCACGTGGCAACATGCCCAAAGTATGTGAAGTGCAGCCTCATCATTCTTCCCTCCAAAGAGCACTCTAGCTGCTCCCTCTCCAAGACATATTTGTTTGTTCTTTGGGCAGTCCATGGGATGTTCTTCTTCTGTCACCCTTATTTATTGTCTAGCTCTCAAATGAATTGCCAGTGATCAAAAAGACCATAGACTGAATCAGATGCACCTTACTCCCAAACTAACATCATTACTTCTCAAGAATTTGAAAAGTTTCCTAACTACAGACTTTCCCAGAGCGAATGTCTTCTGATTTCCTGACTGCTGGTGCCAAAGATGTTAATTGTGGATCCAAGTAAGAAGCTGTTGACAGTTTCGATCTTTTCTCCATCTATGATGCTGTTGCCTGTCGGTCCAGTCATAAGAATCTTTTCTTTCCTTAATGGTGAGATCCATTCCATATTGAAAGTTGTATTCTTTGATCTTCTACAAATGAGTCAAGTCCTCCTCACTTTCAGCAAGCAAGGTTGTATCATCTACATAAGAAGGTTATATATGAGTCTCCCTCTAATCCTGATGCCACATTCCTCTTTAATAAAGCACAGCTTCTTGACTGATGGCTCAGTATACAGATTAAATAAGTGTAGAGAGAGCATACAACTCTGACACACTGCCTTCTTAATTCTAAACCATATTGTGTCCCCTTACTCTCTGCACAACAGCCTCCTGGTCTAGGTATAGTTTTCACAGTTAAGGGCTCTGGGATTCCCATTCTTCTCAAGTTAACCATAATTTGTTCTGATCCACACAGTCTTTAGTCCTTTGGGTGTTTTAACAATCAGTTGTAGGCTGGGAGCCTCTTATTTAAACCATTTAGGACCCAGTGGGTGGGCCTTTGTGGTTAAAAGTTAGTCAGAGGACTACTGTTTAAATTCAGTATAATTCTCTGATTTGTGCTCCAAAATTTTCTGTTAAAAAGCAAATTGCCAATAAATACTTTATTATTTCCCTTAGTTGTTGTTGTTGTGTGCCGTTGGGTCACTTGTGATACTTAGTGACCCTATATTCAATAGCCCTTAACCCTGCTCTATCCTATTTCAACTTTTATCTGATACACCTACTCTCATTACCCCAGTCACTGAATCAATCTGTCTCATTGAGGGTCTTCTTCCCTTGCCCTATTCCTCCACAATTCCAAGCATAATGTCCCTTTCCAAGGTCAGGTCCTTGCAACATGCCCAAAGTATGTCAGAATCCTTGCCTCCAAGGAGCAGCCTGGTTTCACCCTTTATAGGACAAACATGTTTGTTCTTCTAGCAGTCCATGGTATATTCAATACTCTTCTCCAGCACTACAGCTCAAAGGCATCAATTCTCTTTCTATCCTTCCAAGTCATTGTCTAGCTTTCTAATGCCTAGAAAATAAATACTAAAACTATGACCTGAATCAGGCACACCTTAGTGTCCATATTGATGTCATTTTTCTTACTACTCTGGGGAGGTTCCTGAGAGTAGACTTTCCCCTTCTGGTACCAAGAGTATTGATTGTGGAGCCAAGCAAACTAAAGCTGTTAACAATCTCAATCTCTTCACCATCTATAATGATGCTGCCAATCTGCCTAGTGATGAGAATCTTGGTTTCCTTAAAGTTGAGATTCAATCCATATTGAAGTCTGCAGTCCTTGACTTTCTGCAACAAGTGCTTCGATTCATCCTTAGTTACAATAAGCAGGATTGTGTAACCTGCATAACATAGGTTGTTGACATTTCCACCAATCCTGATGCCATATTCCTCCTTATAGAGCCCAGCTTCCCAAATGATCTGATCTGCATATAGATTGAAAAGATATGGAGATAAGACACATCCGTGGAGTACATCCTTCCTGATTTTGAACCCATGCAGTGTTTCCTTGCCCTGTTCTGATGACTGCCTCCTGGTCCAAGTATGGGTTTTGCATAAGCACAGTCAAGTGTTCTGGGATTCCCATTCTTCTCAGAGTCACCCACAGTTTGTTCTGATCCACATAGTCAAATACCTTTGCATAGTCAATGAAACACAGATAGACATTCCTATACACGTTATACAAGTGTGTGAATGCACCATTATTCATCAATCTATTTATGTGTTGATGGGCATTTGGTGTATTTCCATTTTCTTGCTGTTATGAATAATGATGCTATGATCATCAGTGTACAAATCTCTGTTTGTCTCTCAGTTCTTATATTCCTTGGGATATATTCCTAAAAGTACAACAGCTGGATCATGAAGGATTTCTGGATTCAGTTTTTGAGGAAATACTAAACAGCCTTCCAGAGTGCTTTTACCATTCTGCAGTCCCACTAGTAGTGCATGAGAGCTCTAATCTATCCACATCTCTTTAAAATTTATTGCTTGCCACCCTGGTAAAATGTGCTACTGATATTAAAATGAGATGGTATCTCCTAGTGGTTTTGATTTCCATCTCTCTGATTGCAAGTGATTTTAAGCATTTCTTCATATGTCTGTTGGCAATCCAAATGTCTTCCTCTGTCAAAAGTCTTTCTATGTATTCTGTCCATTTTATGATTGGGTTATCAGTCTTTTTATTGTGGAGGCTCTGTAGAGTTCTGTGAATTTTTGATATGAGATCCTTTCCTAAGATGTTCTTGTCAAATGTTTCCTCCCAGTCTTCAGGCTTCCATATTACCCTATTGGAAGAAGGTTTTGGTGCACACAGAGACTTACTTTTTTATAAGTTCTCATTCATGGATTTTGTCCTTTCCTGGTTGTCTCTTTCTGGCTCTTAGCCTATTTATACCATAGGGAGCACTGGTGGCCTAATTGCAAGAGGCTGTGTTACAATGCCAAAGACACACAGTTCGAATTTACCATCTGCTCTGCAGGAGAAGGATGGGCAGTCTCCTCCACTTTGATTAACTGCTTCTGAAAACCCACCAGAGGATCAGCTATGAGTCGGTTCTGACTCGACAGTACACAGCAACAACAATATTTATTCTATAGGCTAAGTCTGCTAGTTTTGGTCCTATTTTTTTCTCTTTTGATCTTTATGGTTTTAGGCTTTCCTCCTAGGTCTCTCTGATCCATCTAGAGTTTATTGTTTTCTGTGGTGTGAGATGTGGATCCTGCTCTGCCTTTCTGCCGGTAGATACCCAGTTTTGCCAGAACCATCTGTTGAAGAAATTTTCATTTCCCCTTTTGATAGATTTTGTTTCCTTGTCTAATAACAGTCAGCCAGTTGTTATGTTTTGTTGAGTCACATGCAACTCATTACAACATTATGTTTAATAGTTCTGAACCCTGCCCTGTCCTGAGCTAGTCTCACTGTATCTGACACACCTACCCTCATTTACACCAGTTACTGTGTCAAACCATGTTATCCAGGGTCTTTCTCTCCTACCTTGTTTCTCTACCCTTCCAAGATTGATGTCCTTTTCCAAGGATTGGTCCTTTCTGACAACATACCCAAAGTATTTCAGACAGACTTTAACATCCTTACCTCCAAGGAGCAACTTAGTTTCATCCAAACATGTTTGTTTGTTTTCTTGGCAATTCATTGTATGTTTAAAACTCTTCTCCAGCACTACAACTGAAAGGAATTGATTATTCTTCTATCATGTATAGCCACTGTCCAGCCCTGATGCATAACAAGTAATTGCAAAGACCATGGCCTGGAACAGGTGCACGTTAACTTCAGACTCACATTGTTGCTCTTCAGCACTCTGGAGAGATTCTTCACAGCACTTTTTCCTAATGCAAATTTATCTTTTGATTTCCTGATTTCTGGTGCCAAGAGTGTTGACTGTGGAACCAAGCAAGTTGAAATTGTTACCTATCTCAATCTCTTCACCATCTATCGTGGTTTTGCGAACTGATCAAGTGGTGAGAATCTTTGTTTTCTTGATATTGACCATAGTTAGATGGGTTAATTCATGAGTTCTTGATTCTGTTCCATTGGTCTGTGTTTCTGTCATTGTGGCAGTACCATGCTATTTTGGTTAGTACAGTCATATAGTAAATTTTGAGATCAGGACATGCTATGCCTTCCCCTTCATTTTTGTTTTTCAAAAGTGTTTTGCTTTTTCAGAGTCTCTCTGTTATGTGATAATTTTAAAAATTCTTATAATTTTCCTGTTGTTTATAATATCTTCAGTAGTTGTTCTTGTTTGTCCACATGGATACATTTCTTCTGGCCTCCTGTCTCTGGGGTTTTCAATTTATTTATGGCTTCAACTTGTCCATTCTGTAGTACCTGTTTATATAAGTACCTGTCATAATGTTTGTTGTTGTTGTTGTTGTTGTTGTTGTTGTTATTGATTGCCTTCGAGTCGAGCACAACTCATAGTAACCCTATGAACAAAAGACCTGAAGCCCCTCTACACCTGTTGACATTTATCAAGTTCATAGCGCTTCCAGAGGCCTGTTTTTTAGAAGGTGGATGGAACTCCTTCTTTTATAGAAATACTTTCTTTAGTAACTGTTCATATAACTCCATATCACTAAGTTTTCCTATTCCCTGAGGTATTCTTTGAGTCTACACCAATATGTTTTTCTTTGTTAAGGAGAAGGATTGTTTTGTCTTTTTCACAATGTTTGAGGCTGCCTGCTGTTTTTCTTGGTATGTATTAGGCTGTTTCTGTTGTCTACCTATGTGATTGATAGTTCTTTGACTTTATGAAGCTATTGATTAGTTGCAGGCTTATAGTGTTCCCTTTATGAGGGAGGGCAACTCCAACTCCCTCTACTAAAGTACCTTTCTGATCATGTGTAGCAAAAATATTTACCTTCCCCAAAGTCTTCAGGTCCTCTCTGCTTAGCCGTGCAGCCCTGCAGGAATCTTGTCTAAGTGTGGCCCACTTCTTCTACAGTCTGTTATTGTCCTCAATTGAGTGTGGCCCAACCACCAAGTTCCTAAATTGATGCAGTTTCTCTCCAGGAGAGTCACAGGCAGCTCCCTCATGGCACTTTAATGATCCCTCTCTGTAAGAAAATATCTTACTGAGTGCAGCCTACCTCTCCTAAAATCTATTATTGTTCTTGATAATTAGAGGCACAGGCCTAGTGACCAGGTTCCCCAATTAATGACGTTTATCTCCAGGGCAGTTGCAGGCAGCTCCCTCCCTGCATCTCAATGCCAACACCAAATAATTAGAAATAAACATATTTTTAAAGCTATTTTGTTATAATT
>NW_006400029.1:494180-498632 GCF_000299155.1 Elephantulus edwardii
AATCTCAAAAGTTTCCATATTTTATTTGATACATTTTTAAATTCTAAGATACATTTTATAAGGATTTTTAAAATTTGGTATAATTATCACTTATCAGCAACAACCCAAAACTTATTGCTGTTGAGTTGGAACTGAAACATAGCTGTCCCTCCTGTAGATTTTCAGGGGCTATAAATTGTAAAGAAGGAGATTGCAAACTTTTTTTGTGGAGCAGCTGAAAGATTCTAATGGCCTAGGTTTGGATTGACCGTAGTGCAATTTTTTATGCATTAGGCTACAGAGCCCCCTTTCCCAACAAATGCCCTAATTTCTTTCTCACTGAAGGTGAAGATTTTTCAAATTGCCTCATTCACCTCATCTGATTTCTCTCACAAGTATCATGTTATTATTTTATCCTCAGATTTCCTATGCCATAATATAAATAATTTCAAAATGTCTTATTTTTTGTTTAGAACCCAACCTGATATACTGAGTATTTTGTAGAATATCCGTTTATTTGCACTTAATGCATTTACTAGCACTAATAGCTCTTATTGCTCTTGATAATGTTCATGTTTCCGTGTGAAAATTTTTCTTTTAACTGAAGAATTAGTTGTTTTAGTATTTTGTTTATAAATATCCATTTTTCTGAAAATAATGTGTATCTCAACTTCATTTTTAAAAAATATTTTCTTGGATAGTTGTCTAGGTTCTCATTTTCATTCTTGGTGACATCTTTCTTAAACTTCTAACTAAAAATATTGGGAAATAGAACTTGCCTAGATTTTTTTCACTGCTACTTCCTGTAAAAGCCTGAGATTCTTCATACCTCTTGAGGATTAGGATTGCGGCCATTCATCTAATTAAGTCCTCTGAACCAAAATTAATTTAAAGATACAATGGTTATAGTCTGGTCTATGTCCTAAATTATGTTCAAGGGT
Source organism: Elephantulus edwardii (assembly GCF_000299155.1). Taxonomy (NCBI): domain Eukaryota; kingdom Metazoa; phylum Chordata; class Mammalia; order Macroscelidea; family Macroscelididae; genus Elephantulus; species Elephantulus edwardii. Next base: position 495,101 of record NW_006400029.1, read on the forward strand.
GCCAGGGAATGTTATTTTCATAGACATGTCCAATGGTATGTTATGCCAGAACTTGCTAGCTTGTAAAAGTCATGAGTCATATGTCAAGTAGCTCAGGGATATTTTTTTTTTAATTTTCAGGAAGAAATGGCTGACAAGGAGACCTTTTGAGGAGGGGAGAAAGATACCTTCATTCTTCGTCTTAACAAGAAGAGAATTTTTTTTCATTCCTTACCAAGAGTATCTGGTTACTTTCTAGGAAAATTTCCTGTCAACTTTCATTATGTTGCACAAGGAGCAAGTACTAGTTGACAAGTTCACTATTTACTATAAGGAATTAACAAGAAATTGTTTCTATTCTACCACATTTTTTGTGTACATTTTGGATAAAATTATTAAAGATGAATACTATATTACAAAACATTATAGAATGACTGTGTCCTAATCAATCACCTGTGTTTATTTTCTAATGTGGCTTAACTGTTATTAAAGCTGTATGTTTTGTTGTTGTTGTGTGTCATCAAGTCACCTGTAACTCAAAATTACCCATTGTCCCAATTACTGTATCAATCTATTTCATCAAGGATCTTCCTCTCCTGCACTGTCCCTCCAACCTTTCAAGCATGACGTCCTTCTCCAAGGATCAGTCTCTCCTGGCCACATACCCAAAGTATGTGAGAGGGAGTCTCAAAATCCTCTCCTCCAAGGAGAAACTATTTTTTTTTTCTTGGCAATCCATGGTATGTTCAAGAGTCTTCTCCACCACCACTGCAATGTCTCTAGACTGACATAATTGTTTTTCATTACACTGGAAAGGTCCCTGAAAGCACATTTGCCTAATGCAATTTGCCTTTTGATTTCCTGACTGCTAGTGCCAAAAGTGTTGATTATGGATCCGAGCATGTTATAACAGTTAACAAACTCAATCTTTTCTCCATTCACCATGATGCTACCAATTGGCCCAGTGGTGAGAATCTTTGTTTTCTTGATGTTGAGCTTCAATCCATATTGAAAGCTGCAGTGCTTGATCTCTGCAACAAGTGCTTGAAGTCCTCTTCAATTTCTGCAAGCAAAGTTGTGTCATCTGCATAACATAGGTTGTTTATGAGTCTTCCTCCAATCCTGATGCCACATTCCTCCTCATAAAACCCAGCCTCCCAAATGATCTATCCCAAATATAGATTGAAAAGGTGAGTCAGAACTGTCCCATACCTTACCTTCCAGTGGGTTTCCAGAGGCATTTAATTGCACAGGAAGAAATTGCCCATCCTTTTCCTACAAAGCAGGTGGTGGTCTCAAACAGCCTGCCTTTGGAATTGCAGCACAGCTTCTTGCCACTAGCCCAACAGAGCTCCACTTAAAGTGCCATAGTAAGATTTTAAATAAGCTAGAATATTTTTAGCTTGGGAATAAAAATTGATTATTCTGATTAAATGTTAATGATCTGGTGAAATTTCAAATTGTATTTTATTTCAGTTATCACGATTATATTTTATCATAGTGAATTTAAAGTGCTTGTAAAAGAATATGTAAATCATATTTATGTTTCTTGGTATGCTTCTCAGACTTTATTTCATGTAGTCCCATCTTTAACCAGTCTTGTATCAACATAAAAGAAAAATGTACAGTTTCCAAATAGCATTGATTTTCTCCCCTCTTAGACAGAGCTCACCATTCTTTATGCTTGGCTATTATATTTGTAGTCAATTACCTACTCTGTAAGATTCAGTCTGTTTGCTTCTTGTGAAGCTCCAGAATATTCAATTGAACCTGTTTTTGGTTCAATCATCCAGCACTTTGTGTTCTCCTAATTCTATTCTTAGAAGATTGCTGTAAGTTCTGCTTTAGTTTTTAGAGTCAGTAAGTCAAAAGTTGGCCAACTCTATTGATCAAGTAAAATCTGAATTAGTAAGGAGTGGTGCTGCCAGCCCAAAGGCATATGTTCCAAGCCACTTGCTTCTCCAAGGGAGAAAGATGGACAATCTACTCTTTTGTGATTTACAGCCTTTGAAAATCTGCTAGTAGGTCAGTTAGGAATTGATTCAGAATTGATAGTACATAACAACAACATAGAATAGTGGAGCTTTTTGTAGCAAGTTGTGCTGTAAACCCAAAGGTGGCACCTTTCTGGCATGCCAGAATCGGAAAGCAGTATCTGTCTGGCCCTTTGAATTCAGCAGCAGCTTCTGGGAAGAAAGATGGGCAGTCATCTCCCATGCAATTTGAAACGTTGAGAAAACCTTCTGGCAAGTCAGCTATGAGTCAATTCTGACTCAATAGCAATGAGTAGAACATTCTATAGGGTTTCAAAGGCTGAATTCGGTGACATGGAATCAGATATAGATGATTCCGAGGATGGAGAAGAACTGGGCAGCAATTTATTCTTTTGTCATAAGAAGGTGAAACTAGCCTTCTGGCATACAACAACAATCTTTATGAAGGTAAATTCTATAGGAGTGCATAAGTTCCAATAGCTGACCTTTTTAGTTACCAACTGATTGCTTTATCACTACATCACCAAGACTCCTTCTTCTAGGCCCTTACTCCTAGTAATTAGTCTCACAAATCATGTGGCAAGTGAATTTGGCAAATGTTCTGAGATTTAAAAAATAGTTGTATTCTCCCACATTACCAGTTAACTAAGACTCTTGCTTTTCTGTTCTGTTTCCTTCTTGTAGTTGTTATGTGCTCTTGATCCAGGATGATCTCATAGCTGGCTTTCCAACAGGTTTTTACAGGCAGTGAATACCACAGGATATTGCCCTTCCCACTGAGCAGCTGGTAGATTCATACAACATGCCTTTGAGTTGGCAGTGTAATTATTCAACAACTAGGACACCAGAGCTCCCTAATTGTGACCTAAAATGCCTAAAGTCTATCAATATTGAGATTAAAGTAAGCACAAAATTTGTTAAGTGTGAGTTGTCTGCCTCTCCATAGTCTTAGGTATATGGTTATTATTATTCCAAAGCTAACCATGACATTCGAATGCATAACATATTTTCTCTTTCTGTTTTCTTTCTAGTTTATTCAGTTTTACCTGGAAGCAGAGGTTCCCACCACAAACTGATCAATAAACTTTGTTCCATTCAATATAATATCAGTAGATACTTGGTTTTGAGAAATGATAAACTGCTTCTAAAATTACTTTGAACAATACAAACAGCCAAGCATAACCAAGTCATAACTTTAAGAAAAGAGGAATGAATTTGAAGGACTTAAGTTCACAGATATTAAGATTTATGTTGTTGTTGTTGTTAGGTGCCGTCGAGTTGTTTGCGACTCATAACAACCCTATGTACAACAGCCCTAAACCCTGCTCTATACTGTGCCAATCACACTGCCTCTGACACACCCATCCTGATTACCCCAGTTACTGAATCAATCCATCTCAGAGAGGGTCTTCCCCTCTTGCGCCATCCCTCCACCCTCCCAAGTATGATGTCACTCTCCAAGGACCTGTCCCTCCTTACAACATGTCCAAGTATGTCAGACAAAGCCCCAGAATCCTTGCCTCCAAGGAGCAACCTGGTTTAATCCTCTCCAGCTTGAA
>NW_006400029.1:503199-509755 GCF_000299155.1 Elephantulus edwardii
ACCGTGGACTGCTAGGAGAACAAATGGGTTTGTCCTGGAGAGGGTGGAGCCAGAGTGTTCCCTGGAGTCAAGGATTCTGAAGCTTCGTCTGACATATTTTGGGCATGTTGCAAGGAGGTACTGGTCCTTGGAAAGGGACATCATGTTTGGCAGAGTGGAGGGGCAGCGAAGGAGAGGAAGATCTTTGGTGAGATGGATCGATTCTATGACTGGAGTGGTGGGATTAAGTGCGTTTGAGATGGCTAGGTTGGCACAGGATAGAACAGCATTTAGAGCTCTTGTACATAGGGTCGCTATGAGTCGCAAACGACTCGATGGCATATAACAACAACAACAACAACAACATAATTCTGTTACTTTTGGATGGATCATCTAGACTTATTGGCCCTCTTCTGAGACCTATAGCTTCTAGATGGAGCTTTATGTATCTGTTTTCATAAACTCTTTGTTTCACCCTCTTCATTACAAAGAAATACTTTGGTCTGATTTAGTGTTGTGTAAAATCCAGTGTTAGGAAATCAAGTACTTTGGAAATCCTTTGATAATAACCCAGAAGGCAAACACATAAAGAACAAAATTTTTGTCTTTTCCAAGGAAAAAAGGGGGAGTATACAATAAAAAGTTGGTTGGAGATTGGGGAACTGGCTGAACTCTAAGATGGGTGCTCTTGATTTGGTGAAGGCTTAGAGGAAATGTTTGATTGGGAATGATTGTGGAATGAAAGACCTCATGGAGGGCACTTGGACTTAAAAGTTGGTTGGAGACTGGGGAAGTTACTGACCTCAGATGGGTGGGTGCTCTTTACTTGGTGAGGACCAATGGGAATGTTTGATTAAGAATGATTGTGGTAGAGTCCACAATTAAGGTTGCATAGTGGAGTGTACTTGGGGCGGTGGGAGGGGTGTGAGGGAATTGTATATCAAAGAAAGTATTTTACTTTTCAAAGAGAGGAGCGAACTGGGGCAGGGGGCCAGGGAGGAGGGCTGGGCAGGGAGAAAAGTACAACAATGAATGAATGTAAATAAAAAATCTCTGTAAATGTTCATGAAAATTATTAAAATTTAAAAAAAAGAACTACTGTAGAATGAAAGACCTTATGGAGGGCCCTTGGGTATGTGGTCCTCGGGCCTAGTGTTGTTATATTTTGGAGAAACATTCTTCTAAGTCATATAGCACACTTCTTTCAGTTTGCTATACTGAGGGCATCTGGGTTTGTGGTGATGCTGAGACTTGTGCCACTGGGGAGTTAAATGCCATAATGGTTGCCCATTGTGGACAGTGGGGCTCTCATTTTAAGACAGGTTTGGAAGCAGGCGTGGCATCCACTTCCTAGACCACATGCCTATGGAAACTCTATGAACTTGGAGAAACAATGATAGTTATAGAAAGGCTTCAGGTCTTTTTGTTCATTGGGTCACTAGGAGTTGTGATTGACTCAGTAGCAAACAAATTGCTTCTTGGTCTCAAGGGGTAGTATTATATCAACACATTCATATCTACTGTTGATATTTTGGAAATTAATCTATGAGGGCCAAAGAGTCTATATGGTTGATTCATCTGTGAATTCATGTCTTTAATATTGAAGTAAAATTCTGCGAGGCATTCTGTGAATCAGCTAGGTTGCCTTAGTCATGATGCATCCATATGCTCTACAGAATAAAAATAACAATATGATCATTACAATTAAATTGCCAGGTCTATCACCCAAGGCACTGCTCGTATATCTGAACTACCAACTTTTGATTAGTAACTTGGTGCCAGGCTGCTTGTAACACAGGGATTTATCATCTTATTGATCTAATTATTAAATGGTAACAAACTGCACTGCAATTCCAAAGGCAGAATGTTTTAATCCACCAGTTGCTCCATAAGAGAAGGATGTACAATCTCTTGCTGTATGACTTGAAAACCAGTTGGAAGGTCAGCTATGAGTCAGTTCCAACCCAATGGCACACAAAGCAACTATAGAGAGGTATGTTTTGATTAATATATGTGTACATATAAGTTCACTTACAACTGGTTCCTTGAAAGTTCATCTAATACTGATCTTTCCAAACTCTTGACCACACATCAAATATATTTGCCAATGTTTTAGGAACCAGTCAAAAAGTTGGCAGTTCAATTCACCAGCTTCTCTGCAAGATGGCAGTCTCTTAGAAAACTGCTATGCATTGGAATCAACAGAGTTGATGGGAAAGGGCTTTTTTCAATTGTGTATATATATAAATGTGTTGTTGTGTAGCATCGAGTTGAAACCAACCCTTACCCCTAAGCCATTAACCTCACAGTTTGAGGCCAACAGCTGTTCTATGGGAGAAGGATGGTCAATCTTCTCTTTTTCAATTAACTGCCTCTGAAAACCAACAGGAGTTGTCAGCTTTGGGTCAGTTCCAACTTTATGGCAGACAACAAACAATAATGAATGAATGAATGAATGAATGAATGAATAAATAAATGAATTTATATATTTTGTTTATTTTGGTAGCAAATGTCAATAGTTGTAGAGGGGCTTCAGGCTCCTTGTTTGTAGGGTCACGATGAGTTGTGCTTGACTCAAAGGAAAGAAATCAAGAGCAACAACGTGTGTGTGTGTATAATAATATAAAGAGGTATAATACCAATTGGAATACAATTTCACCACTTTCCACAGAAATGTTCTCCATAAAGTTTGAATGTGACAACAATATGTTTTCATTTGAAACAAAAATATGCTATAACAGTCAGACTTCAATCATAAAAAGAAATTGCAGCAATAATTGCAACAGAAGCATTTTAATATACAGAATTATTAACTGGTTGTCTTAATATTCTCTAGAGGTACAAAATCAGTGATATGTAATTTTTTTCAAAGGAAGTTTGGTGCCGTCGAATCTAGTATAACCTATAGTGACCGTATGAAAAGAAGATAAGAACCCTGTCCTATCTTATGCCGTCCTCACACTTCTTGACACGCTAGAGCCCATTGCAGCAGTCATCGTGTCAATCCACCTGGTCGATGGTCTTCCTCTCCTTCACCAACACTCCACTATTCCAAGCATCATCTCTCTCTCTGCAAGGAATAGGCCCTCCTAGCAACATGCCCAAAATATGTGAGAAGCCTCATCATTTTTGCCTCCCAAGAGCATAACTTTCAAAGAATAGGTATATACAAAAAGGCAAGCAAGTGTCAAGCAGTGAATTGAGCACTTTTGCTCAATGGGGACAATACATAGGTCAAATGGTGAGTTGAGTACTTTTGCTTCATGGAATAGTGAGATAAATTGAAGATAAAGAAGTTCTAAAAGATTAGGATCCTCTGAAGGTATTGAAAGTGAAAAACAAGTTTAAGCTGGTAGAAAGAGTGAAATTGAATAAAGGATCAAGCCATACAATCACTGTGCCAAAAATTAGAGATGGGAATTATAGATCAACATACCTTCTATTAGCAGATCTGGAAGGAAGTGAGATTTCTCCAAAGCTATCAAGCAGTTGGGATTCTTATGTGTTCCCCACACATTAATATATTTAACATATAATGACTTTCTTCAATAGTCCAATGACTCACCCCAAAGTGAAACTTACATTACATTAAGTCACATTGTTTCACATCACAATACATGACTTCCCTTTACCTTCTCAGACAATGTCAGTGGTCTAATTGAAAATATTCACTTAAAATTATGTTTACATAGGGTATGAGACCATAGCTTTTGGGTCTTTTGCTCTTAAGTGAGGACTTAAAATCACATCAAATTATGTATGGTAGTGGCTTAAATCGTAAGAGTGCATATTAACTAAATTTTTCTTCTCAACTCTATTAACTCTCTAAGCAGTTGAGGAGCTAAATTTAATAAATAGATAAATTAGGTGAAGGGAAAGGAACACAGTAATGATTTGATTAGACATTATAATAAATTACATTAATTAATTGTAATTAGTGTTACAAATAAAATGTTTATGAAGGATTTAATAAAAATATGATTTGTAAACTTCCATTTGAACAAAACATGTTTTTTGTGTGTTTTTTTTTAATAAAAGGAAACAAAAAAAAGAATACATATAGGGAAGAAGTTAATCACTGGGAACAGTTAATTAAAAGGTTCAAAACCAAAATACTAAAGCCTATCAAGAGAAAATAACGATTGGGAAAGGTTTAAAACACAGGATTGAAACACTGAAGCTTTTAAAATTAGCATGAAGATTGGTTTATAGTAGGATGACCTCTTTAACTTGTCCCTGGAAAATACACAATGCCATATGCATACACCTGAAAAAATGCTATAAAATAGTACATATATTAATACTATTATCAAGAAATATAGTCTACGAATATATATTATATATTAAGACATATATGCCTACCCTATAAAGGCTGAGAGTAAATGTTTATAATATCTAAAATGGATGTTTGGAGATTGAGTGTTACCAATTTATTGTAGTCAATTGAGTCATAGTGATACTATTAATAACTGAGACTTGGCATGAGTCCCATGATCTCTTCTAAATCCAGATTGAACTTCTGGCAGTCCTATAAATGTACTGTTCTAGACATTTTTTCACTAATCTTCACCAAGATTTTATTTGTGCATTATATTAATGACATTGGACAGGAATTGTCAAATCCTGTTATGGATCTCTTCCAGTCAGTTGGCCAGGTATCTGTCTTCAAAATTTCTTGTCATGGACTGAGGGCTACATATATTTATTGAAATACCTCAATTGGAATTCCATCAATTCCTGGAACTTTTGTGGTGGTTGTTGTTGTTGTTATTCATGCCTTCAGTGCACCTTGAACTTTTTTCTTCAGTATCATTGGTTCTTGAGCATAGCTTTCTGAAGTAATTTACTGTTAATTTTTTGTGGACAATGACACTGTGTATCCCTTCCATATATTTATGCTTTCTATATCTGTATTTTCAGAAAGAATCCTTTAGTATCCCAACTAAAGACTTGGCTTTCTTTTAGCTTGAAACTGCAAAATATGTATTTTATCCAAGTGTTGTTCTTTTCAGTTACTTCCTGTGCACATTAAGCTCAACCAAGACTAAGGAATGTGGGAGAACTAATAACTTTGAATGTGGTGTTCTGTAGAATGTTGAACAACCAATAGACTCCCAAAAGGCACACATACCTGTCTTGGATGAAGTGCAGCCAGGCAGTTCCTTAGAAATAAAGATTTGTGAGACTTTATATCATCTACTTTAAAAATGTTTTCAGGAGAGTCAAATTTTTGAAGGGATATCATGTTTGTAATGGTGGAGAGTTAGTAAAAGAGAGGAAAATGCTCAATGGAATGGTTTGGCAATAACAATAACAGTTAACTTAAGCACAGAGGATTTTGTGAGGATGGTGCAAAACTGAACAGTTGCTCTGAGTAAAAATGGACTAGATGGAACCTAACAAGTCATAGAAGAGGATAAGAACAACAATAAAATAGAATATGAAGACTGACATGTTAAGATGGGGGCACATACTGAAATGTGAAGCATTACCATCATCGATCTAAGTGAGAGACATGTGGTTGTTGTTGTTGTGTGCCGTCGAGTCGCTTGCGACTCATAGAGACCCTGTGTACAACAGCCCTAAACTCTGCTCTATCCTGTGCCAATCGCACTGCCTCTGACACACCCATCCCGGTTAACCAGTCACTGAATCAGTCCACCTCATAGAAGGTCTTCCCCTCTTGAACCGACCCTCCACCCTCCCAAATATGATGCCCCTCTCCAAGGACCTGTCCCTCCTTACAACATGTCCAAAATATGTCAGACAAAGCCCCAGAATCCTTGCCTCCAAGGAGCAGCCTGGTTTAACCCCCTCCAGGATGAATCTGTTTGTTTTCTTAGCAGTCCACTCTTCTCCAACCCCACAGCTCAAAGGCATCAATTCTCTTTCTGTCCTCCCTAGTCCAACTCTCTGATGCATAACAAGTGATAGCAGATGCACCTTAGTCTCCAGAGAGACACCATTGCTCTTCAGTACTTTGGAGAGGTCCCTAACAGCAGACTTTCCCATGGCAATACGTCTTTTAATTTCCTTGTTGGTTTTGGACTACAGCTTAAACTAGGGATCCAACTTGGTTGTGCAGAAGACAAAATAGATACTGAAGATTGTTAAGATCTTTATATTTTGGGATAGTGCGGATATTTTCACTTGTCTTTTGACCAGAGTGGAATGAGCTGTTGACCCGGAAATTTTGAAATCTAAAAGAATAGGGATATAAGGAAAGTGTATTTGGCAACATGGACACCTGGGAGATTAATTAATTTTATCCCTTTTGGCTGCTATACACACACATTTGAGGGAGAACTTGGACTAAGATACACAGGATAAGTTCTGTTACTAGTGACCTTGAAGACACTTTTGAGACCATCTGTATAAGCTATTCAATTACTATTAGGGGTAAAGTAAATTAGGGAATTACACTGTGGCTAGAATTGAGTACACCTGTTGTTGTTGTTGTTATGTGCCGTCAAGTCGTTTGCGACTCATACCGACCCTATGTACAACAGCCCTAAACCGTGCTCTATCCTGTGCCAATCTCATTGCCTCTGACACACCCATCCCGATTACCCCAGTC
>NW_006400029.1:509855-511953 GCF_000299155.1 Elephantulus edwardii
TCAATTCTCCTTCTATCCTCTCTAGTCATTGTCCAGCTCTCTGATGTATAACAAGTGATTGCAAAGACTATGGCCTGTATCAGGCACAGTTATATTTCAAGTCAAAACACGTCAGTGAAGAAAGCATACTGAAAAAATGGTTAATGAGACAGTAGAAAATGCACAGCATTGGGGTGAAAATGTATTTCAGTAAAAGAAAACTGAGTATACTTACTATGACAAGAGAAAAACAATGGGAGAAGAATGGACAATCTCTTCTTGTGTGATTTACTGCCTCTGATAACCCACTGGGTCAGTTCTGAATTGATGGCACACAACAATAACAACACAGAAAGATTAACCTCCTAATACTTGATTCACACGACTCGGAAGGAGGATTGAAGAATATAATAAGGTCATAAATAAGGTCATTACAATGTGAGTGTAAAATACAAAAGTTTTTAGAAGATAAGAGAGAAAACTCTATATGACCTTGTTGTTGTTGATTGCCTTTGAGTGGAGCACAACTCATAGTGGCCCTATGAACAAAAGGCTTGAAGCCTTTCTGTAATTATCGAGATTTATCAAAGTTTGTAGACAACAAATTTTCAACTAAAACTAGCAAATTAGAATGTATTAAAAACAATTTAAAAAATCTGAAAAAGTGAATAAAATTAAAATTAAACAGTTCTGTTCCCTCAAGGATACTATTTATTATGACAATGGAAAAAGCAATTTAAAAAATGAGCAATGATATTTTCAATGCATAAAATCTCCCGTCATTCCTGTAGTGTATATAAAGGATGACTAGACATCAGTACGAAAATGTAGACCATACAAGAAAAAAAAAATCACATTATTATCTTGATATCCTCAGGAAAAGTGTTTGATAAAACGTGTAGTGTATTTACTGAAATAAAAATTAAGCAAAATGAAAGACACTTTCCTTTGACACAGATAATACATTTTTTTAACATTTTGGATAAAAATTCATGCACTAAAACATAGTTTATCAGCTTTTCAGTTGCTGTTTTTGATCTGGTCCCATACCGATGTTTTAAAGATCACAATGTTCAAGGCAATTCACTTAATCTTGAAATAAATTGATACAAGTTAAGAGTGAAAATTTGAAAGCATTTTCTCTGAGCTTAGGAATGCCTGCTATAATCAATCCTGTTTAGCATTAAACCATAAGTCACAGCCGGTACAATAAAACCAGAGAAGAATTCTATACATTAAAATGAGAACAAAAAATAAACTCTTATTGTTTGCATAATTTCTGAATGTGTATGTGAATTCCAAAGAATCTACAGATTTAGTTTTTTAGTAATAAATGAATAATCAGATTGTTAGGTTGTTTAATATAAGATCTTTTGGCTTCTGGTGTATTACGTGTATCTCCAAAAGTTCTCACTCATTATAATCAACTTGGAACCAATTCATAGCTGATCTTCTAGTGAATTTTCAGAAATTGTAAATCACACAGTAGAGAATTTCCCATCTTTCTCCTATAGAGCAGCTGGTAAATTACTATTAGAGAGATACAACCTTTGAGTTTGTAGCGCAACTAACTTAGAACAGTCTGTCCAAAATGTAGTGGTTTAAAAAACAGTATTTGTAAAAAAAAAAAAATCACCACAAAAAAATTGCCAGTATTTGTCTACCTCATAATTCTGTTTCTTATAAAAGGTATCTGCAATGAATAAATCATTGACTGTGCAGAACTCTATCATTCTATCTCCAGCCTCATTTCTCTCACCGAGCCCATATTTTCTAGCTACTGAACCATCTTCTCTATTCCCAACTTTTGTGTTCCAGTCGCCCATTATTATCAATGCATCTTGATTGCATGTTTAATCAACTTCTGACTGCAAAAGTTGATAGAAATCTTCTATTTCCTCCTCTTTGACTCTAGTTATTGGTGCATATATTTAAATGATAGTGGTATTCACTGGACTTCCTTGTATGCGTATGGATATTATCCTATCGCTCACCACATTGTATTTCAGGATGGATCTAGAAATGACTTTTTTAATTATGAAACCAACCCCATTTTTTCCTCATCTTTTCATCCCCAGCATAGTAAATCATATGATTTACTATTCAAAATGTCCCATGC
>NW_006400029.1:512753-521338 GCF_000299155.1 Elephantulus edwardii
CGTACACCCTTCCCAATTTTGAAGCATGCAGTGTTGCCCTGCTCTGTTCTGATGACTGCCTCTTGGTCCAAGTATAGGTTTCACATTAGCACGATTAAATGTTTTGGGATTCCTCAGAATCTTCTCAGAGTCAGCCACAGTTTGTTATGATCCACACAGTAAAACACCTTTGCATAATTAATGAAACACAGACAGACATTCTTCTGGTATTCCCTGCTTTCAGCTAAGATCCATCTAACATCAGCTACAATATCCCTAGTACCACGACCCCTTCTAAACTCAGCCTGGACTTCTGGCAGTTCTCTGCTGATGTGCTGTTCCAGTCGTTTTTGAATAATCTTCAGTAGAATCTTGCTTGCATATGAAATCAATGAGTACACCTAGATGAACATAATAGGGTGACTTAGCACACAGGCAAAGCTAGCAATTAGAAGCAAGTCTAGGATGGGTCATACTGAGCATTGTTGAAAGTGTAGAGAACACAGTGGGCAGCAGGATTGTGGCTGGTGGCTGGTGATGAAAGGAGGAGCACTAGGTAGTTAATAGGCCCATAGATTTTCCATTCTGTCTACATGATACAGTTGATGTGGAATCATGAATTTTAGCTGGAATAGTATATGTCCTGGTTAACAGTTCACTTTGACAACTCAGTTGCTTTCACTCATAAAAAATAAATCCACAGGTCTTATTTCATAATTCTGACTGTAGTGGGAGTAGTCAGGATAAATTGTTACACACTGTTTCTCTTTGTTTGATCTGTAAACTGCACAAATTATGCCAGAATTTGGACTTTATGAAGAAGAATGCGGCATCAGGATCAGAGGAAGATTCAATAATAACCTGATTATGTAGTTGACACCATGTTATTTCCTGAAAGTTATGAAAACTTTTAAGTGCTTCCTGCAGAAGATCAAGGATGAAACTTTTAGTATGTATTACCTCTCAACATCAAGAAAATAAAGATAACATCATTAAAACTGGAGAAAAGACTGATTTTGTCTTACTTAGATCTGCAATCAACACCCTTGGTACCAGTAATCCAGAAATAGAAAGACATGTTGCATTAGGAAAATCTACTGTCAAAGCCCTCCCGAGAGCTGATGAGCAGCAAGGTGCACCTGATTCAAGTTATAGTTTTCAATTACTTGCTATGCATTTGAAAGTTGGACAATGAATAACGATGACAGAAGAATCTTTGCCTTTGAGTGGCTGGTGTTGGAAAAGAGTGCTGAATATCCTATAGATTGCCCCAAGAACAGACAACTGTTGGATAAAATACAGCCAAGGTGCTCTTTAGGGGTAAGAATGAAACTTTGTCTCATATATTTTGGGCATGTTGTCAGGAGGGGCTGGACCTTGGAAAAAGACAACATGATGGTAAAGTTGAAGGGTCAGCAAAAGAGAGGAAGATCCTCAATAAGATGGATTGACACAGTGCAACAATGGGCTCAAGTACTTCAAAGATGTTGCACATGGTACAAGATAGGGCAAGGTTTGTATCCACTGTTCATATGGTTTTTATGAGCTGACTGGAAGGCACCTAAAAGCAGCAACTATAGTCAACTATTAGGTGTTATGGTCTGAAAGCCAATAGCAAGATATCAAGAGAGGCTGAGGGATTTAGTCCCAGAATGCGCACTAGTTTCCTGTCTCAGTCTGTTGGTAAAATAATCACTGTAGCTTGAGCCTGCATGGTCCTGCAGTTTTGACTCTACCTGGGGAGACTGTGTGGAGGTGGAAGGAGGATTAACTTGGAAGGTGTGGCTGTTAGGATGTAAAGTAAGAGTTTGCATTCTCATGAAAGCCCATCCCTGCTGCTGCACACAAAAGCACACCAGACATTTTACTTTTGAACAGGTGGGCTTTATTTTTAAAAGGTTTAAAAATTTAAATGTCAACAAGAGTATTGTCAAGATTACAATTTATTTTCTTGGAATAGGTCTTTTTGCTGTTATTTTTCACAATATCACTTTTCTGAGTCATAGCCTCCTGCTACAATAGCTGAATTACTGTAATGAGAAAAAGAGAAATGAAGAAAATTTTAGAAACTGATCTTTTCCTAAATTACTAACTTCTTATATTGGAAATTTCAAGTCAAACATAACCACAGACATACATAAACACACACATACACATAAACTACAGGATTCAATTATTCTGTTGCAGATAAATTTGTTTTTCAGAAAAGGAGTACAAATAAGTTGAGGATAAAATAAATGTGTGCAAAGATTTTAAAAATGTTTTTAATATAATTTTATGTCAGGAAAAAATGGTACAACTGCAAAATGATTGTAAAATTCATAAACTTTAACAAATATTCAGATGAAAATACTAGAAATAGGAGAAAAGTTTATTGTGATAAAATGGTTAAACCATTAAGAAAATATAAAAATTGTAAAACTATGCACCTAGTAAGAGAGCCTAAAAATATATGAAGCAAGTTTGATAGAAATTAAAGGAGAAATAACTTATTTTTAAAAATAGTTGAAGATTCTAACAACTCATTTTTAACAATGGATAGTAAAACTAAGAAGAAAATCAACAAATAAATACTAGAACTGAATATTATAAACTATACTGAACAGAAATCTATGATGGCCTAGTGGTAAGGATATTACTGCCAACTCAAAGCATGCTACTGAAGTTCACCAGCTGCTCTGTGGGAGAAAAATGAGCAGTCTCCTCTTATGGATTTATTAACTCTGAAAACTCACTAGAGGGTCAGCTATGAGTCAGACGCAACTCAGTGGCACATAACAACCGCAACCAAACTCCATTATTCTCGAGCACCTATATGAAACATCTCTCATGCTATGGTGTTGTTAGGTGTCGAGTCCGGTATGACTCATAGCAACCCTAGGAACAACAGATCTAAAGCTTGCCCTATCCTGTGCCATCATCATCATCTCTGACACACTTGAGCCCATTGCTGCCGGTCACTGTGTAAATCCATCTTGTTGAGGGTCTTCCTCTCTTTCTGTGACCCTCTGCCTTTCCAAGCATGATGTCCTTCTCCAAGGAATAATAATAGCCTCTTTCCAGCAACATGCCCAAAGTATGTGAGGTGAAATTTTGTCATCTTTGCCTCCAAGAAGCAGTCTGGCTGCATTTTCTTCAAAACTTGGCTGTTTATTCTTTTGGCAATCCATGGGGTATTCAGTACTCTTCTCCAGCACTGCAGGTCAAAGGCATCAATTCTTCTGTCATCCTTATTCACTGTCCAGTTGTCAGGTACATACCAAGTGATGGAAAAGACCATGGCCTGAACCAGATGCACCTTAGTCTTCACACTGACACAATTAAGATTCCTTAATAGTAGACTTACCAATGTAATATGTCTCTGAATATCTTGATTGCTGGTACCAAGGTTTTATTGTGGGTCTAGTTGTAAGGATTTTATCTTCTTGATATTGAGATACAATACAAATTGAAAGGTGTAATCTTTGATCTCCTGCTGTAAGCATTTCAAGTCCTCCTCACTTTTAACAACCAAAGTTGTATTATCTGCATAGTGAAGATTTTTGATGAGTCTCCCTCTAATCCTGATACCACATTCCTCTTCATAGAGTCTAGCTTCTCAAATGACTTGCAAAGTGTATTAAAATTCAATGAATTTAAACATATATAAAACTCAAAACTGAAAAAAACTAAAACTTAATATAATTCCTAAAAATTTAGTTTGGTTGAATCCTCTTTGTAAATGAGAGAAAAAACCCTCAAATTTACCTTATAGACACAGATAAAGAAAAGCCATTTAAAAGAAGAGATAAAACAATTAGAGTGGAATATTGTCACCAACAATATAACAGCTAATTACATAACCTATATAAAATGGACACATTCCTAGAGACACAAAGTACAAAAATTAATAAGGAACTTAAAAAATACTCAGTAGATATACATAATATTAAAATATTAATTTTTTAAAAAAATTTCCATGAAGAATAACCCAGCTCTATTTGGCTTCAAGGACAAATTATCCCAATGCTTCAACAAATTCTCCACAAATTATTTCAAAAGTAAAAGGACCATTTCCTAATACACTGAGGGTTCCAGCATTCTTCTAATAATAAAACTAGACCAGGAAATGAGAAGAAAAGTAAACAGTGGGGAAGTATTTTTTAAGAATGAGAAATTCTTATGAAGCTAAAATCTTTAACAGATTCCTAGTAAAAGCCAAATCTAGAAACATATGAATGGACTGTACACTGTAACCAAATGGGCCTTATCTCAAAAATGCAGTCAGCACATATTAAAATTAAGGTGGTGGTGGTGGTGGTTGTGTGTTGTCAAGTTTGAACCTGCTAGTAGCAGACCCTCTAGCAGGTTTTCAGAGGTAGTTAATCACATGGGAGTAGATTCAAACTGAGTGCTTTTTGGATTGCAGTGCAAGTTCTTACTACTAGGCATTCAGAACTCACTAAAATCAAGGTAAAACACAATATTTCAAGGCTCAATAAAAGCTAAAACTTAATGCTGTGACCTTCCAGTGGGTTTATGGAATCTAGAAATGGAAGCTAAGCATGAGAGGAGATTGCCTATTCTTCTCTTTCAGAGGGTGTGTGGATACAGATTACAGGAGAGCTGCCAAATTTGGGTTAGCACTGAAACTTCCTATGGGTATAGAAAACTAAACATAGAGTTATAAAACTAAACATAGAGTTATGTGCTATCCAGTTGACTCCAACTCAGATACCATGTAAAATAAATTAAAAAAACTAGTATCCTGCAACATTCTCAAAATTTCACTTGGGTGTAAAGCCATCAGTGCATTCCTTGTGTCACTCCATTTCTTTGAGTGTCTTCCTCTCCTTTACTATTCATGATGTCCTCTTCCAGTGACTGCCACCACCTGACAACATGCCCAAAAGGATATATGATGATGTTTGGACTCTCTTCACCTTTAAGGAGGACTCTGGATCAAATTTTACAATAAAGATTGGTTTATTCTTTTGGCAGTCAATGGTTTATTTAATATTCATCACCAACATCATGATTAAAGAGATCAGTTATTTTCTGGTCCTTCCAGTTGTGAGAACTTTTGTTTCCTTTATGTTGAGTTGTACTCTATGCTGAAGGCTGTAGTACTTGTGCTGCTTCAACATTTCAAGTTTTCTTCACTTTTAGCAAGTAAATTTGTGTCATCTATGTAATTCAGATTGTTAATGAGTTTTCATCCAATCCTGACCCCACACATTCTTCTTAATTCAGTTCACCTTCTCATAATATTCATTCATCCTATAAGTTAAATCAGTGTGATGAAAGAATGTATCCTGATGCACATCTTTCCCTGATAAAAACATTCAATATCTTAAGAATAGGTGTAAGTTACCTCAGTTTGAAAGAAAGCATCTACAAAAGAAAATACAACTGACATCACACTTGTATGAATAATCCTCCTTTAAGGTAAGGAAGTAAAGGATATGTCTCTCTCTCTCTCTCTCTCTCTCGCTTTTGTTTCTTAGCTCTTGTGGATTTCCAGAATATTTTTATAGATTTTCATAATAATATCTTTACCGTATATTTCGTTCACATACACTGTGTTTTATACAATCTTTCGTTTACATTGTGTTTCATACAATCATTCATATACATTCTATTTTACATTAATATTTTTATTTACAAAATTTTAGTACATTGCTTTTCACACCAGATACTTCCGATTTTCCTCACCCCACCAACCCATCAAATTGTGTGACCCCATGATTAATCACACACACACACACACACACACACACACACACACACACACTTCACCTCTCTGCTTCTACCCTCCCCCATCATTCCCCCATACCCTCATACTCATTCTGCAATAATGTTTTTTTTTACAGTATACGTCTTTATGGGACTCAGTTCACTCAGTATAATGCTCTCCATTCCCTCCCTAAGTTAAGTAGTAATTTACAAAATCATAGCTTCTGCATGCTGCATGGTATTCCATTGTGTGAATGTACCATGATTTCCCCCAATCCATTCAATTGTAGCTGGGCATCAGTGCTGTTTCTATGTTCTTACAATGGTGAACAACTCTGCTATGTATAGTGGTATACAAGTCTCCATTTTTGCCTCAGTTCTCATTTTCTTGGGTTATATTCCAAGTCGTGGAATAGCTGGATCATATAGAATTTGTATGTTCAGCTTTTTGAGGAAGTGCCAAGCTGTCTTCTAGAGTGGTTGTATCATTTTACAATCCCACCAACAATATATAAGAGTTCCTATCTCATCAAATCCTCTCCAACATGTATTACTTGCTGTGCTGTTAAACTTTGCCACTGCTTTTGACTTGCATTTCTCTTATTGCCAGTGATTTGGAGCATTTCATGTGTCCTTTGGCCATTTGAATATCTTTCTCTGTGAAAATTCTTTCCCCGTCTTTTGCCCATTTTTTTAAACTGTGTTATCAGTCTTTTTCTGATAACACAGGCTCGGGAGTATTCTGTAAACTTTCATTGAGACTCTTGTCTGAGCTGGTATTGCCAAATGTTTGTTCCCAGTTGATAGGTTTTATTTTCACCGTGTTGAAAAAGTTTTTGATGACCACAGAAATTTAATCTTTAGAAGGTACCATTCATCAATTTTATTATCCTGTTCAGATTGTGCATTTCTGGCTGTATTTATAGACTAGGCCTTTAAAGTTGATCCCAGTTTGTCTCTTAAGAACTTTATGGTTTTGGGCTTTACTCCCAATGTGTGGATCCTGTTTGAATTTTCTGAACGTGGCAATCTTATTTTTTCAGCACCATTTTTGAATAGGTGATCACTTTTACCATTTGATAGGTTTTATTTCCTTTTCTAATATCAGTTGACCATCGATAGCTGGGTCTATTTCTGGGTTCTCAATTCTGTTCCATTGGTCTATGTACCTGACATTGTACCAGTACCGTGATGTTTAGTAGGTTTTGAGATCAGGGAGTGCTATGCCTCCCACTTAATTTTTATTTCTCAGAAGTATTTTGCTTGTTTGGGGTCTCTTGCCTCTCCAAATAAACTTGACAATTTCCCTTTTTTTTTCCCTTGAAAAATGAATTTGGTATCTGTATTGGGATTGCATTGAACATGTGGCTTTTTGGTTGGATTGTTATTTTCACAATATTGAGTCTTCCTATCAATGAACAGGGTAAATTTTTCCATTTCTTTAGGTCTTTTATTGTGTCTTGCAGAAATGTTCTGTAGGTTTCTTTGTATAGCTCTTTTGCATTTCTAGTTAGGTTCACTCCCAAGTATCTCAATTTGTGGTTGGTTATTGTAAATAGTATTGCTTTCTTGATTTCCTTTCCTAAGTTCTGTTTGTTATTATAGAGGAATCCCACTGATTTTGGGATTTTTATTTTACATCCTGCCACTCTACTAAATTGGCCAGCTAATTAAACAGTTTTTTTGTTGAGTCTTTGGCGTTTTCTTTGTATACTATCATATCATGTGCATATAGCGATAATTTAACCATCTCTTTGCCAATCTGAGTTTCTTTTATTTCCTTCTCTTGTTGTATTAATGTATCAAGCACTTCCAATACAGTATTGAATAGAAGTGGTGACAGTGGGCAAGGGATGTGTTCTCTTGACAGTTCTATTTAATATTTTACTAGAATTTTTAGCATGGCTAATCAAGATAAGGAAAATAAGCAACCGTTATACAAACCAGAAAAGAAAGACTAAGAACTATTTCTATATCCAGAAGAAATGCTTGTATATACATGATATCTTTTAAAAATCTACTGAACAACTATAGAGCTAATAATTGACTTGTATCTAGGCTATATAAAAATTTTTACAATTCAATATAAGGTACTATATAATGCAGTTTATTTCTTGTTATTTTTTATTTGAGTTAACAAATAGTAATAGTTTTCATTCAGTCACTCAGGCATTTTGTTTTATAACATTAATGGCCATTTATTAATGTAATTAATTCATCACAATGCCCAATCAATCAGCAGCTCTGCAGGAGAAAGATGAGCAACTTCATGCCCTGTGATTTGTTGTCATTGCTATGTAGTATTTACTCAGAACCAGCTCATAGTTGAACTTCCGGTGAGTTTTCAGCAACTGTCATAAGGCAGGTGGGAATTTCCCATCTATCTTTTGTAGTGTAATTGGTGGACTTCAATTCCTTTGAGTTACTTACTTTCTAGACCATTAGCTTTGGAAAATAGTGTCAGATATGTATTGCTTCTGATTTAACAAGAATTAGCTTAAGTTTCTGAGTTTTAATCAATCCCTTTTCTTCACTTAATTAATTATAAATATTTAGATACTCATTCACTTTACTCCTCTTCCTCTCTTCTTATCCATAATAATTATGCAAGATCTCTCTATATAAACCATTCTTAGTTATTTTATTAAAGTAACTTTTCCCCATTATAGTACTGTGTGACTATGTTGCACAGCATAATTTCTACTAGATTCATCCATGTTTACAGTATTTCATTAATTCTCTACCTTTTCCCTGTGATGCATATTACTCCATCCAGTGGGCATAATTTATTTAGAAATTTGTCTATTTCAAATAGCTAACACTTAGATTCTTTCTAACTTTTCTATTTCAAACAATGCTGTATTAAATGTGTGTGTGTGTGTGTGTGTGTG